>NW_028292575.1:82500-436416 GCF_029948245.1 Actinia tenebrosa | reverse complement strand
TAAGAGGCAAGACAAGTGCTTCTAGGAAGAGTATGTTTACGAATTAAGTGCGATCACTGGAGACAAGGTTAAAAAGAGAATTTATTCGTTTTCAAACTATCAGTCTTTTAAAATAAATACCCAAAAAGGAGAATTATCATTTTAAAGTAAGGATTCACAATATAAAATGGTTTTGTTCTTTAGGCTTGAAAAATTTAAATGTTTGGCAATTCCGGCTTTGGATATCTAGATTTTTCCATTACAGACACTTGAACAAAACCTTTTTTATCTTGATAACTTTGTTTCTTTATATTAGATAAAAGACTATGTAAATATCAAAATGATATAGTTTTAAGTCCAAGGAAGAATTTTCACACTGGAATATTATGCAATTTAAAAGTACTTTAAATTTCAGATAACACCGTATTAATTGAAAATGTATACGAGAATTTTTTTTGGGGAATAAACATTTCGTATGATAAGGTACATTTTTTTATTATTGATTGAGTGGCTGCAGCGGTAAAAGAGTGTAAGGTTTTGGAGCGTAGCTGTATTTAATTGAAAATTAAAGTAATTCATGCAAAACGTAAAGTCATTAGATGTGTGTGGTGAATGAGACAATTTTCGTGCAACACGTAAAGTCATTAGATGAGTGTGGTGAATAGGATGATTTTCACAGGTAAAGCTTACCTACCTTGCCAGTACCCTATTTGCATGCTCATTCTTCAGTCATCGCACGACAGAGAACTTTTCACATGCCATATTAATCTTCTGCTAAAATATCTTAAAGCGAAGAGTGTACTACTGTGGGCTTCAAAGTACAAGGTTTTCCTGTCAATTTAAACGCTCCGAAAAAGCAGCAAATCTAAAATAGGTAGGTTAATATTATGGCATTTCAAAACTCATTTTGCCCTCACTTCGTTTTAGCACACGAAACATCAATTTCAAGGAATTCCAATTCAAGTGTTGTTCTAAGCACCGTGACAAAATTTCTCTTCTCTGATCTCTTTCCCCCCACGTATTTTCAACAAATGTTTCCCGGCTTAAAAAAATATGTTCTAATTCTATCGTAATTTTAAAGTGACATCCCGCGGATTTTAAAATCGTTTCAAAACAATTTGATTAGTGCTTGCATGCTTTTTGTATTGGTGAAGATAAGAGAGCTTTTCTGCGGTTTTCTGGGGATTAATGATGTTTAAAATTCATTTTTCCATTTAACCGACTGACGCGAAAAAGTAACATTAAGGATGGTTCGATCTTACTCGATATTTTCCAAAGAATATCTATAATTCAACAAAATGTAAAAATGTTGGTATTTTCGTTATTAATGATAATACAGTATGACACTTACAATTACTATATCCAATGAACAACCTAGTTTTCGCAAAAACAAAAAGAATCTTTAAGAGTAGAAAAATCGCTGTAATTACAATGGCTGACTGAAAAATTGGATTACATCTATATGAGTCGACCGAATGTTCTTGAATTTGAATGTGTCTTGTTCATTGACACCACGAGGAAAGTAATTCTCAACGAATATAATCAGGTAGAACCTTTAGAACTAGTATAAGGCTTTAACAAAAGTTTTATCTGCGGACACCTATTTGTCATGCAGTAGAATGACGTCCAACACCAAAGCATTAATTTAAAGCCTATGTTTTATGAATAATTGCCTTTCCTCGATTTTCCATAATATTTCCGAGAGACAGCTGTGAAAGCCGAGCCAAGAGAGACATTGTCATTTTGGTTCTTCAAGGTAGGAATACTATTGAGAATCTAAATTCAAACCTGACAAACTTTTCATTTTAACAATGCTTTGAAAAAAACGTTGATGCAAAACGGTGTTCATGTTGAGCTATGGATTCTAACATTGAATTTCCATGAATTGATTCCATGCTTGTTTACCTACAGTTCATTGATGTTATTGCTGTATTCGTTTCGCTTTGAGTTTATCTATAAATCCAGAAAATCTTGAGAACATTTATTACCGAAATAAATACTACTAGGCTCAATCTATACGATCCAAGATTATCCTCAACGAAAAACGTAACTAAAAACTGGATAAAAAGTAACTTTTTGTATTCATTTTTCGATACTCCCAAAAACAAATACGATGCAAACTTTTAGGAAGCTGAAACTTTCAAATTTTGCTTTTCATAGAAGAAAATTTCTAAGACGGATTTTAAAATGGTAATTTTCAGTTAACATCTGCCGCAAATAACCAGCAATAAAGGGAATCAGTTAAAGCATGTTTTTATTGCCAATGCGGCCCAAACTTCCGCTTCAACGTATAATAGCCTCAATTCTGTTGACAATGAATCATAGAGAATTCTAGATATTTAAATGATAAATCTATATATTTGTCATTATGAAATGATCTGTGCTTGCGTCGAGTCTATTCATATCTTCTATTCCGACTCAATATCACTGTGGAATTTTTTTCTTTCTTTATTATTTATTTTTATTCTTCAAGAGTTGCTTTTAGTGCTAATTACGACCAAAAGGGTAAATATATATTTAATATCAAAAGGAAGCAGAAATAAAAAGTTAAGCATAACATACCTTATACCTACTTTACTACACCATTTTTTTTTCTTTTCTATTTTTTTATTAAATAACGTATCTTTTCTTTCCTTCCTTTCTCTACTTTTCTTTACTTTTTATCTAATTATATAAGTCTTATATTTATGAAATTCGAAAAAAAATATAATAATAATAATAAAATTAAAAATTAAAAAAAGGTATAGGTCAAACAATATAAATTAATTTTGCTCTTCCCCAGTTCCTTGACTTCCAGTCCTTTCAGTATAAATAGATTTTTCATCACCTCTATGTTGTCATTGTGGTTATCATTGTTATCATCCGCACATATGCTCTCAACCAACAACTGGTATTCTGCAATCGATTTCGATCAATTGGGGAAAAAATTTTTCACTAGCTGTGTGAGTTTATTACTGATGTATTACGAATATATTAAACCTGTTACGATAATGCTAAGATAATGCTTCGCTTATTCAAGAGTTAAAAACCATAGCCTGAAGGCAGAAAGATGGAGAGACCGGGCAGACAGATTGGTATGGCTAAAAAACACAGCCTACAAAATATTGATAAACGATCTAGTTTTGATTATCTTTGATAAGGAATCGCTTTTTAATTTCGATATAGCTTGTTGGAAAAAAACGACTCTAGAAAATCGAAATCAATTCAAATGGACTGTTCAATTCATTCAAGGTGTTTACACTTCGTTATGTCTGCCGGTTATCTCGGCTCCTTTGCTCATCAGATCATTTCCACTTCAATCAATATTTTTTATTAAATGAGAAAAAATATTCATTGGATGTCAGTAATCCTACTCCTTGTTAACTATCTGATAAAGTAAGTTTTTATTCTGCAGTCTTATTCTGAGATCTTTTTAGCGATAAGATATTCTTAACTCAAGCTTTTGGCGGCTGTTCCCACGTCCCACCGACCGTGTGATGCTAATAGTAAGATAAAAGCCATTTATTTGGCCAATCAAATAGCTTTTTTTAGAATCTTAAAGTGGGCAAATCAGATTCCTGTTTTTCATTCTTTGTACTTTTTCCAGGAATCCAATAGGGGTTTCCATTAAAAATGGCTTTTCCCCGTAACATAAAAAAATGATTGGCTGTTAACTTTTTAAAAACTGACTTTAAGTTTTGGAATTTTCTAACGCTTTATTTGCCATTAAGTTCGAAATTCAAATTTGCATGATTTTACACTAGTACGAAGAAGACGTTTCTGGTTTATTTGCATACGGACTTAGAGCATTCTTTCGGTTCCAATATAATGTAATAATAATATTAGGCGTTCCGAAGTAGGGTAAGAGACTGGGTCGAGTTGGCATTGCAGTGCATTGTGTGACTTTAGGTAACATAATTCCAAGATAGCGTCTGATTCGTTAGTCTAAAACAATCCCAGTCGCGTATCAAGAGCCTGCGTTTCTTGTGGCCTGCGGCGAAAAACGTTCTTCGCTTCAGGCCATGCAATTTCAACCCAGTTTGTTCCTCAACTTCGCACCTGCTGAATGGAGCGAAATTTAATTCAAAAACGCTTGCTCGATTACTGAAAAAGACAAACGGACCTTATTCACGCGGCAGCCATGTTTGATTGAACAATAGATTCCACCACGCGTAGCCTCAAATTCAAGCGCTTGAGAATTAATTTATGCTGGTGAATCAAAGGTTTTTATTCTCATGAGAATATACATGGCCGCCGTGCGATAAAGGGCCATATTGATACATTTAGAAAACAGGAAAAGCAATCGTTTTGTTAAGCGGTAACTGGCATTTTGTCAAAACACCGGTGGCATGAATTGAATTGATTTAGTTTACGTCATCAAGGCAATTGCTTTCGACAATTTTTAAACCACATCATAAATAAAAAATAAAAAGCGAAAGATTAGATAAATAAAGATAATAAAGACTAAAAAACTACGAAATTGACAGAATTATGATTTAGCCATTTTTTGAGAAAAATTATCATGTGGTTTTAATAAAAGAAAGATATTAATATTTATTATATAGATATCGATGAAATACCGGTTTTCTCTAGTGTCGAAAACTTGATATCTTTCACCAGTGAAAGATACCATATCTTTCACACGTGAAGATATTGCTGTTGACATAGTAACGTATTTTAATAAAGAATTTTTGAGCTTTTGTTTTATTTAAGTTTCATCGATATCTATATAATAAACAGAACATCACATGGCCGCTTCGAGATACGAATTTTATCTTCTCGTGTTCAATTTAGATATCTCACTCGTTCGCTGCGCTCACTCGTGAGATATCAATTGAACTCACTCGAAGATAAAATTCGTATCTCCGCGCGCCCATGTAATATCCTCTATTTATTATATAATTACCAATGAAATATCTATTTTTCTCTATTTCGAAAAATTGATATCTTCACACGTGAAAATAACATGTTATTTTCACGTGTGAAGATAACACCATTGCGATGACTATTCAAAAATACACGGAAATAATTGCCTGAAAAAGCCAAAACATACTCCATTGATAATTATATAATAAACAGAATATTACATGGGCGCTTGGAGATACGAAATTTATCTTCTCGTGTTGAAAATCTCTCACTCGTTCGCTGCGCTCACTTGTGAGAGATCTTTTCAACACTCGAAGATAAATTTCGTATCTCCGCGCGCCTATGTAATATCCTCTATATATGATATTCGAATAATGTGTTAGTATTTAACACCACCTCAAAAGTGGTCCAGGAGATGAAAAACGACATAATTTTACAGCCCTTGTAAATAGAAGCCGCGAATAATAAGATGGAATAAGAAGAAGTGGTAGGACTAATGTACTGTCAAGTGTTTTTATCCTTAATTACGTGTCACTACAGCTGTGAGTTTTTAAGCTTTTCTATTTATTAGTTTTTTTTGGCTTCCTTCACTACTGCGGTTTTCGATAACTCCAACATTTCAAAAGCTTGTTGTGAAGTAAACCAGAATCATGATGAAGTTTGATACCTACACTACCTACACTTTGCTTATTTTCACTATCGTCTTGGTATTCTCAAAGAAGATTTAACATTTGAATATGAAATGAGATTTTGAAAAGGATTGTGGTAGTTTAAGTGTAACACGTCATTACTGTAAGGGTCTGTGTGTTTTTCACTGTCGCCAGTCAAGAATACAAAAGGTTCTAGCTGATGGTATTTTTGAATGACGGCAGCGAAAATCCAAGCTCGTATGCATACGCGATCAATACGTACAGTGGTATTACCATTAAGAGCGGAAGTTTTTGGAGGTTAGTAAGTGTCATTGTGCATTTTAGCCTTAAAGATTAAAAAACGAGTGTATCCAGGTGCGCACTGCAATAAAATATGTGTAGTTCATTGGCTGGCCAATGAGCATGCGAGTTGAGTGTTGCGTGTTTAAAATGTGATACTAAAATGGAGTGACCTTGATTGTGCGATGATGCGCAGATGAAGATTTGGTTTTTCTAGACGAAAAAGTTAATTAACATGAATGAGTTAGTCCTTTTTGTTCAGTGTGTTCCAAAGTAACCATTTTTCTTTAAATTATTCATATTATTATTTTTTGATAAAAGAATAATCAGTAAAATACCTCTACTAATTCGCCTACTCAGGTTTCGTAAACCCAAATACCCGACACTCAACAACCTCTTGATATCGATTGAAACTTAAGTTATTTCTTTTAATGAATGGTTATAGTATCAGTTGAGGTCTACTTTCTCGAGTATTTGGCAATCAGGGATCAATGACACTACTTAGCAGCAGTCGGTAAAGGTTTTTTTCAATGTTGTGAAATATACAAAGAATTTTACTTAATAGGTTTCTCATTTGATACCACGTGTCATTCCCTTATGTAGTGTTTTTACCTAGGTAGGGGAGGAGAAGAAATGAGAAAAACGGCTAAAGACAGCTAAAAACTACCCAAGAAGAAGTTGAAAAGCATTAAGGACAAAATGAGTACAAATTAACTTCAATTTTTTAATTTTCAAATTTTACGATTTTTGCAGCATAGCAGCACAGATGCATTGCTTGGGCTACCTGTGGGTCAACACACACGTGATATATACTATTTACGACTGCGGGATTTCCGTCGCTTTACCATGAACTATTCTAGTGCGATTTTAGTTGCCCCACTTAGCTGAGCCACAACTCTGTCAAATTGTGATAGATATTTTTTATCAGTCTACATTTCTGGCTCCAAACAAACGCACCAATGTCACAAATGACGTAAGCAGCACTCTTGCTAGTCAAAGAATATCTGTTAGTGTGACCCGCTTATCAATTACCAGTTATTCTGCAGTCTAATGTTGCATGTGCACATTACGTGAGCTCGTGAAATTCCTCTCGACAAGGCGATGAAGTAACACTCACCTGTGCACTTAGGCACTGCACGATGTTTCCTATTAAACGCGAAAATTCACACAGAATCCAGACGAATTTCAAAATCTTCCCCCGAAAACCAATTTTCGAAATTTGATAGCTTTCGTGTTCTGATAACCCTGTATGTCATCCCAGCCCCTTTTACTTGACTTCGAGACCAGAACGCGTGCAGTAATGCTGAATATTAATGGTTTCAATAATTGACAAGGTAATTGGCTAGTCTTTTGATCTGCCGCCTTTACTTCGATGCTTATAATCTTACGGCTTTGACAAGTGGTTCTAAAGTGCATCTTGACGTAAGTGACGTTTGTCATAAAAGTTTTCGAATCACCTCTTCTCAAGTTCAATGTGCATGCGTATGCAGACTTGTTGGGCTATAAAAACGAAAAAAAAAAGATAAAAAATAAACAAATACTGAGAATGAAGGAGATGGTTTTCGTGTTTTTTCCCCACCAATATAAAGGATATTAACCTCAAGGGCATGACGCGCAAATTACTAAATTTTTAACATCACAACTTCGTAATCAAAATATTGAAGCCTTCCGTTGACTTAGCGTTAAGAGAAGCTTAATTGGTAGCGATTCAACCCCAAAACAGATATATTCTTTTTTGAGGTCGAATTCACAGCAATGTTTTCGTTGATGTTATCCACCACGTGGCATTGTTTATACAGACGTTCCGGTCTGGAGTACTATCATCAGCGTGATTAGACTCGTTGAACTCCTTACGCCTTATCAGCCCTTTTACTTAATTAAAGTGTACTCTTGAGTCACTACTTAAGAGACAGACTGATCGACTTAGTAGGGTCAGGGCAGGTGGTTTTTATTACAGTTTGTTTTCAATTTTTAAAACATAGACTAAATATTGAAAATAGATTACCCTTTGTTCGTCAATTTAGCCTGTATAGCGGCCCAAGAGATGGGATGGGGTTGTGGGGAATGGGGAGAGGAGGGAAAGGAGGTCAAGCAGTGTTTAAAATTTTAATTTTTCACAAAGGGATGCAGGTCCTCATTTCCCTCCTTTTCCCACACCCCATTCCCTCCCCCCTTCCCTCCAATCCCTCTTTCACCATCTCTTTTGGGCCACTGCGCAGTTAACGAAAACAGGACAGACGACTTGTGAAATAAAATCTTTACTAATTACCCATTGAACTTGAGAAAGTTTACGCTATAGATATGTCAAAATGTTTTCATTAAGCTGTTTTTCTTTGATATTTTTTTCCGCTCACCAATTATCTCAAAAATCTCAATTATCTCACAATCAAGTTAAATTCGTAATCCGATTTAGCTAAAGCTCTTCATGGCGTTTCGGTATTTATATTTAGATGAGATCTAACTGAATGTAAGCTGGTTGATTCAGGAGCATTCTCCGTTTTTCGATTCCTTCCGCAAAAACTAACGAGTTAAATTCCAGCCGATCTTTGAGTTTACCGTGCCTTGACTTAGATCAGCCTATAGGTTGTTTTAGGGTTCGATCCGTGAGTTGCATGCTTTGACGCAGATCAGCCTAGAGGTTGTTTCAGGGTTAATCAATATTTGAGTTGGCATTCCCTGACGTAGATCAGCCCCAGAGGTTGTTATAGGGTTCGATCTGTGAGTTGCATGCCTTGACGCAGATCAGCCTGGAGGAGGTTATTTCAGGCTTCGATAAAAATTTGAAGGAAAGCGAACATGATGCATTCTGGTCCTGCGTGAGGAGAAACCTCTCATCTTCTACCTCACGAAAGCTAGCCAGCTGCACCTTATTTATCAAGCTAGAAAAGGTTATAGGTGGTTTCGTTTCTATTCAACAAACTCACTAAGTATATAAACACAACGCAGTCGTCAGTATTATATGTCCCAGATGCTCTTGGACTGTGCGCCCAAGAGCAGAACTGCTGTTCTATGATTTTCCCTGGTTTTTCAAAATTATTTAAAAAAAACTTTTTTTTGCAATTCACGAAGTATTTCAAGTAATAAGAATGCACAAAGTTTTTTCGACCAATCAAAATGCACGAAAACTTTGCGACCAATCAGAATGCATTTCAATATCTCCATCTTGTCTTGTTTTGGCGTGTGTTTTTTCTTTGATTGGACTATGAGTATGTTGTGTTTAAGGCCACTCAGAAACCTTAATTAATATAATATCTAGCATCCCGTAAACCAATTAGATGAAATTAACCCCGATTTCCTTCTTATACTAAGAATGAAACAATTCTTGAAGATAAAACTGTTGTAGATTTAAAATAATCTTTAGCCTCGTCATGGCTGGGAATTTGGTTGTAAAGTCAGCATTTTGCTCGTTTAATCTTTGTTTTCCTGTTGACATAATCTTTCGAGCAGCTTTGAACAGTGTCGATTCAACTCGGGACAGATCAGTAACCAGATATTAAAATACAATTACTGCAGCTTATGAAAAAAATGTGTGCGTGTATTTACTTGATCAAGTGTTTGGAAGTAATAGCCAAAAAACTCAATCAAAATAAGAACTAAAATAGGCGAAAAAGAAAAAGAAAAAAAGAAAAAGAAAGAGAAATGAATGTAGAAAAGAAACTAAAACACGTAAAAAGAAGAAAAGAAAAAAGAAGAACAGCCAGGAAAGAAAGGAAAAAAAGACTACTACAAAAAATATACTTTTAATTTTTTTTCTATTTTCGTTTCAAGTTCCATTCATTCACGATATATAGACCTTATTCGTGGTGTGACAACCTCTGGGGGAATGAAAAGCTATTGTTTTGAAACTCGTCGGGATATCATCGTTATTCCTTTCGTTATCCTTTGGGATACTCATGAATATTTCGAAGAGTAAAAACAATCCTCTGGAGGTTTATAGAATTGGGAAAACATTGTTACACCATGAATAAGGTCTTTTATAAATATTTATATCCCATATGGCGGCCTCAAAACTTGTTTGGATAATCCATTACCAAATTAGTCCCACCCCAACCCCCCTTGGTATTATAACCTAATTTAACAATAGCATGACAGACTGTTTATGAGTTGACCCACAGTCGATATACAGCCCAAAGGAGTACGCGGCTAGCTCATTTAGTATTTACACAAACATTTTAGGCCTATCAGACAAGGATATTGCTTTTCTAATATCCAGTAATTCTTCTAATATAAGACGTATCCGCGTCGTGTTAGTCGGTTCCCTCGTAGAGCGTATGTATTGTAAGAGCGGCTTAGCAGATTATGAATTTCGAAGCTAGCAATTAGACCTGATTTATCGTGGTGGCAATGTTTTCCCTACCAACTACTTTTCATTCTCTTCAGAATAATAATCTAGTTGTATCCATATTCATGTGTTTTCTCAAGTGCAATAAACAAAGTAATAATACTCAAGCGGAAATGACATGTGGCCTGTATTGGGACCGGTTGTATTTAAACATTGAATGTTAATTTCATAAGCTTAATAATAACAATTAATTATGATAATATCACTGTAATAATATGATACTTTGATTTCATCCGCCCAATATTAATATTTTTACTGGAACGAGTTTCAAACTCTTAGGAGATATATATATTCTATAGATGTGAGATTTAGATTATATATAAGTTTATTGATTCATATACTCATATGTATATTATATCATAGTATTTTTGCATAGTATTCATTTGAACCATGATCATTTCTTGACCCCAATTTTTTCGTTATCTTTTTGTCTCTCTATGAAAATTTTGTAATCTTATTTTTAACAATTTCACTGTTATATTGTTATTGTTTTGATATTAGTATTACACTTTATGTTAGCCTTTTTATTTGCTTATGTCAAGCGCTTTGTGCAACTAGTGGATAAAGTATTATTATTATTATTATTATTATTATTATCATTGTTATTTTGAAGAATAGAATTTGATACATATTGTTTGATAAATATATTATTATTATTACTATTATTATTGTTATTATTATTATTATACTGATAATAACAATAATTAGAAATTTAACAAATTTTCGATGGTTTTGCGTGGAATATCCCCTTATTTACCACGATACGCTGCGTGTGTGAGGGATTTGTAATTTGTTGACGTAATTTTTTTGGTATGTCCTCTTATTTTCCACGGCTCTCGACCAATCAGAAAGCGATAAAATTTAAATTTACGGCAAAAAATATTTTTATGAAAATAAATAATGCTGATATCGAGTAGGATAATAATATTATAATTAATAATAACGGGGGAAAATCATAGTAATATTAGTATTATTATTAATAACAGTTTTCTTACTAAAAATAGTTTGAATGGTTTATTAATAGAAGTTAATTATAATAATGCTAATATCACGGTAATAATACTTGATTGATACCAATGAGAATGATGCAACACCGACAATTACTACTGATAAGCAGTTATCTTCAGGACCGAGAAGAGTTTATAGCGCGGCATTCGTGTATAACACATCGTTCTTATTTTAATTTGAATACTCATGTTTATTATGTCTAGAAATAATTTAAACAAGAAAATTTTCCGTATTTGTTTGATTATTTACACAAGAAAAAAATTAACTTAAGAGAAACAGTTTCTCCGAGAAAAAAATCGTTTTGGTTGTTTTATGAAGTAGCTGGCACGTGAAATAATAGTTTACCAAGATCTTCATATCATAAATAATTATTATCTAAAAACGACAGTTCAAAAAAGGAGAACATATGAGGTTTCCTAACGAAATGACAATAGGCATATTACTGTTTTGATTTCTTTTCTAAAGTGACAGTTTGTGTAACATTGGTGTTGTTGCTAACTGGACCGAGCATGCGCAGACGTCCGCAGTCGATTTAATTCGCAAACTGATTCAAGACACCCACGTAGTTATCGTAACGAGATTGAGTATTCTGAAGATACCGGTCAGTCAATCTTTGCATGTGAAGCAAAAGAATTGATGACTTTTCGAATAAATGAAAATTAATGAAAATTTCCCTTCCGCAGAAGGAAAAAAAGCAAGAAAGAAAAAAAATGAAAAAAAAAAAAAAAAAAAAAAAGAAAGAGAAAGAAAGTACGAAAGCCGAATAATGGAGGAAAATAATTAAGCTTTTCACAATCTCGCAATGAATCAGTAGCCGGTTCTTTTAAAAATATAGGTGCCATGTAGGTATGTCTATATCTATATATACGAAGATCTTGAAGTTTAGTGGCTATTTTACCACAAGAATTTACATTCCCGATTCAATTTGCTCGAGTGGACCTTCATTTTTTAAAAAAAAATCTGTATTTTGAAACAAGAGAATTGAGTTTAAGTGACTGTCTGTATTCAAAATTTTTTTCCCCGACTTACTTCCGATTACAGTTAGGTACCAGAAAATTTGAAGTAATTATTTGACGTCGGTGGGCATTTGAAATGTGGATGTTGGCGGTTCCAGCGTAATTATGAAACACAGCACTGACTGTTAGCCTAGAAAACTAGTTCGGGTCATCTAAATAGATTGCTTTCATCGCGCTCCGGGGAGGAACGTTGCCTTATTGGCTGACTTACCAGAGAGAAAATTTATGACGTACGAAGACCATTCGGTGATCGTATTCCAGCCATACTGTGAATCTGTGTGAACCAAGACGTATGGTCTACCGTCAATCCATATATATTTTATACTTACCCCTCTGTCGAGAAACAAGATGGCAAGCGACAAATCTTCAACCAAAAAAGGTGAACCACTCTTTATTCGAAATTGTCGCCTCGAATGTATAGTTACCGATAAGATTCTTAGTGGCATCTTTATGCGCTTAAAATAATGCTTTTCGTTACGATATCATACGTTGTCATCACTAAGGTGTCGTGAACATATTCCTTGAAAATCGGTTTCTTCCACGTAATTGAAAAAAAAAAAAAAATTCGCGTAGGTCTAAGCAGATTTTTGGGGTATTTTTCGATGAGCGATCCTCTTTCCATCGTGATTTTCTAGTTTTTTTATTCGGCAGCTTGTTATGATCGATCCGAATACCTTTGAAGAAGCAGCTGATTGGAGTACCCATCGTTCTGTTGTGTTGTTGAGAACATCGAATGCTCTTGTGTTTATTTATTTTGTGGGAAGGTTTTTGAGAAAATACTATTAAAAAACTTTAGATAAATGCCTAGGATATACAATCAATGTCATTAACGTTGTCCACCGAAAAAAGACATTAACACATTTACGCATTTAGACTAAAGTGAGCCTGAACTTTAAATGTAAAATTCAGTTCGTGAATCGAAAATCCAGAATGCCCCGACCATTTACTGAGGATTTAAGATGGAGAACTGTACTTCAGCGTTTGTTTTATGCCAGAACGTTCGAGGAAACACGTGATATTTCTTTTAGTCTAAATTTCTAAATGCGTGAATGTCTTTTTTCGGTGGACAACGTTAATGACATTGACTGTATACCACTCAAAAGATTGAATGGCTAAAATAACCAAGTTACAGAAGTACTGTACTCCGCGTTAGCATTTTGATTATCATCAACTCAGATTTAGCCGAGTTTTTGGTTTCTTATTCACGAATATATGAGACGAAACTATTTGTTCAAAAACACCATTTTTGAATTATCTAAAAGTCATTCACTTATACAAATTTATGTAGTGACCGAATACTTGTTATTTTGCGTAAATTATCTTAGGACTTTTGATTTATTATTTTTCGCGATAAACAAAAACAAAAAAAAAAAAAAAAAAGAAATCCAATTTCCTTGTATTCATCATTTTTCCATCTAAAAACGGTCATTTTTAATTGCGTATCACATGTAAATAGAAACAGATATATCTTCTTTGCTTATCGACGAATGAATACGAAGCAATTCAGTATATGTCTGTGGTTTGCTTATGCAAAATTACTTAAGACTCGAGAAACCGCAAATCCGATAGAAGGAGCCGGTCTTTACCAGCCTTCAAGATGACAGTACTCCGCAGAGAAAAACACAGGCCTCCCAAATTAACATAATTTTGGAGTTGATCCTTATATAAAAATCTTCAAAAGAGAATGTTTTTTTAAAGAAAAAAGTAAATAGTTTTGTTCTCGCAAAGTGCATAGTCGGTGATTCATTTTTCATCACGCGTGTATCAAGTCTGAGTAGAAAACTAAAGTACCTGTGATCGTGACATGGCGCACATGATGTTGATTGATTGACATGTATTCAAATGTATTGTGACGTTGAACTCATAGTAGTTCTACCAGCCATAGGCCATCATTAATTTAAAGTAATCAGTCACATCAGACTCAAGTTTACTCACGAGACGGTTTGCTGGTTGTAAAACGAATGACTCAACGAACTTATTGATCTCAAACCATGCATTCGCACCTCATGGACGTCTACCTATATGTTCTTGATTCAACACGATTGATACTAGAAAGTTTTGACATTTCTCTTGTCTTGTGCTTCTTATTAATAATAGGGGTGATTGGAGCGTTCCTGAGAAAAATCTCATCATCTTCCAAGCATCCATGCACGGGATCGACAAGTAAGACCAGCAAGTCGAACCTGAAATCTTCTCCTCAACAAAACAAGAGACAAGGTTCGGTGACATTCGCTGAAGGGACGAAATTCGACGAACTAGCTCATCAAGATTCGGTAGGCAATTATTCTATACACACTTAGTTCCGATTGAACCTATCAAAGCTTACTCTAAAGAGCATTCTTTTGTCTAAAATTTACTTTCTTTGAAAATTTTAAATTTTAATTCGTGTCGTAAAGTTTAGTTTAGTGTAATGTATGTGGCCTAGACAATGGCCGAGAAAGAGTTTTGGAAGATATTAAAACTCATGAATTAGGACAAGAAAAGTGAAATGATCTAAAATAGCGTCGCAACACAAAGAAAATATCTTGCTAAAGTAAATAGAACTTTGGTCTTAAAAGCGGCCATCGATTTAGTGTCGTTATCATGTACACATTGTTTAAAGGTTGTACTACATTTGAATAACACCTGGTGCTCTTTGAAGCCCTTATATTATGATTATTCCCTCCATGTCACTTGCAGAACTTAGCAGCTTTAAAGAAGATGAGTTCGACTGGGTCAAGGAAAGTGCAGCGATCGCCTTTGAAAATTTCGCTCACAAACGATGATGGCGAGGATGTAGGATCGACGGGGTAAGCTACATACAGTACATTTAATATTTTATCTAAACATACTACGAGCGTGTAATAGTACTATAGTACTACTAATAGTACTGCCCTCCAAAGGGCAACGATGATCTTCTAGGCGAGTGATATCAGATAATTAACACCCATTTTAACTATTTATGATTCCTATTAATTTCACCAAATCAAAGTCGAACGGGCGACTTTCATAGTTCATAGACTGAGTGACTGGCGTACGGTTAGTATGTGGTCTTGTTCTTGTTTTCTGTTTTTAATACCTCGGTTGCTTCGCGTTTGAATTGTTTACCTTAAGATCAACACTTCATAAGCGAGTTCATAGCTACTCCATTAGTACCTTCACGTACTTCATACCTCTCGAGCTTTACCGTTTGTTATTCATTTCTGTGAAGGCGTTAATTAACAATAATAGTTGTTTACCCCTATGATTATACTCCTCTATTTATACTTCGTATTAATTCACAAATGGACCAGTTATACTAAAAAAATGTGTCTGCTAATGACCTTTCAATGACAAAGCAAAGATTTCCAAATTGAAACGAAGATTTCTAAGGAAAGTAGGTACCTAAAGTGTTCAGTTCTAAGTTTTTGGCTTCTGACGTTGATTCATGTCTTGCAGCAGGGGAAAAGAAAAAAGAAAAAAGAAAAAAGAAAAAGAAAAAGAAAAAAAGAAAAAAGAAAAAAGAAAAAAGAAAAAAGAAAAAAGAAGAAAAAGTGACAAGTTGATTCATGAAACCAAAATGAATTCATATTACTCCATATTACTGTTTCTTCAGTTTTATTTATTTTTCTGATCATGACAGGAAATAGAACTAATTACGTTGATAACTGTAACCTGCGACACTAATACTGTTCGTTTATCAAGCTTTTCCCCATAGTTTTCCGTTTTGATAGTTAATGTTTTTAGTTCCAAGGCTCTGGGGTAGACTCATTATTAAGTAATTCAGATTCGCCGTCGTTGCTTTATAGTTTCTACGACAACGACCGACTCACACATTGCGCGTGACCACTTAATACTACCATTAGCACCACAATTAATATTTTTCTATACTTTTCCATTTTTGTCCTAAATCCACAAAAAATACCCTCTTGTTTATATAGTCTGGAACACGAAAATCTTCCTGTTCTAATCAATTATCCGCGCGGTTCTAAAATTGTGAGCTTCGTGTTTGGCCTCTCTAATGTTTATAAATTATTTATATATCATTAATTAATTAATCTATTAATGAGAACTACGTATCGTCTTTTAATAAGGGTTAAATGACTAGAGACGCCTATGCAAATATTTTTATTGGATTCGTCTGTCCATTGGTCGAGACTAAGGATGGCCAAAATTGCCGACCACTTTGACCTATTTGGCGTGTCTTACCTTTTTCAATATTTGAACAAAATTCAAGAGTCAGTTTTGTCCGAAGTGTCTAGGACTTTAAAACAGCACTAGCCAAGCCACCTCACTGGTTGCATTTAAAAGTGCAATTTCAAACATTTATTAATTTAGTTGTTTTTTTTTTGAAAACTTTATATATTTTGAGCGGTCTAAAATGCTCCACATTGAGGGAATGGCCTAATTAGGAAATTCAAATATAAATGTAAAAACCTTGTGTTATTAAACCTGGGATTTTTTCGGTTCCGGCGACGAGCGAACGAGAGTTGCTATGGAGAGATTGGAATCTTTTGTCGTTTAAAGAAAAAAATATATTTCCTTCTTGTAAAAAAAACAATTTTTTCTTTATTCGAAGCGATAAATCCAAATCAGGCATCTATTTTCTATTTATTTATTGCTAACGATTACTAACTATTTTTATTGTGATCGTTTCATACGTCATTACTGTCCGACGGTTTTGTTATTAACCGAGTGAATGACGTCAGTGAGATTAGTTCGTCTCTCATTGCCACACATGATTGGTTTGGTTGTTTACGTTTGTCTCTCATTTGCATCATCATAGCAATCAGTGAATACATTTATTTCTATGTTGCTATGATTGATATTCGGTGTCTATCATTAAGACAGATGATTCCTAGTGGCTTTTTAAGCAGCGGGATACCGATTCATTGAAATGAATTTCTTTGATATTATCATAAATAACAACTCTCGATGAATACTCTGGTGTGGTCCGGATGTTGCGTTGCACGAATCTCGCATAAGTGCAGTCTCCTCAGCCTTTGTAAGTGAGCGACAAAAACAAGTTCCTTCACCTAAAAGGACCATTAACGAGATCACAGACAGTCAGTCAGTCACCGACAGACAGTCAGTCACAGAAAGACAGTCAGTCACAGAAAGACAGTCAGTCACAGACAGACAGTCAGTTAGTACAGACAGGCAGTCAGTCACGGACAGACAGTCAGTTAGTACAGACAGGCAGTCAGTCACGGACAGACAGTCAGTTTACAGACAGGCAGTTTACAGACAGGAAGTCAGTCACAGACAGGCAGTCAGTCACCGACAGTCAGTCACAGCCTGCCAGGCATGGCGTCACAGACAGCCGTCAGACATACAAACATAGGTATACACAGAGAGACACCAAGATAGTTGAGACAAACATACGATAATCTACCTCCCAGACTACCTCAGAGTATTGTTAAGTCAAAATGAAGGGGGAGGTTGGATTTTGTTCATGCGATGTTAATTCACAGAAGGGACCATATGATAAAGCGTATTGAGACAGGTTCTGCCAATGATATGACTTTATCTCGCCTTGTCGTACGGAAAACACAGAGCTAAGTGGAAATGGATCGCTTGCAGAATGGAGTTATGAAGGAGACTCTTGAAGTGCTGGTTCAGGTGCGAATTCATCACGACTTGTCGAAGTTTGTGTGTGCCAAAACATACCCTGCGCTGTATCAAACGTCTAAACTAGCCTGCGTAGCTACCCAAAAGAATTGCCTTTTCTCATTGCCCTTCGTCATCTTCCCCGTCCCTTTTGGGCGCAGACTACGTCTATGTACGTCTAAGTCTAATTTCATCATCTTGTCACTTGGATATTTGACAAGCTAAAGTGATGATTAACTACGATGTTAACTACGCGGATACGAGTCAGTCTGTGAGGTTAAAGCTGTTTAAAACTTTTCATTACAACATGCTTGCAACGACTTTACAGCTCTTGTCGCGACTTCCTTGTGTCTTGTACCATGTCTTGTATCATAGCTAATATACCTAGACATGAACTATGGTCGTAAGGGAAAATCGATCCAGCTTGCAGCTGCAGGGGATCAGAACGTTTTGTGTTTTGTCAACCAAACACGTTTAATACGAGGATAGAATCGAGGAGTGAGCATCAATTTGGTATCATCAAACGTCAATGATTGATGTCAGTCCAGGGGATTGCTACTATTTGGATAACACATTGCTTTCGATTTGACCCTGTTGAGCTGCGCAACTGTTGTACTCTTGCGGTGATGAACAGCGAAAACAACGTAACAAGTTAACAGGGAGATGTCTTTACTTATTATCACATCGTTGTGGAGTTGTTGTCGTCGTTAGACAAATTGTACGATAATAGTACGATTTTGTGGTGATAGAACCCTTCAGTTGGATGCCTCGAATCGAACTTATCCTATCATATAAAAGAAAATGTAAGATAGAAAGAAGAAGTATAGAGCATATTCAGTTTGGTGACCGTCTATAAAACTGTTATATTGTGACTGGGGTCAGAAGAAAGAAGATCAAACTAGAGCACGCAGTTTCCATGCCGTTGCGCGATGAACAGATGTGACAAACATTGTACAAGACGACACAATTTCAAGGATTCTCATTATAGCTTTTTGGTGACCCTCTATCAAACTGTTAAATCATAACTGGAGTCAGAAGAAAGAAGGCCAACATAGGGAACACAGTCTCCGTGTCGTTGCGTGATGAACTGATGTGACAAACATCTTACAAGACAAAACAAGTTCAAGGATTTTCATTATAGCCGTATTGGGGGAAACCGGGATAAAAACTATTGTTGGCGTTTGTGTATTACATATTGTAGTTCGCCAAGTGCGCACAGTCTTTTAGTGCGCGTCTAGACCTAGATCCCATACTGTAGGCAATTACTTGGAACATCAATATACCATATACACTGGATCTATAAGCCAGCATATAGATAAGGTGCCCATGACAAGGAGTGTCCATCTCCCATACTGGGTCTGAACCAGCATATACCCAGATCAGGAGCCCATGTCAAGGAGCATCCATTCCATACTGGGTCTTAGCCAGCATATACCCTGATCAGGAGCCCATGACAAGGAGCATCCATCTTTACTGGCTCTCAGCCAACATATACCCAGATCAGGAGCCCATAACTAGGAGTGTCTATCTTCCATACTGGATCTATAAGCCAACATATTCCCAGATCTGGAGCCTATTATTAGGAGTGTCCATCTCCCATACTGAGTCTGAGTCAGCATATACCCAGATGGGAAGCCCATTTAGCTAGGAGCATTCATCTCCCATAATGGGACATGTACAAAACCAGCATGTTCCCCATTGAGCAGTTTATTTATGCTAAAAGGGTTTATTTTTTTAGCATAATGAGTGTGTGCGAGTATATCCCACTTCAGCAAATATCAATTTCATGGATACTGCAAACTTTCCTTTTTTGTCTAGGAATACAATCGTTTTTCCTCAATTAGCAGCTGAAATATGTCTGCGCGGCCTCGTTGACAGGCTACTAGGATATAGAATTGCAGCACCACTAAATGCTCCAAGATAACCTCACTTAGTGAAAGTCAGATGGAGGTTGATTTCCAAAGATAGCCTGGTAATTACGGAAGATTTACAGTTAAACGACTTCAACCGGGGCAAGCAGTATTTTTCAGCCAATCACAGCCCGACTCGAAAAATGGCCACGAGTTTTTTTGGAACACTAACCAATCAGAATCTAGTATTCCCACTGTTTATTTTAATGTCTGCGCAGGCATCTTCAAAAGAACCAGTTTATGCAATATTTCAAATCCAGCTCCGCGAACCAGAAAGACCTTAGATACTTCAAAAACAATGTTTTCGATACGTCACGTTGAGTCTGGTAAACCCTCTTATCACTGACCTGCTTTTTAATGCATTTTGTTGAAGTAACTGGAGAGCCTCAATCGACACTTGTATGGTATCCCTGTGGCGTAATCTAAATTGCCAGACGACAAAAAACGTTTTTTTTAAGGCGAGAAATACTGGACCTAGCGATAAATAACATCAAGTGCGTCGTTGGTGTTGTCACCACAGGACTCCCAATTTCAATATTTTCCAGTAATTTGTACGTGACTTGATGACTCAGTAGCAACATTAGTATTTATCTAAATATTTGAGAAACTTAAAAGCAAATGAACACATTGCTTTCATTTTCAGTGATTTTTTTAAACTATCATGATTGAAATAAGATTTCAGGTTTTTCAAAGTGTATTTTTCAATGTAGTCCTAAAACTCCAAGAAGCCTAATATTAGAGAGTTTTAGATTTACGTTCACGGCAAACGTGAAACGTCAGTTGACCAGTAAAAAATTCTTTTAAATTACTGAAAAAGAATCGCAAAAAAGTCCAAGTTGTAGAAAAACAAAAGAGTATTTGCGCTTGGTGAGAAGGTTTGTAAAAGGTAAAGTAAAATAAAGGAAAACTATGAAAACGTGGTCACGTTTGCCGTTTGCGGGGAGAAAAAAAGTCAATCTAAGACTCTCTAAATTATCTCGGTTTGCACCTCAAATGTTGTAGCAAATCTGCGAAAATATATATTTATCACTACCAGAAATAGCATAAATCAAGCGGAGATATTTTTTCACGAGGATAGGATTCTACATGACCACAATTGTGTCTACTGCGTTGTGTTCTGTATTACTATAATATACGTTAGTTTAGCGTCCCATCCCAGCTTACCCCAACGAGATATTTTTAAAATCTAAGTAATTATGTTAACAATAATTTTAAGTATTGCAAAATGATTTTTATAATTTTAAACTTTTTAAAAAACTAGTATTTCATTGTTCCAACACGCTGAATATTTTATATTTTTTTAGTTAAAACATTATGGGATAGCTTTTCTGATGCTTCTTTTGCCATCCCATAATTAATGACAATCTTTTAATGCATATTTTAATAAAGAACAATAGCCAAAAGCTTGAAATGGAATAATTAAAAACCAGAACAGTCAACAAGTAGGTCGGGTCCACAAATTTTAAATTTTCTTGGCCTGTAATTAAAATGTATTTCCCTAAAAAAATTGAAAGTGAAAAGAAATTGAAACAAAATAAAAAATATTTTTAAAAAAATTACAAAATTGATTGGATATCAAGATGTAACGTTTCAAAACGAAAAATATTTTTCGTCTAGCCAGTCGTCATTGGCTGGAACTTATAATCAGTGTTGAATAAATTACCATGTTGAATCATAAATTTGAGAAAAACTAAAAGCAAGTCGTTTCCCGCTGCGCGTTTCTTAAACAAAGAGAAAAGGGTTAATCGAGGTAAATCCACAATAATAACTTCGTACATTTTTCCAAAGTTTTTTACAGGTTTTGTACTTAATTGCCAGCCATGAATATTCTGTACACTTCAAATTCTTTGCACATACAAATCTTATTTCTTTATATTCTTCTATATATTTTTTTAGATTTTTACTAGTTTTGTATGAACAATTTCCATATGGAACAATAATTGTGATTGGATATTTAAATTTTCTAAAAATCTGAGAAATTAAGTCAAGCGAGAAATTTAAGTGAAAATCCTCAAAAATGACTTGTTAAAGAGGTGAAATATTATGCTATAACTTTTGATAACTTCCATAATATATTTCAATTTATATCTGCATATTATGTTAATAACATTTAGAACAGTATTTTTTGTGCGTTTTTTTATTATTAAAGTAACTTTCACCGTTTTAGTCTTTTGAAAAAGGTCTCAAAATTGAACTTTCTCGTAGATTCGTTTTTGACTAAAACTTGCCTTGATATTGCAACTATTCTTTTTTCCCATGCATATGCCTTGATTAACACAATAAATCAAAGTAATAATGACAGCAATTTATCTAAGTAGTATAACGATTGTGTGACAACACGGCAAATAAATGGTCCAGCCAAACCTTCCTCCATTTTATTCACTTGTTACACCTTTGTTTTTTTCGTGTTTTTGTTTGTTTTTTTCGTTTTTTTTTTATCGTTAGAAACAAGAAGCCACTTGTTTGCTATAACCTTTCTTTTTCTCAATGCAGTATTTCAGTCATTTTTGACTTATTTAACACCAAGTCCATAGTCACGCCAGAAGCCTTTAATCGTTCTAGAAGCCACGAAAAAATAGATGTTGACATAGTCGGTCAAAAACACAGGAGCAGAAATTTCAAAGAAATGAATAAAGGAAGAGAGGGGAGAAAATAATGCTGTCGAATTCCAGGGTCAAAATTAGCTTGACTAACTTGGGTACTCTTGATGATTGTCTGGAGTGGGTTTTATTGTGCAAATGATAGAATAACGGCTATTTTTATAGCTTGCTCGGTATACTTCTCCTCGATGCATAAAATAACAATATAGACCATTTACCATGGATTTCGGAAATCGAGTATATATCTTAATTCATATTTCTAGCCGATTTCTTGCAGGAATTCTTTTTCTAGAACTTTGGTCATATACCTCAACGAATCTGTTCCGCTTTAGCTAGTCGACTCTTTCGGTTGTATCTTATCTTCCTTGAAAAGCAAATATATTTCAGCATGAGCAAGCAGAAAGAGCAGTGCTTGTATAGAAGTACGAGTTATTACGTGTTCGCTATCGCCGGTTCAATATGATAATTTAGCCAAAGAGATACCGGAACTATTTGCGAAGTATAGCGGTTGACCAAATGTACTGAGAATTGCGGTCTATAAATCCAAGACCGGGCTCTGCGTGTTTGTACGAAGGCTTCAGTCGCCACGATACACCGGAACATCAATAATTTAGCCGTCTTCAGTATTAGGAAAAAATATACATACATGTAAAGTTGTACAATAGATTACTATTTCTGTTCTCTTTCGAAAGGAGCGTTCGTTTGGTTTTGATGAAAAGACGAAAATGCGCGGATTTAATTTTCTAAACGAAGTGACTTGAGATTTTTTGAGGAAAATCCCCGTGCCTTTGATATTGTGCACAAAACGAAACTCCTCATCGAATCGGATCATGCGCATAAGACTTCCATGCGAAAACAGAAAAAAGACACATACGAAAATCAAACGGTAAACTACTTCGAAACAATTTTGAAGGTAGTCGAACCAGACGGAAAGACTCTGTGAAACTGAATGAGCTAAACGGATAAATCTAGGTAACAAAGTAGCGGTTTGTAGGTCCAAAGCACCGGTAGAATCGCCACTAGTCGTCCATGTCATGAATAAATTTGTGCCGAATGTATGGCTCAGAAGATATGCTGGCCAGCTGGTTAGAACAATAGCCGACATGCCCATATTTGGCGTCATTACTTCAGATCGCTGCAACATATTCTCGTGGTAAAAATGAATTTGAGGAGATTCTTCGCTCGCTAAGTCGCTTTTCAATGCCCCGGGAATGGGGATTTGTCTTGGAAACACTGAATTTATCTGCAGAAAGTCCTCGTTGGCACGATGAAATTGACAATTTCTCGGCCTGAAATAGACAAGTCTCCATTAGGTTCGTTCTGGGAGCCGTAAAACAAGGACTATGGGATCTCTTCTCTCCAACACTAGACCGACCAGTACATGGTAAGCCCTTACAAGTTTCGTTCTGTTTATTTCAGTTTTCACCTCTTTTATAGTCTAGTGAGGTTCATAAACAAACCAGTGTGGCAAATACTCGGTTAGTGTGTTCGACTTCGGGGGAAAATCCTTCAGTACGCGGGACTTATTTTGACTGAGCCCGGTCAGTTTGTCTATACGTTTCGCGTTTAGGAATACTCGACTGCCCCTCACAACATGGCGGTGCTGACGGTGGCTTTTGGTTTAGAGCGTGTATATTATTGACTGAGGATAAGACGCCATGTCCTAAACCTTAGGCCAAGCCATCGAAAAGAACGACTTGTTGTGGAACTTAAATCTTATTTTCAACCCGGTAGTTCGGAAGCCAAATAACAAAACGCCGCTCAAACGCGAGTCGATCGGTCGACTGTAGAAAATACATTTGCTGGCGCATGCATTATTATTAGTTTAAGCCGAGATAGATCGCTTTGGGTTTTTATTTATTATCAATTTCTTGGTATTTCGCTAGGGTTTTTACCGACTTGATTCTGGCGATTCCTTTGAGTGATTCATACAGTCATCGATGTAGAAAGGGTTTTTCCTTAGAACGGGGATGAAGATTTCGTTTATCTATTGCTAATCTCCATATATTCATAGGGCCGTAGGCTTCTGACTGGGTGTCCAACTTTTTCTGAAATTATTCCAAATTCATTTCTTGAAATCTGTGAGAACGAAAACGCGTATGTTTATCGAATACGCCGCTTTTGGTCTAGATATATTTTCAAAAATGTTGAGTCTGTTTTGGATAAAACCCTCTCAGGGCACGCGAGTACAGTAAAAGCCGTTTCAGTCGCTACACTATAATATTTTTCTCCATTTTTACTAGCTTTTTTTTTGTCTTACGAGATGTGTCCTTAGAGTCGACTCGTTGGATAGAAATTACTGTTCACGTTGACAGCATTCAAGAAGATTCCTTTTACGTTTTACTTGGCTATCATTTTGTCGATTGATCTTGACTCTGTCGTAGTCGACTTTATGTGTTGTGGTACTAGTTATTCTGATAAATAAAGCGAAGTGCTGTCTCCAAAATCTTTTCACCACAATTCTAGTGTGATTTCAATTCACTGCAAAGTCATCTAGTTTAACTGGAAAAGAATCACTAAGTATTATTTTGACTTTAATTTAGCAGTAAATTTGACGAGCGAGTGCTTGTTTGATAAGGGGGGATCGATCTTCTCTTTAGCGGCGAATCCATAGGCCTTCAATCTTATTTTACTGTTTATATTTCTAACACTTGATCTGGTCGAATGTTTGTGATCGGAAGAGCAGATTTAACCATCTTTCACTCCGTGATGTTAGAAGATTGAACTTTTCCTGACTATATGAATATCCTCTTGGGATTTTAGAAAACTTGCTTTACATGCAGATTTACATTTACGTGTACACACAAAATTGATTTCTGCTGATTTGTAGCACAGAATTTGTGTAAGTTCCAGTTTGAATCGTGCTTTTGGACTAGTGGGAATCGTAGAATTGTTGTGTAAGCCTTTATCCTCACCCAAGCAGTTATACTTGGATGCTAAAGTAATATTTATATTCGATTGAAACTATCAATTAGCTCTTATCTTCTACGGATCCCAAACCTTTATAATGTGCGAATCAAAAATGTTTGGAAAAGAAAGGCACGCTTCTCTATCGCTATCGTAATCTTAGTATGAAAACTACCTCTCTTGCTCTATGAATGAACTTGATCATTTTCGAGATTTTAGTTTTGGAGCAGTGGAAATCTTTGTACAAACATGCATCTTCTAAACAGGTAGCCGTCACAGGCAGTTGAGTTGAGCTTTGTTTATGTACACCGGCATCATTACTTGGATGGTTTGTTTGTTACCTTTTCACGTACTGAACACGCCAAAACAGAGTAGGTAAAGGGTCGTTGGTTTTCTATAAAGGTTCTTATCGAAGTTAATAAATCAATTTGTTTGTCGGTACCCTCGAATCTTAGTTCTTTTACTTGAACAAAGTAACTGATTTCCAAACTTGTACTTTATCTCCAAGCTCAGCCAATGGACCTCTCTTGGCATTGTTTATATTTGGTCCTCTTATAATCAAGGGAAATTTTTTACAATTTTTCCACAGCAATATACTACTATATCTAGTCTAACTATTCTCCCAGTGCTCAAAAAACTTATATTTTACATCAGTAACAGAATTGTATTTTCCAAGCCGATGTAATCGTTATTTATGCTATTTAGGTAATTTAGAATATTCAGAGGTTTATCAACACCTTAAAATGCGTCCCTTAAACTAAGATGTAGTCATTCTTCAGTGCAAAATAATTCAAATTCAAATAGACATCGTACAATTCAAACACAATCAGTCCAGAAATGAAGCTTTGGTAATTTTGAGATGCAGTTTTTCTTCAGTAAAGGGTTTATTTATTTAATACGACACTATGATAATATATGAGCTAGTCACAGGCACATACATTTGGGTATGTAACAGTGTTGTTTCATGCTTATGTATTTTTGTGTGTGTGATTGTTGCCTATATATGATCATATAATCTTTGTTGAGTGTATACTGTCTTGGTTCTGTATTTATGTAATTTTTTGTGAAAATGTTGTCTACAGTCTTGATGCAAATCTGAATCACACTGTGTTTTGAACATATGAACTCTTTCAAACACCATTTTTTGGGGCTTCATTTATTTGGTTCATGCATCTTTCTTTCCTATATTCTTTATATATTTTGTTGAAAACTGTCATAAATTCACATATTTTGGTCATGTGTGCTATAATGTGTGTCTTTATATACAAAGATGTATGTTTATACACATGCTTCTATATTTTATATATATGCATATATGTGTTGTTTATTGTTTATAGAATGTTATAGACATATGATATTTTCTGCAGTATTTTGAAATGAGCAGCCCTCCCAAAAGGGTAACTTTAAGAAATCATTGAATTCCAAATGGCCAAAATTTTGTATCGAATGCCTCTATAGCTACAGAGAAAAAATTTAAAGAAGCATATTTTTTTTCATTGCAAGATGTTCAAAATACAAGGTTGAAGGATTCTGTGTCATTCCTTCAAAACAACACTTCGCATGAACACCAATGAACAGTTTATGAGAATCTGTTACATTTGAAGTGCTATTTGAAAATATTTGTATACCAATTTGTTTGAGCATTTGGCAAAAGATTTCTCTTTGCAGTGAACAATAACAACATTTGATCAAAAATATACACCAATCAATAGAAATAATTGATAAACTGGTTACATTTTATTTTATTTTACCAGATGTATAGACTTGTAACATCTTTATTACTGGAGGGTGTGACTTAAAATCCTGCAGGCTGCATAATATAGTCTAATGCTCATATTTTACATAAATATATGTATATGTATCTTCTATAATAACAGACTTTTATTAGTTAATATTTCACAAATCTATTGATATACTCTGTGGGTCGTAAAAAAACAGCAGATCTAGACCAGAAAAATTTTCTAGACACAGTGTTTCTATTAATATGCAGATCATTCAAAAATCAATGTACCTGTTCATAAAATTATAGTTCCATATATTTTTTTATGTGTTACATAAAGTACCAACAAAAAGTAATTAATATCTCAAAGGTCAGTTCTAACAACTCTCACACAAAGACAGTAAAGAGTCAAGCTAAATCTACTTTAGATTTATTTTGATTTTTTTTTACTCTATGGAGAAGGTGGTTTCGAAAAGGTAATATAGCAGTGCAGAGATATGAATCTTGATGAAATATCCTGCTCTTTTGCTTGTCTAAGTTTTAAAATATTTTTCAACATGCAAAAGACAAAATTTGTACTTTTATAGTGTTTCATGATATTTTATATAATGCATACATCTTTACTTTTCAATATGGTACTGTGATGTGTTTCTAGAAAATGATGTAAACTGTGCAAGGAAAGAGTGATATTTGCACTACAATGAAACAATGTGACTCCACCATTGAACAAAAGATGCATATTTATTCCATTAATAATTGTATCTAAAAATCCTAATATTTTACTCGTCAATGAATTTATATAACTTAAAAAAATACATTTCCAAGAAAAAAGCTTCTCATTTTGTGAGGAAAATAGGCAATTTTTCAGACAATGTGCTGTCGTTCCAAGTGTCTTTATCTTGAAAATCCTGTCAAGTTTGATGTCCCACAAGTTTGTGAACAGCCAGGGTGTATTTAATTAGTTGATCAAGCACAGTCTGAGATTTGACTACATTTTCAACTTCCCGTTTAACCTTGTTACACTACCGAACAGAATGTTTGGTAACTTGTAATAATCCTTAGTTTTCAAATTGAAAAATTATATTTTTGTGTCATCTTAGAATTCCATAATATCCCTTTGAACTATGAATTGATCTTTAAAAAGAAGAAAATATGACAACCTAAAGTTTCCTTGTCATTTTTTTCTTTTCTTTCCCTTTCTTTCTTCATTTTTCTGTTTTACAACAACTGTAAAGGAAATGCCCTTAGCTATAGATAAGATATTTTCTTTTAATATCAAAGTATATACAAAAATAAAATTGTAAAAAGAACTAAGTTTTTTTAGCTGCAAGCCGGAGATTTTACATGTTGTCGTTATTGTACTCAAATAAAATGAAGCTTAATTAATGAGCATATTTTTTAGTAAAAATGTCAAGATTGTCCTTTAGCATTTAAATTTGGGAATTTAAAACATTGAGCAATGCTCATGCATTTACTCCTGTATTTTAGTAATTTTGAAGAAAATTAATATTGCACTTCTAGGTTTTGACTTATTTTCCAAGGCAAATGTTTTGACAGATTTCTGACATTCCTCAGACAAATAACTAACATGGTACTTTTTCTTCACAGCTTTCCTAGAAAACGCGAGAGAAGCAAATATTCCCCATCAGGGGAGGAGTCTTCTGAGAAACCTGAACCTGACAAACTGGCTATTCCAGTACCTCCACAGAGAAGGGAATCCTTCTTGTATAAGTCTGACAGTGAATTTGAATTAGCATCAAAATGTGTAACATCACGGCACCATTCATTTAGCGAAGGGTAAGTTTCCTTTAGATTTTGCGGAATTATATAGATGGTTGCTTTTATTCCCAAGAGAATAGAATAACAAAGGTGATAGTCACATCACTACCTCCCCCCCCCCCCCCACAGTTAACGATTGTCAATAGTTCCATGATACTTTGGGAGAACAGAGTATGACATGTTGCCATGGTGGGGGATATGACAAATAAAAGAAAGTAAAAACATATACTATATATAGACTATAATGCATGTATGTTGGAGCATTGTTAATGGGTAATACATCTCCTTAATTTTGTTATTAGTTTAACAAAAGGTATACAGCTGTACTGTACTTAACTGACATTTTGGACTAAGTTTCTTTGTCAATTAAAGAACAGGGGCTGCGGAGAAACCTAAAAAGTGGGAGGCTAAGATTGGAAAATATAAGAGACTAGTATGGGAAAAAGTGGGAGGGGGAGGGCAAAAATTAAATAATTTAAGATTATAGTATGGGAAAAGGGAAAAATGGGGTAGCCCCCATGCCCCACCCCCCTCTGCAGCCCCTGAAGAATCAAACAATGTTCCATACATATATCTTGTTTGATTTCAAACTCATGTCATGCAAAAATAATTTGTAAGATGATAGCTTTTAATAATAGCAAAAGTTTAATATGAACAATACTCACATTAATTGTTGTTTTGTTTCTACAGTACACGAGTTGAGGAGCTGGTTACTCCATTTGCACAAATTCTATCCAGTCTTCGTAATGTCAGAAACACGTTTGTTACTTTAACAAATGCAAAAAAGGAAAAGTAAGTTTTAGTCCCCTTCACAGTTCCTTGTGTTGTCTTGAAAGGTAGCTGTGCTTTTCCATCGAAGTGAGAAGAACGGTGAGCATGCAATGATAGAAACATATGAATAATTGTCCAAGGTGTTAAAAAAGGTTTCTATCATTGTAAGTTCACCTTTCAAGGCATGGCTACCTTTCGAGATTGCACAGGAAACTGTGAAAGGGACTATTGTTGATAATCTATAATGGTTTAATGTTTATGCAAATATATTTTTTAGAAATAAATTGTAAAAATTAAATAAATAAATAAATAAATATCTATATACTAAATGCATTTCCTTTATTGTTTTCAGAAGAGGAGGGTCTGTAGGCCCACAATTAAATAAGACTAATTTATCTGATCTTCAAAATAGTATAGGTAAGAGAGAAACCACATTACATTCTTAAAGGACCGCAAATCTGTCATAGTAAAACTTGTACTTGAAATATTCAAAGTCTTGAAACTTAGGCAAGTTTCAAACTAAATTGTGCCAGCTTTGTATATTTTTTTATTTAAATTTAAATCAAATTAATTGGAAATTTTACATTGGTATTTCCACAGAAAAAGTTTTTCACTGAACAAAATTAGATTAAAAAACTCTTGATTTTTATTGAACTTGGGGAAAAAACCTTGCAGCATTAAGAAGAATAAATGAGTGACTTAGATTCTTATAATTAAAACCTGTGTCATAGAGGAGACAGGCAAGCATTCATAAAGATGCATAAGATGAGTAGGAGTGTTATTTCAAAACATATTTTTCTTTTCTTTTTAGGTTCCTTACAGATTCCTAGGGATGAGAATTATCAAATTGTAAGCTGCTATTTTAAAAATCTTAATTAACTTTAGCCATGGCATGTACATAATTACTTTATACATCATTGGGGAAAAAACAACAGAATGAGACTCCAATCTGTGTAAAAATGCAAAGATCAAATTGAAAATTGAGAATTCAAGAAAAAAATGGTGAAAGAAAAAAAGAAAAAGGCAAAAAGAGAATTAATGGGAGGAAGCAATGAGTCACACTAGTCTCTGACCACGAGCCACGAGCATGAATTTAAAAACAAACGGAAAAAAATGAAAAAATAAACAAATGGTATTTAACAGTGGTTTTGCAGGGTGGCTCCTCTTCCACTGGATTCCAATTGGAATTTAGAAGTTGATTTTTGCAGCAAAGAAAACCCTCAGCACAGGAGAGAACAAACAAGCAAACTCTTAACTACTCTTATGACGTGGAGTCCAGGAATCTAACCTGGGTTGCCATGGTGATAGGTGAGCACTATCACCACTAATCCACCCATGCTTCCCAATTTAGTAATAATAATATTTAATATTTATAGAGCGCAACTTTAACATGTGAATATGATCAAATGCACATATAATGATTCAGGAATCTAATGTTCTTTGTTGTCTTGCAAATATAAGGTTGCAAATAACACTCTTGAAGAGCTGGACTGGATTTTGTATCAGTTGGAAACTCTTCAAACTCACTCATCTGTTAGTGAAATGGCTTCTAATAAGGTGAGTGATTTGTGACTTTCTTTATTGAAATGAATTTGGTTTATCCAAGCTATTTTCCAGTGTTTTGCCAACAATATCCTGACTGAACACATTTTTTTCTAAACCACTAGTTTAAGAGACTTCTAAACCGGGAGCTCAAAGACTTTTCTGATGCTAACCAATCAGGCAACCAAGTGTCTGCCTGGGTGTATAACACTTTTACAGGTAAAATACAGTACTTCCAGATTGATCTATAACATGTTTATCTTAGAATATTGATGGCATACTAAGGAGGGGCCATTAGTCTAGGGATCTTTTAATTTCCAGAAAATGCTTGTTGTAGCATTATAAAATTTCAGTTCCTCTACATGAACAAGGCATGCCTATTTTTTGGAACTCACATCTAAAGATGACCTGGCATTTTTTACAATTTTATTATACCGCCATTGAAGTAAATCTAAGTATGCTTCTCATTGAAGTGCATTGCGATTATAAGTTTGTTATATTTTTAACATTTATCTCAAAATGTTTCCAACACAAATTTTGTAGGATTGCTCATTGATTAGCATACTTTCATTGAGTTTTGGGTGCATGACAGAGGTTGCTAAGCACAAAGGAAGTGTAAGTGTCGCAAGAGCTGTAGCCCAGTTCAACTTTAGCTTCTTGAGTGCCTAAGCAACCGGCAAAGTGCAGTTAAAACGTGATAGAAGCACGCCAATCAACGACCAATGACCGATTCCATTATTTCAGCTCATTTTTTGATCATCATCATAATCTTTAAATGGTTTCATTATTGATTATACAAATATAATTTCATGTACTGTCATAAATATACAGCGATATACATTTTTAAATAATTTAAAACAAGTTCCATTATTTATATCTGTAATAAATAACATTAAATGTACTTAATTTATAAACCTCCCCTTGACAACAGCTCTGAGCCTATCCATTCAACATAAATAACCAACATTTTACTTAAAAATATAACACTAAAAGGGAATAAAAAGTAGGAATCAAGAATTAAATATCTTGAGTTAGTTGAAGAAATAATATTAAGATGTATTAATAATTGATTGATGAACCTCAACTTTTTATATTTAAAACATTTTTCATTATTTAATACATATTGAAACTACTTTTGCATTGAAGTACCCTAGAAATCTGACACTAAATACTTAAATTATTTATAATGTATAATTTATTATTATTTATTATTAGCCTCCCCCCCCCCCCCCCCCAGTTAAACCCCTCCTTATGAGACCTTTAAAGCCCACCCATCTGCTAAGAGATATTTTTTCACAACCCTCCCATTATTAGCCCATTAAAAACTCTTATGAAATCATATAAACCTGGAGCTTATAACTGGGATTTTACAGCCAGTTCCTGCATTCCTCCCATTGCAAACCTGCGTCATATCCTGTTGTATTTTCTTTCAACTTTATCTGCATTAAATCACAAATAGAAACTGCTAAAACCAACCTCTGCTAATCCCAAAGAAAGGGCTAAAATATTACTAGTGTGAATTAATACATAATGGCAATAATCTGGCTTCTAAAAAAGAATTTCTGAGAAAAGGCCACATATTTTCCATATTTATATTTTGGGAGCAATAGAATAAGCAAAATGCCTAATGCATAATAAATGATAATTGATAACTGTTCTGTCGAAACATTTATCCACCATTATTTATATACCAATCAATTTAATTTTTTGTTGTTCACCATATATGCATTGTATGGACTCGAGAAAAACACTGCTCTTACTCTACAAGTCTACTATGTCTGTATGCAAATCAGTCAAAAACTTTTTCTTGCAATAGCCCCTTTCACTGTTCCCTGTGCCATCTTGAAAGGTAGCCATGCCTTTGCATCAAAGTGAGATGAACAGTGAGCTTGCAATGATAGAGACCTTGGTCAATTATTCACATATCTGTATCATTACAAGCTCACCATTCATCTCTCTACCATGCAAATGCATGGCTACCTTTCAAGACGGTGGCGGTAACTGTGAAGGGGAACATTTTTTTGTGCAAATTTGTGGTTCAAACTTACCTAACAAATAACATTATAAAATGTTGAAACTTAAAGTAATTTAATAAAACTCAAGGGCAATTCTTTCATTGTCTTTATTAATTATATACATATTCATATCTTGATCTCACAAAAGTATACTCACGAAATCTTTTCTTTTTCTGGTTAAAATATGAATGCGAGCAAGTGTTTTTCTCTAGTGTGCATTGTATGTAGTCACATCAATCATGATCACCTCGTGAACACTCCTCACTTTGTGCATTCTAGATGACCTTGTGAACAGGAGATGTTCCCCCACAGATCCCGCTCCACCTTCACCTAAGGCTGCTTACTCCCCAATTCTCTTCAAGAATACGACACTGGCTAACCCTGGTAGGATCATGCTTACAGTATAACTAGGCATCAACCCATTGAAAAATTGCATTTTCCAAATGATGGGCTTCTGAGCTGTGTTACTGGCAAGGAAAACCTGACAAATAGGTTTTTCTTGTGTGTTTTTTTTAGATAAACAGCTGGAAATTCAGGCAGATCCTAATCAAAGTAAACCTAGAAAGGATTGTATAAGAGCACGCTCAAGGTCTATGGTTAATGGAGTCCGTAAACTTACAAGATTACACAGTTTCTCTGGGACTGTACCAAGGTGAGAATAAAATACTGTAAAACTGCCTTTCCACACAACTGTGGTTTAGCACAAGTTTCAATTAATAAAGATGACATTGCTGTATAACAAGTATAATAGTTAACAAGTATAACAAGTATGTATAACAAGTTCGAACTTATTTTTACATGACTGATGCATAGCTGCAAATAAGTGCCAGCCAATGGACACCTGTCTGGTAAAAATGACCATTATTTTGACTAGTAAATAATTCACTGGACATCTGACCAGCAACAGATTGGGGTTTTACAGGTCAAGTACGCCTTTAGTTTGAATACAGCTGGTATAACAATATACACTTAATGTCTGGTTGCAAGGGAAATAGTTTTTTCCCCCAGAGACTCGAGAGGAAACAAAACTAACTATTTCTCTCACGACCAGACCTTGGGTATCATATAATGTTGGCAGGACTCGAACCCACGTCTTTGATGGCATGGTCAAGTCCAATGTCTTTACCACTACTCTACAAGGCAACCAATCTGGACACACAGCCACACAACTGTTCCATTGTGACCCTATGCAGGGCAATATTTATAAAATCAAATTGGCTACTGCCATCCCAAACTTAGCTCAAACCCTCTATACTAGTAATGATATATCTGTTATCTTTGTGCAGAATATTTTATCTACAAGGAAGTGACAAAGAAAATTGTAACCAAAAGGTCAGCATTTGTGCTGAAAAGATTTTTTTTGTTTTTCATTTTTCTATAGATTTGGTGTAGAAGTCCCGAATGAAAGTGAATTAGCAAAGGTTAAAATTCTTTTTTCCCTTTATTTATTAGCCATTCCGAGGTGAAGAAAAACTAGGTCAAGTTGGCACTGCAGTGCATTGTGGGGCTGTTTTAGGTGACGAAATAGCCACCATCTTGATAACATGTCCCCCAAAACAACTTCAAAACACACAGCAATGCCAACACAACCTAGTTTTTCCCTTAAGCTTGGAATGACTCATGAACATTTTGTTCTATTATATTTTCTTGTACCACCATTCATTTTTTTGATGGACCTCTCACCCCTTGACCCAGTGGTTATCACTAATTCATGGCTAACTTGATGTATGCTGTTACTGTATAGATATTAGAAGGCATCAATAGGTGGGATTTTGATGCCTTTTCCTTGGATGAAGCAACCACAGGTCACCCAATGTTAGCTGTAACCTACACTATTCTGCAGGTACGTTGCTTTGCGTGTCTACTATGTCCATTTTCAAAATTGCCATGTTTTGGGCAACAGTAGTGGATAATTCTTAAAACGTTTTTATGGTTTTCAATCTTAGGCCAGAGACTTACTAAAAATATTCAAAATCAAGCCTACCACATTTATAAATTATATGACCCTAGTAGAGGTGAGTATTTTTGATTTTTAATTTTTATGATCTTTAAAACAAAATAGCCGACTTATCCTTAATAAACATTGGAGCAATAATCTGCTTCTTTACTCTGTCACATTGTCTCATATCTTGAGAATATTATAGATTTATTAATAACTTTATTCTTTTTTCCCCAGAGTCATTATTTAAAAGACGTCCCCTTTCACAATTGTATTCATGCAGCTGACGTAACACAAACTACTCATGTACTGTTATCTGCACAAGCTTTCGACGTGAGTAGTTATGTATATTTATACAACATCTCCATGCACAAGTATTTGTTGATATCACAGTGTATTATTACCATGAAGGAATGGGCTGCCAGGATGTTAGTGCCCCCCCCCTTTGCCCCCCAACTCCAACGAATCTCCCCAATATGTTGAAGTTACAAGAATATAAGACAGTATATGGAGTTGAATGGACTTATCTATAAAGTCTTACTAAGGTTCATATGTAACTAAGAAAATATATTAAGGCTTTATTTAGGACAATTTCCCTCGTCGTATCGACCCAAAACGAATATTTAAAACTTAAAAAGGAAACAAAAAAGTAAAGGAGCTTCGTCTCTCACAGTTTTGGGGAAAAAATAAGAGCCAAAAAAAAAAACCATGAAAAAACTACGTAATTTTCAAATACCATCCCAAAACTTCGAAGTATTATAATAGAACTAAGTTTTTATAACAGTGAAGCACGAAATACGACAAATACTACGAAATACTACGATACTTACCGTTTTTCAAGAAAGGAATATTTTTTAGCGGCCATGTTTTTTGTCACGTTGCTTTGCTCATGTTTAACACCACAGGGAGCCCACGGACGTGTTTAGTCATTCTTCGTACCCAAAACTCACGGTCAGTTGCTACCTGTATTGTTTCATGTTATATTTTTCTCTTTTCTTATGCAGTCCGTATTTACCGACCTTGAAATTCTCTCGGCAATAATTGCCAGTGCTGTTCACGATGTTGATCATCCTGGTGTCAATAACCACTTCCTCGTCGCAACAAGTAAGTTATTTGGATAAAGAAGTAGTAAGTCACGTGATCAGCTTTTACAGATTTGAAAAGGCAAAGGACTTTTTGCATTGCCGATCAGAAATAATAATTATTTGTCAATTTCTTTTAAGTATATGAATATTTCCCGCTTTGATATGAATTTTTGAAAACATCTACGTCCACATTTGCCGCCTAAAACTTGGCGGGAAAAGGTCACGTGACAGGCAGTAAATATCACTGTATTTCTTTTATTTTTTAGACTCTGAAATGGCCCTTATGTATAACGACGAGTCGGTGTTAGAAAACCACCACTTGGCAGTCGCATTTCAGCTCCTGCAACACGAAGACTGCGATATATTTGAAAATCTAAGTAAAAGCGAGAGGCAGTCAGCTCGAAGGATGATCATAGAGATGGTAGGTGATATACCTTTTCGGAGATAGCAGACATGATGCATTGCAGTCTGTCATGGGTGCAAACATCTTTTGTCTATCATGCCTTTTCAAGCTAGAACATAATTCTTCCTGTTTCGCGAACTCAGAAAAGGGCTATGGCGAACATGATGATAAAGAACGTGGTTTTTGTTTTTTAGGTCCTCGCGACAGACAACGCCAAACACATGAGCCTACTGGCCTCACTGAAAACAATGGTAGAAACAAAGAAAGTGGCAGGCACCGGGGTGCTGTGCTTAGATACATATACTGACAGAATGCAGGTATGCATCGTTTCCATTAGCAACCTAAGGCAGCGTGCCACATCACCGTAGTAATGTAACCCATTGAGTCTAAAAAAAAAATTATGCTTTTTTTTCCCTCTCTAAAGGTTTTAAAGAGTTTAGTTCACTGTGCGGATCTGAGTAATCCTACGAAGCCGTTACACATCTACCGTAAATGGGTCGATCGACTCATGGAAGAATTCTTCCGACAGGTATTTTCATCTTCTAAGTCGTTCACGAGATATATTTTAAAAGGTATAATGCGCAGACGCGCGCGACAAGACGTCTAAATGCGTTTGCACCGCATTTCCGAGCAACAGGCCGAGTGCAATGTAAAATTGGCTAAGCATAGTCCATCTCCCGTTACGAAGTCAATAATTTCGATAATGCGCGCCTTTTTTATTACCGTTATAAACGCGCTGGCTGTTCTACTTCAATATGCGTCATACTATTCACGCGTCTAACTTTTGATTCTGTATCCTTCAGGGCGACAAAGAAAGAGCAATCGAAGGGATGGACATTAGTCCCATGATGGATCGACATAATGCGTCGATAGAGAAATCTCAGGTACAGTTTAGCGCAGTCGTGTTATGTGACGTCATACGGCCGCCATGTTGGTGGACTTGAACGAAATATTATATCAACCCACAATGGTGGCCATTTCTTTTGTCCATTGATTTGCATGGACAGAGATCTACCTATCAGCACGTGCTTCTTTCGTGACCTTTTGGGAACTACATATTCCTTTTCGTGCTTCTACTACCCAGGCCGGTATGTTAATGGGGCTTTTTCTCTTCCGTCCTTCAAACAACGGTCTAAGTTAGCACTTTTTTGCTTGACGGAAGTCAAAAGAATAATCACGTTTGTTGAAATCACAGAAAGAGAAGAAATAGTGGTTATGTGTAACGGCGAAATTAGTCAACCAGCTAGGTCACATACTTAAGAACACGTAAAAATGTTTGCAACTGTACTGACGTTAACGTGTCGGACGTTCGGTCGTCCGTCCGTCCCTTTCGTCGGAGTCAAAAAGGAAAAGCTATTGGTCACTTTTTCAGCTCACTTGACTCTAGAAAAGTGTGACGTTTCGACGTTTGTATTCGCCATCTTAGTGTACTTCTTTTGGTACTAATTCTGGGATCTCCGTTGCAGGTCGTATTTATAGACTTTGTCGCTCAACCTCTATGGGAAACGTGGGGTGAACTTGTCCAACCTGACGCCCAAGAATTACTGGATACGATCGAAGATAACCGTCACTGGTACAACTGTCAAATCCCTAAAAACGAACAAGACAAGAACAATCCTGCTTCTATGAAGCGAGTTAGTTGGCAGGGCACGCGGAAAGATGCAATTGATCAATCAGAACCCGAGACTTCAGGTACTCCTTGCCTGTAGCCACGTGATCTCGTGGTCATGATCTTATTATGTAGGTGAGCAGAGATGGTGATTTGTCGGGCAGCTTTGAGCTGGATTGCAATATCTAATGCCTGCATTTACAGCGTTTAAGAGCCATACTTGCATGCGTGTGGCCTCAAAATTACCAACTGCAATTTAAAATTAACATTGACACAAACTTTTTTGTTGAACATACAGATTTTCCTTTTAGCGCACTTTTTATTTTATTGAGTTTGTCCAATTTTATTTCCTTTGAATTTTTATCTTCTCTTTTACTCTCTCTTTTACTTTTCATTCCTTTTCATTTACTTTTTTATGCATCTTTTGCTTTTCTTCTTGCTTCTAATGCTATTTTATTAACAGCTTTGGACATATTTGGTTGTGAAACGTTGGGCGATTCTATAGGCACCTTGTTGTGATGTGTTGAGATGGAGGATATTTAATTTTGTGTGGAAGTGAGCGGTTGTTGATACCAGTTCAAAGGAGGTTAACCTTGAGAAATACGTATTGAAGTTGAATAACAAACTGTGATAGTCTCATGTTTTTATACTTTGGAATAACAGTCATTCAAAGGTTTCTTCTTGACACCTTTTCTTATTTTTATGATTTCTCTTTCTGTCCTCTTTTCACCTGCACCTTTTTATTTCGGCTACGTTTTGTGCATAGCGACCAAATATCCAAATATGTGTTATATTTTTAGAAGAAAATTCCACAAATGGTAACACAAGAAACAACAATTTCAAAGACCTTTTGCATACGAAGTGTGAAAGCAGTGGGAGAAGCTGCGAAGCCGATGATGAATATGATGGCGATAGCTCTTTTGATTGTTCGGCAGCTGATGGGAACAATAACTGACCCTTGAGGAATACCACAGTTGCGTAATCAGTGGTTAATTACTGCCTCAAGGAGCACCACAAAGAAATGTGAAGAGGATTGGACAATAAACCAAGGAGTGCTTGGAGTATTTAATGGGAGTAAATCTAAGTTGTTAAATCTTACTACGGTGGAAGAAGAGAATTTCTACACGAGATTTTCTTTCATGAGAGGAGGTCTTCATCTCGTATTTGAATAATCTTATTACCCAATGATCACAGGAGATTTTGTTTCAAATTGAAAAAAGAAGTTGCCTCAGATCTCCTCAATTGTGGTTCAAACAATCAGATGTGTTGTTCTATCTCTAAGCACAAGAAGCGTGACACAATTAGATGGAATTTGCAGAGGATATCATAGTTGAAAAAAAGTGTAATTAGAAATTTGCTAACTGGGAAACTTTTACTAATGCCTATGTGGAGGAAGATCTAAAATTATAATTTGTTTGTCCACTTGCTACGTGGTTGATTGGAATGGAAAACATGTTTATAGTGATGCCATTAAAAATCCACGAGAAGAAACAAGAACACAAGAAGACACAAAGAAATACTTAAAAGAAAACTTGTAAAATGCCCTGTAAAATTGTAAAAAAAATTGTTGATGGAAACTGAAAAGGTGCCAGCATGTTTAGGTGGATTAAGGTATACTGGTGGTGAGTATTTGATTGAAACAATGTGATTGCATCGAGAACCAGAAGGAGCAGCGTTGTTCTGTTGTCTATTTTCTGAGGCAGTCATACAAGTCAACTCCCAACTCGCAACTTGCAGTAACTCCTAGTCAAAAATTGTGAATCAAAAAATTACCCTTGTTATATATGGTTGCAAAAGATGTCACTGCATTGTATAATCCATAGCAGTCGTCTATGATAACTTGAGGTGTGCTATCATTTTCTATGCATTCCCAACTCCCCTAGGAAGTCACACTTCATTGTTAAATTGCATTACCTTTTATCCATCCCATAAATATCTTTTTGCATATCTGCAGTTTCCAGTTGCTGCAAATTTTGCCTCAGAAAAAGTTGGCTTCTGAACAATGCAAGCTCTGACATGAAATGGTTCAACCAATTAGCAATCCATTGGCTTCCATTGATAGCAGTCGAATTTCAACTGAAGGAACTACCGACGTTAAATATCAGTATTTTACTTTTTACTTTACAATCAATTCGGTTGCCTGGTTGCCATGGTAACCCTTGACAGAAACATGCAAGCATTTGCCAATAATTATTTGTTTTGATTTGCCTCACATTGTCATGGGTTTTTGTTACCAAACCGACCAAGGCTATGAAATCGAGCTAAAACTAAGGAGGCAATTTTTAAAGTCCATCAAGATCAGAACGTACGTGGGATGGTCATCAAAACATGACAAAAATTGAGCTTATAGAAATGTAAATATAATATATATGATATACATAGAGATTTCAATTTAATTTATGTCCTGTAGTTATATTAGTAAACAAAATCTTATCCGTTGGACTGTTTTAGGATATTATCCGATGGTGAAACTGTTTTATGTTAATGCTATTTTGGTTGTGGAGTTGTCATTTGAAGGTTTCATGCTGTATGCATTTCACTGTATGTTCTTGATAACTTAAAGTTTGAGCACACATAGTTTCTTCATCCAGTATTTTAGGAAGTTTGTTCTAGTAAAAGTGAAGCAATGGAAAGTAAAGGAAGTCATAAAAATTGTATTAACACCCAACCAAGTTTGACAGAGCCATTTCTCATTTGCCATGGGAGCAATTGCAAATGTAACAGTTTTATTGATAGACTTTTCTGGAGTTACATTTTTCATCAAGCAATGTTTGAGGTTATTCTTCACCAACACCAAATTCCATGGAAATGCCAAAAAGAAACAACTTTTGGAGGTTGGTAACTGCGTTTATATGAACTCTGATTTGAGACTATTGTTTCATGATCAATGTACGTAGCAAGTTCCATCCTGGTATGGTCTCTAATGATGTTACAAAACCCTTGCTTCACTTGCAACAGAAGCATAAGCATCAGCAACATACACTACTCAGCATTGTGTTGTACATTAGCATCGATGGACTACTTTGAGCATGTGGTGGCCATTTTCAGTTGCAAGGCATTATGGTTAATCCAGAGGGCAACAGTGTCGATCTACATTAACAGTAGACAATTTGACAAGAGATGATTTAAGAAAGCAATGGAAAGTTCCACATGTAATCAAAGATCGTGGGCTCATCATTTCAGCATCTTTGCATTGTTTTGCCCCTGGGAGACCCACATTGCCTCATGATTCAAGATGGCCACCACATTTTACTAGATCTGGAGAAAAGTTGAAGAACTAGATGTATGCTCTTGTTGCAAATGAAGGCCACTTATAAAGCAATTTTTTTTTCTCGTGGCTTGTTGATTGGAGGAGACTGTATTCACCAGAAAAGTATTAATTGTGTAATTAATGACCTGTCGACATGTGTCAATCAACACTTGGCCAATGTTGCCAATACTTAATTGACATTTCACAATTACTTATGTTCCCCAACATGTTTAGGCTAGTCATAAAGTGCATCATTACCTGTAAGGAATTTCACTTCGTAATTCCTTTTCCCAGTTAATCCCAAAATGGGCCAAGTCATCCATTGGAAAATCTCATCTCAAATTCTCAATTCCAACTCAAAGATACAAACTAAAATGGTTCCTCAATTCATAAACTGACTTTTGTGCACAAAATTATTCTTGAAACAAATGGCAAAGAATACATCATCACAGACAAAAACAAACCTTTCCAAAAATCTGTGGTCTTTTTGTTATTCGTCCTCAGCCTAGGTGCATTCCTTATTAAGTTATTTGAATTCTTACATGAAAATATTTTAAGACCATCAAGAGAGTTTTGTCAGATTAGGATATCTGGGTATCTATCGACAAAATTAAACTATTCTATTATGTAGTAAGGTAGAGTGGGACTTTTGGTATAATTGATTATGAAATGGCTTCTGTTTTTGAGCATTTTGATTGGCTAGTGTGCATTTTACTGCCTTTTGGATGGCAAGAGTAGAAGACATTTAGTGGCTAATATACTATAGGTTATCCACTCATGGAAATTATTCTAAGAGTTATGTAATAAATATGTATACTTATCAAGATTATAATTTTAGCTGTGTCCAATGAATTTTTGAATAGCATTACCAAGTTCATGCTCCTCACTGTTGCTTTTAAGGTATATTGTGTTTGCTTTAATGTGTAAATAATTAAGCTGAGTTCTAATAACTGATCAAACACTTCGCTGTTATCTTTCGGTCTATCTTTTTGCATTGTGACAACATTTTCCACAGTTGCGTGACAGCTTAAAATGGCAAATTGTGTGACTCTAGTCACAAGACAGTATGAAAGTTCCTTTTGCAATGTCACATCACCTTTGTTTGAACTCAAATTATTTGACAGCTCTCTTAAACAATTGTCCATCCTCATCTTCAGCTCTGAATTCAAACTTTAGAGATATTTATTTCTGTACAGATCAAAATTATATTCCTCAAAGTGTCTTATAGGAAACTCTTTTAATGGTCTTTGGGTATCTCGGTATCTGTAGTTCTTATCCTCATTTTTTAAAGTATTATTATGTTCCTTATCCATGTCTTTGCCTAATAGTCCCCTTCACAGTTCTTTGCACCAACTTGAATTAAAGTAACTGTGCCTGTGCATTGAAGTGAGAACAGCTGTGACCTTGGGATGGTAGTGACGTGAATAATAATTGTCCAAGGTGCTAAAAAGGTATATTTTTGTCAGGTCACTGTTATCCTGGCTTCAATGCACAGGGAACTGTGAAGGGGACAATTGGAGATGTATGGGTGTCTTGGTTGGTCATCGTTAGCTTCCCCCTCAATATCCCAAGTATTATTATGTTATAAGCTATGCTTTCGCCTAAGTAATTGTATGATAGAGCTGTACATTCTGTGTATATTCTGCTATAATAATGAATTTTCCTGTGCCAGTAGACAAGAAAATAATTATTATGAACAATGATGATGATGATATTAAGTATATATATATATATGAGACTATCATATGATGAAATTAATCAGAGATAAACATATTAATTACTAGTAATCAAGGAGTCATGTTGTTAATAAAACAATCAACTGCTTATAAAGAGTGGCCTCTGTTCTCTTCTTGAGCATCTGTTCATTTTTAGACCCAGCAGAATTTTATGTAATGTGTTATTCACAGCTTGTTATGCAACATGCAACAAGACTTTCATCGACCTTTTTTTAAATGGACCTTTATCACACAGTGACCATGTTTATTCTCATGAGAATAAAAACTTTTGTTTCACCTGCATAAATTTACTTTCAACTGCTAGAATATGAGGCCATGTGGTCGAAAGCGTTGAAGTCAACATGGCTGCCACATGAAAAAAGCCTGTAGATGTGTATGCCACTCCCCACCTAGTCTTTCAAATTAATGAGCCCTCTGTCAGAGTAAGCAACCCACTGCCATGAAGTGCTTGTAATTTCACATGCTGTGATTGGCCAATTTGCAGTCCATAACTTGAAGTATGAACCTCGCAATCTGTTAATAAGAGCATTGTATCTTTTCCCTGTACATTGTTCAACAATATGCATTACGGTTATCTTTTTTACAGCAATTTAATCTAATCATCCCCCTTGAAATTTAATAACACTATGTTTCTCAATCTTTCATGTTACTGCAATTTTCATAGACATGCAAACTCTGTGTCTGGGAGTTGCACACTGAAATTCGGTTTTTCGCTGCTGCCAGTCAAAAAAATATGACTGATTAGGTTTGATTGATAGCAGCGAAAAATCAAATTTCAGCTGGCAGACAAAGAGTTTGCATGTTTATGAGTAAATGCATTTCTCTTCTACGAGGTATAAAAAAATGGGTTTTAGGGAGAGACGTTTGGCATGCAGGGCATATTAAACTGGGGATGAGCTCCAAATAGAAGTTCAACTGAAAACTTTAAATTCATATTTTGAAGATGATGCTTAGAAACTCATCTAAGGGCTGCCCTTTTGATTAGTAAATGTAGCTGTCATTTATTATCTTGCTTCTCATACTGTATATTGCTTTTTTAAGTTTGTGCTTTCTCTGATAAGGATGAAACTAATAATTTTGAAAACACATGGATTTTTTCTCCTCCACGGACTTCCTCTGTTAGTAGTGGTAGACAGGTGATGTTGAAGTCTTCATAAAGATCCTGAATCTATAAGCAGATAAGGTACAGTTATTAGAAAAGAGTAATAGACTGAACTTGTAGTCCCTGTATTACACTTGGTCACTTGGTTCTATTGGCTTTGGTCTATTTGGCCAAGGGAGGATTAGCTTATACTGTACTTATTTCCCCCCCCCCCCCCCCCCCCGGGGATATAATACGTGCACAGAAACTACTGATCCTCACTTAAATTAACCAAGGCAAACACCAGAAAACAGTTAACAAGGGAAATACAGGGACTAAAAAAGTCCACACTGGCAAAACCGAAGATTACATACAGTTGCACACTAAAAGATTGAAGCAGGACAGATGGAGTCAGACAAAAAGACATGAAGACTAGGAGGTGGAGGATGAAGAAGAAGGCAAATGTGGGTGGAGGGAGAGTGAGAAACTGGGGGAGGAGTAAGAAGGAAACAAACATGGGTGGGGGGGGGGGGGGGGGGAGTATGAAGAAGAAAGCAATCATGGGTGGTGAGTAGGAGTAATGAAGAAAAAGGAAAACATGGGTGGAGAGGAGAGTTAAAAATTGTGGGAGGGAACAGACCAGAGCTAGGGTAGAAAGGAAGCAAGACGGGAAGGGAGGGCAGAGATACAGGAAATATTATTGTCATGTCCATACGGCATGTTACCTGATCAAGGTACTTCTTTTGTATTCTGTGCCTTGACAAACATAGTTTGCATTCTGAAAACAGAACAACAAAAGGATAGTGAGAGTTGAAAACACACTTTAAACCTGAGCATCACACTCTCTTTACTGAGCTCTATAGTTCTCTAGTCAGAGAACAAAATAATGAATGATGTTGTGAATAATTTCTCATGGATAAGGGCAAAAGAAATAGCTACCATGTTGGCTTCCCAACAATAAAAAAGAGTGGAAACATCTACAGGATGGTTTACTTACCTTGATTTTTATCGGGGTAAACCAGTTGATTGACAATAATATTGTGTGTGTCAATTTCTGCCTTGGTTAGTTCTTGTACTAGCCGCTCTGTTTCATATAAAGATAAGAACTCCGCAATACAAACGCAAACAAAGGTAGTGTGGTCCTGCATGTGCAATTAAAAAACATGAACTTTCAATAAATGGAAAAAATAATAATTAATTACAAAAAATGAAGGGAAGATCAAATAAGGTTAAAAATGATGGAATAATGAAAGGAAGAAACATGAATTCAATAAATGGAAAAAGTCAAAAATTAATTGAAAAATGTAGGGAAAATTAAAGTGGGAATGATGAAAGGAAGAAGGGATAAAAGAGTGGATGGAAGGAAAAAGGGTATGGATGGAAGGGAAAATGTGACTAATAGATGGGAGAGAGGGTACATGCAAAAATAGTTTGAAGGAAATTGGAAATATATTATTATTTAAGCTTTTAGGCAGAACTTACTGGGTTTTTAAACTGCATGCTGACTTGTCGTATTAGGGGTAAAGTTTCTTCTAATTTACTAGTCATCTGATCAGCATTCATATCTTGAACCCCAAGTAATGCTCCAAACTAAATAAACAATTTAGGTTAATAATAAATAAATAAATCATATATAAATAAATAATATATTAATAAATAAATAAAAAATAATGAATTTATATGAAGAAGTACATTTCCTACTGAGTTCTTCATCACGATATAAAATAAATGACTTGCATTAGGTCTAGGAGCACTGGCAGATCCAGCCAAAAATATCACCTCAAAATACAAGGAGGGGGGGGGGGGGGGGAGGCGACTTGACTGAATTTTGCTTTACTTGTAAGTAACAGCTCACTTTACTGAAAATCTATTACTTTGATCAAATAAAACTATATATGGCTAAATGAATGGTGGGCTACAGCCCTCCTTTGCCCCTCCCTGGGTCCTCCCTGAGGAGGGAACAATACAGTAACATACTACCTGTGAGACAAATGGTCCAATACTGTTCTTGAGGGATAATATTTTTCCAAGAGATTTTTCAATGATTGATGGAAAGGACAACAGTCTTAGTGTGTGTCCTGTTGGTGCTGTGTCAAACACCACGACTGAGAAATCCATGCTTTTGACGAGTCTGAAAAACAGGTGATTCTTAAGAGTGTGTATTGAGAATACATGGCTCAATAGCTTATAGTTCTAAAGGCTACCATGTGTAAATAAAGACTTCTTTATCATGAAAATTTTGATCAACATTAAAAAAAAAAATTAAATTTTATCCTTTCCACAATAATAATTGTTAAATTAAGATTATGTGAAATATAACGAAAAATGCAACAATAGGACATTATGTATAACACCACAAAAAATGTGATCACTATGTCAAATATTTCTTGTTACTGTATATGTAATCTGCCTTGTCTTTTAGTTTACCTCATTACTTCAGCAAAACTCATTGCCTCATCAATGCCTGGGAAGGCTCCAAGTAAGTCATTCATCATTGCCTTACCCATGGACATGATATCTGATAAAAAGATATGCACGACACATTAGGACATTGATTCAAAAACAAATTTTTTAGCTTTTTGAAAAAAAGGAGGGAGAGAGCTTGGGAATTCACAGTAAACTTTTTTTAAAATAGTTGTAGCCCTTCCTCTTTCACTCAGTAAGAAATTCATACCTTCCTATTGAGTCAACAAGGAAACAGCTTTTGTTTATAAAAAATAAAATAAAATAAATAAAAAGGTTTGACCCAACATGAAAGTTCAAGTTTTTAACTAAACAAATGACACTTCCCTCTAAAGCCCTAGTCCTCCCCCTCCTCCCACCCAAATAAAAAAATGCCCCTTCCCTAATTAGCCAACTTCTATTAGCTGTTCTGAGTTTGAGGGATAAAATGGGTCTTGTTTGCATTACAGTGCATTGTGGTTATGTTTTAGGGGACAAATTGATGCCATGTTGGATATATGTCACCTATAGGCCCACAATGCTTTGCAATGCCAACTCCACCAAGTTTCTTCCTCCTAGGAATACGACTAATTTAGCAGACACTTGTCAATTTACCAGGGGTGCATGACTACTTGATACAGAAGTTTAACAAGCTGAATATCTACACAATACATACCAGGGCTATCGAAGTATTCGTCTGGTAAATTTGTAAATCCCAAGTTTGGGTCAATTTCCTGACAAAGATCAGAAACAAAGAAATCTAAATGTAGATCCCCAATTACACAATACTTTGTATCTATAAAAGACCTAGGGGGTAGGTGATGGGGTTCAGTGTGTAAAGCAGAAACAGCTATGTACCATCCCCTATATTATCTAATACCTACCATAGCAAATAGGTTGTTATGTCCCTGGATAAGGGTAGGCACTTTACCAAACTTTTGATCAAAAGCATCAGATATATTATGAGCAGGATCTGTTGATATTATTAGGACACTCTCCCTGACCTTGGACAACTGGACTGCGATACTGCAACTATAGAATGATGATACTTGATCAAAAAAGACTGAATGATTTTTAGAAAAAATCTCGTAAAAGTGGGAAATTATTTAATCTTGCTACAAAGTAAAAGCTTTCATTTAATCAAATATTATGAAAAAATCCTCTTAAATAAACATAAAAGAAAACAATAAGGTTGACTTTGAAGACATTCGAAGTCTGAAAATAATTTTACATTCCCTTATTCGCTTTTCAGCTGATATCTCTATAAGAGTGTTAACAGACTTCTCAAAGAAATCCTTCTGATTTCACTCAAGCTATACTTCAAACAAACCTGCAAGTAGTTTTTCCAACACCTCCTTTACCACCAACGAATATCCATTTTAATGAATCTTGGTCGATAATATTTTTAATATTAGGTTCAAGTGACTCAAACTCCACATCTTCTCCACTGGACGCCATTTTGAATTAAACGATTGGTGACAATAAGACGATGTTATACACTCGCTGGCTAGTTGCTACTGCGGGCACTTGGTTCTTTTCAAGATGGCGGCAAAATTAAGTGTTGAGGATTAGATTGAATGAAAAAATTCTTTTTTTGCGGTTTTCATTTATAAAATTAACATTATTTAACGGTAGGGGTTAAAGGATATCGGTACCGAAATGTGCGGTATATTTTTCTGTGTATTTAAGGATGGACCATGCTGTAAGAACAGAATTGAGGTAAGTTAATTTGACAAAGTAATCTGTTCCCTTGAACTTGAACTTTTGCTCAATTATCATCGTACAATGCATAGTTAAGTGTCTATTTTATAGATTTAGAGCTTGTCTTTTTTAGTATTTTACATTCTTCTCCCTGTAAGCTATCTAACTAGGGAAGCTAATGAGGATTATGCTTCATTATTATCAACCAAGATGGCAGCTATGATGTCACATGCATCCCAATAATATGCATATGTCTCCAGTCTCCTTGCCTGTTTCAGCTATGTACAGCACATCTCCTTGCGGTTGCTGGATGTCTATATTCATCATCCAGCCATCCATGTTTCATTACCAGTGTTTGTGACCATACCCATCTCAGCTGTCCATATCCTTACCTCAAGGACCTGGTTGTACGAAGGGTGGATAGCACTACCTGATCAACTTATCCACTGGATAGAGATTTATCGGTCGGATAATACCATCCACTTTTTGCCAACAACAGACCCAAGCCCTTAGTATTTCTGGAACTGATTGTCTAAGGGTACACAATCCATGCCCCAGCTGCCAATACTGCATGCCTTCACTTCTATGACTTACAGCAATCCCTGTTCCAATCAGTATTGCAAGAATAATCTTGTTTCTTAACAATCTCCTTACCTAGCATTTAGTGCATACTATTGAACCACTTATAAGAAGGAGAGGACCGGATGACTTTAGTACTAAGGAGAAGATACTTTCTGATCATGAGTCTGGTCAGATGTATGAGCTCATTCTTAAGGGAGCAGTGCTTCACCTTCGAGGATCACTCACTTCACAACCTCTTGAAGATGATGATGGGAATGTGTTGATTTGGAATGGTGAAGTGTTTGATGGTATCCATGTGAGTAAAGTTTTATTGTTAGTTTCATTATTTTATTATACAATACAATACAATACAATTTTATTTGCTCATACAAGAAAATTTACATGAAATGTGAAAAACAACTATAGAAAACAACTAAGAAAATAAAGAATAGATAATTGTCAAAAGAACATAATTCAGAGCCTGGGGTCTAAATTAACCATAAGGTTTTCGAGTTAGACCCCAGCAATTTAAAATTTAACATTGGAGTAAACTGAAGAAGAACCAAGTACATAAAAAATAATTACAATTTAACTGAACAATAAAACTGTTAATCCACAATTAGAGTAATGACATGTATGGTATATATTAACATATATGAAGAAAGAAATAGAATATTTAGAAAAAGGAAAATCTAAGGAAGAACTAAATTTTTATCTGTAATTGGTCGGCAAGTAAATAACTTTTTAATTTTTTCGCAAACGAAAATACATTAACATTTTTTAAGTGGCTAGGAATTTGTTCCCAGAGTTCAATCGCCATATTAGCCATCATTTGCTTGCCTATATTGGTACGCACTTGTGATTTATGCAAGTTTTGCTTTGCTGCGTACCTGGTATTGTAAGGATGGATATCTTTTGCATATTTGAAAAAAGAGGAAAGTGTCTCTGGGAGCTTACCTTTGTGCCATAAATGAGTAAATTTTAAAGCATGAAGACGATAAATATTATTTACTGTGAGAAGCTCCAAGAGATTTAGCAAGGGAAGAGCGCTTTCGGTGTTTTTGCCAAAAGATACAGCAAAGAACATTATTCTTACAACTATATTCTGTTTGACTTGCACTTTCTTAATGTGCGTTTTATAAGCGCTTCCCCAGGCCAATATTGCATATGATATGTAGGGATAAACAAGGTTGTAATAAATTTGTTTCAGTTGATGAATGGAGAGATAATGCCGTAATTTTGATATCACTCCAATATTTCGTGAAATTTTTGAGCAGACATAAGAAATATGGTATCTCCATGATATGCAGTCATCAATTATGACTCCTAAATATTTTATGTGGTCTTTTCTTTGTAAAGAATTGCTTGAACCATCTCTGTTTTGAAATTTCAGATCAATTACCGCGTCTTTCTTTTTACTTGATTTCACGATCATGAAATTTGTTTTTGTATAATTAATTGATAGTTTATTTGCGTCACACCATGTCTTAACTTTTTGGAGCTCAGAGTTCATTAGTTTTTCAAGTTCCCTTAAGTCATAGTGCGAGGCAAAGACATTCGTGTCATCAGCAAATATTCTAAATTTCAGAGTATCAGAGCAGTTTGGCAAATCATTAATATATAATAAAAACAAGAGAGGTCCAAGAGAGCTACCCTGAGGAATTCCACAATTCATCGTTTGTTTTGAGGATACGTTGTTACCAAAAGCAACATATTGTTGCCTATTTGTTAAATAACTGGTAAACCAATTTAGCGCAATACCTCTGACTCCATATAGTTCTAACTTTTCTACTAGAATTTTGTGATTAACAGTATCAAAGGCCTTTGAAAAATCTAAAAATGCACCACAAGTATACATTTTATTGTCTATTGCTTTCCTTAGGTTGTCCGCTATTTCAGTAATGGCTAGTGAAGTTGAGTGGCCTTTTCGAAATCCAAACTGAAACTCGAATAAAAAATTGTGTTTTTCAATGTAATTGATCAACTGTTTGTAGACGAGCTTTTCGAAAATTTGAGTAAAAGCTGATAAAGTTGAAATTGGGCGATAATTAGCTGGATCCATGGCATCTCCTCCTTTGGCGACAGGTGTTACCTTAGAAATTTTAAGAACATCGGGAACAATACCTTGAAGCAGGGATTGATTAAATATTATTGTTAATGCTTCACTAAGGTGGTTGCTCGATATTCTTATGCACTTTTGCGGAACACCAATGCATGATTTGTTCAATTTCAGGTTTAGAATTTCATCGTGTACCTCATTTGAAAGTATCCCACGAAACATGAAGCTACTTGGATTCGATGTTTTTATGTATTGGCTTGGATTGACATCAACCTCCGGTATTTTCCCAGCAAGATCTTGGCCAACATTTATAAAATATGAATTGAACTGATGACAAATGCTAGCTTTATCAGTATGACATTTATTGTTATGAATGATCTTTTCGATACTTGTTACTGACGATGCTTTTTTCCTTTCGATAATCATACCAATGAGCTTCCATGTAGTTTTTAAGTTTTCTTTGTTTAAATCAAACTGTGCTCTAAAGTAATTTGTTTTAGCAGCTTCTTTGATTTTATTTAATCTATTGTTATACGTTTTATAATACTTAATTTTTTCCGGGTCATTACTTAAGAAGTGTGTTTTAAAGAGCTTTTGTTTTTTCTTAATTGAGTTAAGTACAGCAGCGGTAATCCATGGTCTTTTCAATTGTCTTCTTTTTTGCTTAGTTACCTTCCGTATTGGAGCGTGACAATCAGATATCTTCTGAAGCATTTCAACAAGTCTATTCATACTTTCGTTAACATCATTTGTAATAAGGCTTTTAAAGTCAACATTTTTTATGTCTTTCAAGAAAGCATCATTATCAAAGTTCGAATAATCTCTATAATACTTATTTTCGCCTGTCACAGGGAGCCTGTTTGATACTGTACAAAATACCGGAAGGTGATCGGTAATATCAGCTAAACAAATTCCTGCTTTCAATATTTTATGAGGTACATTCGTATAAATGTGATCTATTAAAGTTGAGGTATGATCCGTGATTCTTGTTGCTTTAGTAATAAGAGGAAAAAATCCAAGGTTCAACAACATATCAAGAAACTCGGATGTTTGATTATCGACATTATATTTCAAGAAGTTGATATTTATATCTCCTAAAATAAATACCTCATACCCCTTATTGTTAAATTTTTCCAATTGGTCCTTCATAGTTTCACTAAAAAGCTCACGGTCACCAGAGGGATGCCTATAGATACAACCAATCATAATGTTTTTTTCTTTCTTACGCATAATTTCAATCCAGCATGACTCGATGTCAATTGTTGATAATTCAAGGTCTTTTCTTCGGACAAATTCCAATTGATTAGACAAATAAAGGCCAACACCTCCAGCCGAAGTTTTGGAATTTGTATTCAAGAATTCGTATCCTGGTATGCTAATATTTAGCCGACTATTTTCGTTAAGTTTCGTTTTAGAAATAGCTATAACATCTGGAACCTCTTTTGTTATAGAAAGAATATCATGCAGCATAGATATATTTTTAGATAGACTGCGTATGTTGCAATGTATCATGGAGAATCCATTCTTCCTGCTGGTCTCAGTGAAAAAATTTCCCATTTGTTTAATGGTATAATATTTAGATTCGATATTACTCCCATAATCCTGAAATCCTGGATCTTTATCTGGGCTTTCAATTACATCTTGGAAAAGATCTTTTGAGTCTAGCAAAGTGGCAGAGGAATGATAAATCCATGCCCCAGTTGCTTTAAGAAACTCTTCTATGTACATGTATTGCTATAATGTGTGAGGTTTCATTCATATTTGGGTTGCCTGTGGTATAGCCTCCAAAGGAAGCCCAAGGACATCCAAAACTATACCAATGAAAATTTGGGCTGTCTATGTTGCGAGCTACCTGTGTTGTGGGCTACCTGTGTTGTGGGCTACCTGTGTTGTGGGCTACCTGTGTTATGTTAGACAAAGGAAGTCCAAGTACTCACTTCAAATACAAAACTCAACAGATCCCTGCAGATAGCAATGACACCTCATTATTGGCACATCTTCTTGGCAACCAGTTTAACTCCCCCAGCCATGTTCTGAAAGTAATGTCTCACATCCAAGGACCTTGGTCATTTGTTTATTATCAACCAATGGAGGGCAAGATCTGGTTTGGACGAGATTACTTTGGAAGGAGGAGTCTTGTGTGGCATCTTCCAAGAGATGATGATGATGTTATAGCTGTGTCATCTGTAGCACAGAGAAATGACGAGGATAAAAACATGAGCATGGTAAGTTGGATACCTGGAAAATGATCCAGCTATTGCAATACTAAACAGCATATTGTATGACCCTTATATCCAGCAAGTATAATTACAAGCACAGGGTAATGAGGTAATGATCCCGGCAATTTGTTTAAAAGGCAATCAATGCTATGGTGTGGTGTGGTGAGGCTTCAATATCTAGTTTAAGTTAATTGAAGGGCACTGGAAGTACATGTATACATTTTATTGATATTCATAGTTGTCTCATTTTTCAGACTTGGGAAGAAATTCCTGCTGATGGTATTTATTGTCTTGAAACAAAACTACACGACACAACTCAAAAACAGCATGTAGAAGCATTCAATTTTAACACTTTTAAACTCAAAAAGTATCCTTGGACTTTGACCCCCATGAACCTTGATTCACATGATGATTTCTTTACTATGAAGGCACCTGTGAAGCCTTTTAACAAGGACCTTCCAACAGAATCTGACCTGGAATGTTTAGGTAATGAATATACAAATGAAAGAGAGCGGAATGGAGTAAGAAAAAACTTAGAATTTGCCCTGCACTTGGCCGATCAACAAGACACTAACAACACTGCAAGAAGCTTAGAAAGAGAAGCTCTGTTGGTCCATGATGAAAGGAATACTGGCGGTGATAAACAAAATATACGAAGCTCGTCTTCAGACAATGAATGCTTAACACAAAAACATGAAATGGGACAAGAGGGAAGAGATGTCACTGCTTCCCCTGTGTCCAATAATCAGCCTTCTAAGCAAAGATCTGGAGCTACTTCACGTAACATTGACACGTTGAAAGAATTGTGCAACAAAGTTATGACATCTAATAACTTCCACAAACTAACTGCCATTTGCAAGGATGCTGGCTCTTCAGCTTTAGATGTAAAAGAATGCAATTATCAAATTAAGGAAATGACTTTGGACAGCTTACCAGAATCTTTGATTTCGGTACTCGGTGAAGCAGTAAGGAAGAGAGTATTTAATTTACCAAGGATCAATTCTAATAGTGAGAAACAAAAACTTGAGTATGAAAGTCATGGACTTGGTAGTTCACCAGCAAAGCTACCCTGTGGAAAGGATGAACTTTGTGATGAAGATTCCTGTGAAGAAAAAAAAATTGTTGATACAAAAGTTGGCATTCTGTTTTCTGGTGGAATAGACTCTATTGTTCTTGCAGCATTAGCAGACAGGTAAATTAATAAATCCATTATATATTTATACTTATATTGTATAGTCATCTAATGGGCTCAGTTTTGTGTGGTTCACTCTACATGCATTACCACTTACTACTAACATTCACTATTTACAGCACTTGCATGTTGATTTTTACAGAGAGAGTGGGAAAACTTAAGAGGGAACCTGGAGAAAACCCTTGTGGCAAGGGAGAGAGCAACACATCAAAGAAACTCAACTAACATATATGTGGTTCAGTCAGGAATCAAACCTGCGTTCCTAGGATTGAACTACAGTTGGGAGAGACAATGCAGTAGCAACGCCATCGGCATGCCCCCATGCATTTGTCCTTCCATTCATCCATCCGTTTGCTCGTCTATTCTACCCACACGTTCAACCGTCAATCCATCCATCTTTTCATTACCTCTTATCGCTTCTCAGAAGTTTTATACCACAATATTTTTACAGCTGTATTTTATTTCAGTTTTGTCCCTATGACCGAATCAATAGATCTCATTAATGTTGCATTCGAGCAAAAGGTTCCCAAACAAAACCCCACAAACAAAAAGAAACCTAAACCCAACAAAACAGAAGAAGAAGAAGAAGAAGAAAGAGGATCCAGATTTGATGTTCCAGACAGACTGACGGGAAGAAAAGGGGTTCTAGAACTGAACATGATTAATCCTCAGAGGCAGTGGAACTTCATTGAGGTAATAGGTCACTTGACAAATAAAACATGCCGTAGTATTGAAGTTAAAGTTGATTCTAATGGTATTTCAGAAGAAGAAAAGGGAAGAACAAATCGTAGTTGCACAACTTTGTACCAGACCATTTGCGCGATGGCATCGTTTTATTATCAGAATACTTTGCGAATTTTCGGTTCTTGTTGACAGAGCAGAACTAGTCAACGCCTCGAGAATAAAGCCATACCATTGATAAGTTAGGCGCAATTAGAAAAAAATATGTTTTTGTTTGTTTTGCAGGTCAATGTTAACCTGAAAGATCTTCAGGAAGCAAGGTCAGGAGTATTTTGTTGTTGTGAACTAGCCTGCGTGCATTGCGGTCTGCGGTTGTCCTTGGACGAAAAGGGCGAAAATCTTTCTCCCTTCCCATACCCCTTTGTTAATGGGTACTCATAGCAATGCAGGATTTTTGTTAACAAGATAGTTCTCTATTGTTATATCCATACCACGTTTAACAGACTATTGATATATATATATGTGTGTGTATATAGGTTGAAGCATATTACCCACTTGGTGTCCCCCCTGACCTCCGTACTAGATGATAGTATAGGCTGTGCACTATGGTTTGCGGCCAGGGGGAGTGGCGTATTACGTTGCCCGACGTGTATTATGGGAACTACAGGCGGTTCTACAAAGTGCGTTCATCCGTATGAATATACCAGCGTGGCAAAGGTAACAACAACAACATTATAATTCTTTTTTTGTATTTATCTTTATTCTTGGAAATTTTTTTTTTTTTTTTTTTTTTTTGCTGCTGCTGTTTTTGCGTTGTTGCTGCTGATACTACTGGGCCCGGTTGTACGAAGGGTGGATAGCGTTATCCGACGGATAGATCCTTATCCAGTGGATAAGTCGATGCTGTTATCCAATAAATTTATCCACTGGACCAGGCTTCGTACAACCGGGCCCTGCTGTTTTAACTGCGGCTGCTACTACTTTTGTTGCTACCGCTGTTGCTATTGTACAGAGAAATTTACACTCATACAAAATCCCTTTTCTTTACTGTATTTCATCCATGCGCAGGTTCTACTGGTGGGGATGGGAGCAGACGAGCAGCTTGGAGGATACGCAAGACACCGATCAAAATTCAAGTGAGAGTCATGATTTATTTTGAGTTTTGCTACGCCTTCACGTCACGTGGTCAATATTCTCGTATTCTAATTAAGTTTCTTCTATCTGTAGTCAACAAGGCTGGCAGGGATTGGTGGATGAGATGGAGATGGAAGTCAATCGAATATCAGAACGCAATTTAGGTAGAGATGACCGCTGTATATCAGATCACGGGCGCGAGGCGCGTTTTCCATTTCTTGACGAGCAAGTTGTGTCTTTTCTAAGTGGGCTCCCTGTCTGGCTCAAGGTAAGTTCTATAGTATAGCATAAGATTAATCTTACAATAGAGATAAAACACAAACATAATTTTGTAGTTAGCCACAGGTAGCCCAGTGTTCTCAAAGCGCATGTTTAGTTTGGACTCAGGAAGCCCAATATGAAATCGCAATGTCTCTGTCAAACCCACCGAACTTAATAAAAAGTTCTCGTGATTTCAGGCTGACTTAAGATTACCGAGAGGGACTGGGGAGAAGATCTTATTACGTCGAGCAGCAAAGTTACTGGGTCTTACGTCTTCAGCGGTCTTACCCAAAAGAGCCATTCAGTTTGGTTCACGTATTGCTAAACTTGAAGGAACGAGTGAGAAGGGATCTGACACGTGCTCGCGATTAAAATTAAATTAATTCTTTTTATATCTTCTGTAATATGATATAATATATGATATGCCCGATGGGGGGAGGGGAAGGGAAGAGATTTAGTCTTTTCACACATCTTCATCAAACAATCCTTACTACTTTCTAATATTCTTCACACGAGCTGTTCAACCATTCAACTCACGCGTCAGAGGTTTTACTGATTGTTTCCGAGGAACCGGAAGCTTTGTTGAACGATAAACAGTTTTATTTTTTACTCGGAAAACTGGTCTTAAAACAATAAAACTAAACCCAACCTAACAAAAGAGTGGTACTGTATTAAGTGGACAATCAAAGCAACCGCGTTGATTGGTACTTTATTGCTGGGAAAGTTGTCTAATAAAACCTTATTACACTTTCACTTTCCATGTAAAAGCCTTACCCGAAATTCGTAACTGCATTTGGCCTGACAACCGAATAGTCGGACTGATTCTCGAACAGACACGTGTGACTGAAAACGTCCGTGATGTCTGTACCGTGATGGCTCGCCTTTCTTCAGTTTCCTTGTGATTTCCTACTGGTTAGGAAACGCATGCGCAGATGAGAACTCGTTCCGTTAATGGTTCGACACGCGGGACCATCGCCGCAACGTCGTCTGGTTTCCCGTCTGGTATAAGCGAAACCACCAGTTTTACTGCTCTTGTCCTTTTGTCAACTGATGATGTAGCGTGCATTGGTTTTGATAACAATTTGTGCCATAATTGTCATAATCTTCGCGGGGTGTTGCCGTAACTGGTAAAATGGTGGTGCCGCAGCAGGGAACTTCTATTTTGCTCACCTCCATTCTAACGGACGCATACCCTATTTATTACGGTCATCCAAAATCATTGAAGGACATTGACCACTTTACTACGGCCGGTAACTCACAGATCGATCCTTGAGACAATATTTAAGCCACAGATATTAATAATAATAATAATGAAACTTATATAGCGCACATATCAAAATTCATGGCGCTTCACAATAAAAAATAAAATAAATTACAGACGTATGTTACAATATTGATAAATGTCATAGTTCATTGATATTCACTTTGAACCAGAGGAGACAAAGTTCTTGAACAAATAAGTTTTCAGTTCATTCTTGAATAATTGGATTGAAGAACTTTTCCTAATTTGAAGTGGGAAGTCATTCCACAGTTTGGGTCCAGCACTTAGAAAGATCTGCCACCATAGGTCACCAGACGAGATCTTTGTTCTTCTAGATACTCCATCGTTGTAGATCTGAAAGTGCGCAAATTTTCTCGATTCTATAGCATCAGCCAGGTATGGGGAGCTATATCATACAAGCACTTGTACACAGTGAGCAATATTTTGAATAAAATTATGAACCATACTCCAAAAATTCGACTTTTCATCATTTTTTTAACACCAAATTTAACGAACTAATTCACAATGCCATTTTTATGGCGATTATCTTTCACGGAGTGGAAAACTTGAAACAAGGTTTTACGTCCCACAGAGTTTCATCAAGGTCTGGTCAAGTTTGGCCCCTTCTCTCCTACTGGTGTTATTGTCGGCTCGACAAAAAAGGCGGTTTGCGGTAATTAAGCAACGCCTACATAATTAGGTCAATGATGGGGAATTTAGAAAAAAGTGTGCCATATATTCATTTAGTACTTCACCGAGAACAGGTGTCGATGGTAGATCGTTAATGCTAAACCTGACCTAAATGGAGAGGCAATCTTATTTTCCTGGAGCAAAACGTTACGCTTGACTTCAGTGCACAGGAAACTGCCTACAGCCAGACATTAGTTATGATAAATTTTACTTGAAATTTCACATCCATTTGATATTTAGTTTAGGATGGTAAACCAGTTAGTGAGATATCCTTGTCAACTATTAATTTCCCCTCAAATTAACCTAATATCTCAACTGTGCTCTAAAAAAGTCATTACTCGCATTCTTACAATACATAATGAACGTTTTACTAAGGCTAACTGATCTGAATTTTTTTTAATCGATAGTCACCATTCGTTAACTTGGCGCCTGTTATAAATCAGCATGAGATCTGCCCGCGAGTATAAATAAATATGTCAAAATATAAATAAATAGAAAGTCGAAGTATAGTTTATTATTTTAGTCACCATAATATTTTACCAACAAAATTCGTTTGACTTTTACTAAAAGAAAATCATCACAAGATTGGAAAAAAAACCAAAAAAAAAAACGATATGTGATGTTTTAATTTATTTATTTTTTAAGAATTTCTATCGAAAATTTGTTTTAAGTTAATCAATAGTGAGAGGGACGGCCTAAGAAAGTATTAAAAAAGAAATCTTATTTGCTTTTAATTTTTAATAAGTTTTTGCTCTTTATTTTTGGATTCGAAGGATCTAGAATAAGTACTACCAAATTGCAGTCTTTTCTAATCGACTCATTTATTCATTGATTTTCTACGCTATTTAGTGTATTAATTGTGGAAGAAACAGAAAATTCTATCAATAATATAAACTAATCATTGTTGAATTGACACTTTGAAACGGTGTTTAGATAAACGAAAAATGAAATGATAAATAGAGTTCAATATTAAATAAGTTAATTAGAGGAGGTGAAGTTATTATAATCCATAAAAGGCTGTAATATTGATTCCTTCAAACTTAGTTTTTAATTTTTGAAGAATGTTGAATTCATTGGAATGAGGATTTTTAGTTTTTTGGCATGTCCTTTGTATTGGTTGGGAAAAAAAACAATGGAAAAAACACGTGAACAAGTTTTCATTGTGCTCGATATGCTACGAAGAACAAAAAAGTAAAACCAATGTTATAGGTGGCATGAAAAAAACAAAAAAAAAAAAGAAAACAGAGCGAAAAAATAACAGGTTTAAAAAAATTATCAATGAAATACGTTTTATATTATTCTCAAATATTCCTTTAAGATTTTCTGTGGTTTTATTTAACACGTGATGTCAATTCCTGGAAGAAAACCACAAATGCAAAAAACGTAGGAAATTCAAAAAGGATTTTTGTTGTTTACAATTATTTCATTTAGTTTTTTAAAACGAAATGTCATAATATCCTTTGTCATTGTTTTCAAACTTGTCTCTCCAATCAACTAAGTTTGCTTTATACTTCATCAATATTAACTACATTTCTTTTTTATCTACCACAAAAAAATCCCTGGTGACAATCACTTCGTGCTGGAGTTTTGACAGCTAACTTGGTTTTTCGTTATCCTGTCAATTAAACGAAGACATTTGGTGGATTAACCTCATAACTAAACTACTTGGGTTATCCAAGGGCTCCCACAAGGTAAATTATTTCCATTTAGTACCATTTGTATTTTCGTCGTAAAGTTTTCTAGTTTGTTATTATGCAGGGACGGTCAGTCAGTATGTAAAAAAGCATCTGGTTTCAGTGCTAAGTACCCCCAACTAACTCCTAGATGAAATCCTAAATTTCCACCAAAATAACCTCATTAAATGTAATCGTTTATAGGTAACACTATTTCTAAGAAATACTCTTTGTGATATTTAGTGATTTTGGTTGTTTTATATACTCATTACCTGTAGTGACCAAATTCCTTTGAACTTGTTTCTTTCCATTCACGAGAATTCAAGTGGTATTTTTATTAAGAGCTGTTTAAATCAATTCGATGTAGTTAAACTGTAAGAGAAATTCCGTTTATTACAACCCACTTATATTTCCGATAACTGGATAGCATAAATGTTAATAATTTAAAAGTGTCTAGTTGACTTGACTTGCAGTTTATAACGAAAAATGCAAAACATTTCGTCTCTTCATGTGATCTCTTTGCAAAATCCAATTCCTATCCTATTCCGCCAAATCGATTTAGAAAAAAAACTGCAATTGTTATTCTAATAGAAAAAGACATTGTTTATCGATTTTGTGGAGTCTTGGATGTCAAAACATGTAAAGAATACTGCGATTTTTCTTTGACAGGTGTTTGTAACATAAATTCTTGCCTCGAACGGTTGAGTCATCCTTGTAGACTGACACTGCTTTATAACAAACACATTTAATCAATAAATTTTATAGAAATAATTTCACTTATAATTCCAGTATAATTCTTTTATCAACACAATTTTTATTTCATAAAAAAACTAAGTTAATTGGTTTATTGATTAGATTCTCGAAGAATTTTCACGTAAATCATCGCCACACATCGGGAAATTATTGTTTGGAAACACTAACAAAGTTTTGTTTTTCACCAACTGGTATACACTTCTCTGTTTTTCTTCGGCGAGCTTTTAAGTTTTTCAAGAACCCGTTTTGTTTACAAAACGGTGAGATAAAGCTATCCAGCTGTGGTTTTCACTAAGTAAATTCATTCTTTTCGAAACAAAACTAAAAGCATTCATAGTTAGCAACCACCACCGGAGGTCAAAGCATTTATTCGCCTCAAAAAGATCGAATTAAGTGTTTGATTTTAAAGTCGATAAACTATTTTACTTCTAGAAGAATGAAACGATTTAATATAAGATCGATTGAAGTTCAATTTCAAATTTCAAAAAAGTTTTGAAAGAAAAATTGGAATCCCAATACTAGAAATTTTAATTTGCCCAAATCGACTCAAGTTTAAGTTATATCTTTTTTTGTTTCGATAGAGATATACAATATTTATTCATTTTTTGTTGGTTAAAACTCCAGTTAAACATCTTGAAGTTACAAAAATACTATGAAAGAGACTGTTAAAAAAATAGAAAATTTTTGCCTTAATTTGGCCAAAAATGAGGTTTATTAGGTACGCTATTATAGTTTTTATATCGTTGTAAGTCATTTATCGTGTCAATAAAATTTCGTATTTTGACAAATACGACAGGTACTACAATATTTTATTCAAAATAATTACAGCAGCAACTTAAACTAAGTAACCTCAGATGTTGAAGGATTTATTTTTTCCACCATATTTCACTTGCTCTCAATTTTTTTTCTTTTTTTTTTCTTTTTTTGCTTTTGCATCAAGTTTCATTCGGAATTCTATTTGTAATTTTTAAACAACTGAATTTCGCTTCTCAGTTTTGTGAAAAAGTGATAAAAACTTCTGTTAATTAGAATTAATTTTCGGTTTATAGTGTAAAATCTTTATAAGGATATTAATGTTTTACAAGTCACGTTTGTACTTACTTTCTTGCCGTGTTGTGCCAGTTAGCTGTCAAACGAGTAGCAAAAAACTCTACTCTTGTCGTTTCTGTTTTCATTTTAGGACAAAATGACAGAACTTTGAAAGCACGAATAAAACAAGAAAGGCTTGATGATTTAAAAAATCACGTAAAAAAATTGTATTGATTTCCTGTCTGTTTTTGATGCATTTAAAACTGATCTTGCTGTTCAAATCGTAAATACGAAACTCGAGGACTAAGTTAAGTTAAGTTGAAGTTTTTGAAGGAAGAGACAAAAATGCGGTTTCATTTGTTGTCCTTGCCATTTTAAAAGACTTCTAACTCATCTAAAAATTGAGAACGTCATTTATGAATGAAAAGTATAATTTTCTAATCTTCTTTAAAATATAAAATGGTTGTGAGCATTCATTTTCTTAACATTGTTGACGATTACCGATGCAAATTTTACATACTAACGTTTTGAACTAAATGTTCAATATTCATAGCACAATGAGAATTAGATAATAGGAGCTTGAAAGAAAAATGGTTGACTATGTTTACTTTAAAACGTCTTGAAAGTAAACCAGGTTGAATTCATATGTGCTTCAAAAACCATGGATGTATTTTAAACAAGTTCGTGTTTCATTGTTTTGTCGCTTTAAATTTTCAAAATGATCTGAATTAATGAGTTTACCTCATGACTTACTCCGACGAAGGACTAACGTCCGAAACGTCAGTTTCACAAAGCTTTTTACGGTGATCCAATTTATCCACAAGTTCCTACCAGTTTATTTCATACTTTTTTAAGTTTACGAGATTTGTGAAAAAAATATTCTTCCCGTGTAACTCAGTGCTAGTTTTGGAACACTCGAGACTGTATAACCAATTCCAATGTAAAAGTGAGACTTAATAATAGGAGAAAGTTAGAGAAATTATTACAAATGTATTGATATAAACTTTTATAACTAGTTCTGGGTTGGTTAGGAGTGTCGGGAGTTGTTCATTGAATTTAGTTAACCTAGGATAACTTCGTTAACCACACCTTCCAGGTTAACCGCAGTCATTCTAGAAATGATGCCTTTATTCAAAGTTAAATCCCAAAATAAATTAGGGATTGGGTCAGAACAAGTTGTGAGAGCGACTGAGGTCGAAGTTCTCGCTCAGTAGGAAGCACACCAACTATCTTAGCCACAGTGATACCGCTGACACTTGAGCCAATAACGTTTTCTTATCATACACATTTTAGTGTTAGAATTGCTAGAAATTTTTCATAAACGATTTTTCACACCTAAAATGTTGTTTCGTTTTATACGTAGATATGTAGAATTGAATTGGACACTAAGCTTTTTCGTTTTTTTTTTTTTTTTTGTAAGGTTTCGGACTCTGAGCTTTCGGCCATGTTGGTCATAATCAGGTTACAAAGATTCGTAATTTACTAAACTGGATTTTTCACCTTACACGTGTCTCGAAACCTGTAATCGTGATTTGATTACAGAATGTTTTTATTTTTAAGATTACTTTGAGATTCGCACCAGTTGTTGTTTAGATACACCATTAGTACTAGTTTTGCACTTGAAACAATGTATTTCAGGTGCGGACGCATTGACCATTGAATTAGTGTGATTTATTTTAAAAGTTACTAATTCCACCTATTATCACAACATTATGTAAGACTCTATAGTTGAAGAGAAAAAAATGTTTTTTTATGCAATTTACTTATCAACTTGATATAATAAGACATAACTAGCTAAAAACTGTGAGCTGCGTCGGTGTTTCTAATGAAACAGCAATGATAAATGGGTAAATCATACACCTTGAAAAGATGAAAAAACTTACTGACGTTTCGGACGCTAGTCCTTCGTCGGAGTAAAAGAGAAACGTGTTACAATGTATTTCAGTTGTAGACGCATTATATGTGAATTTTGTTTTTCTTATAAAGTAATAAATGTAAGGCTCTGACTCAGATAACAATTATTTACTGTTGCGGTAGTTTTCCCAGTGTAATTGATATCTCGTCCCACAAACATAGTATCTGTGTAAGCTATCTGTTTGAAGTACTATGAGAATATTGCGAGACACTTTTCTTTTATTGAAGGATTTGTGAGTCATTATTGAAAACGGTACTTTAGTCTCGGCGCTTATACTATTAGTAATTAGAAAACTCATTAATAATTCATGAGGAAAACACAATAGAAATCATGACCATGAAGGTGATTTTATATCGGATATAGATTCGTCTTCATTTGCATAAACTTTAACTTGGATTTTCTCTATCAAACTTGGTTCATTTCGTAAAGAATTCTGTACCATATGAGAACATACATCATGAGTTTTCTAAGCCGTTTAATAAACTCGCAGATCGTGTTTTATCGGGTCTAAAACCACTCGGCTACGCCTCGTGTTTTATACCCGATAAAACACTCCTGCTCGTTTATTAAACAGTACATAAAGTGTTTGACTTTTATAAATTCATAAAATTTTAATAAACTATTATTAAGACACCCTGCAAATATAAAAGAATTTCAACCGGTTAAGGGATAAACTAACCTGGAAATACTACCAGTCGTTATTGCTTACTATACTAATAATTCAATTCCAAACCCTCCTGTGAATAAGTCTTCGTCGCGAAAATAGAAACTTCACAATACAAGGTTTGTCATGATTGTGTTGTATAGTTTGGAAATCTCATAGTACTAGTTAATTTGAAGGAAATTCTTTTAATCTCAATTTAAACGATACAATTGTTGTTTTCTATTCAAAAACAAAAAGGTTTATCGGCGTTTACCGCGAAAACCCTTAGCGTTAAGTAGATACTTAAAGTCTAAATCTTGTACATGTAGTTTTTAAGATATTTCAAATCGTATTCTTTAATGATGTAGAAGTTGCCGAAATATGGTGTGAGTTTCATTTTGACAGCAAGGCCCCCCGAAGTGTCGCTGAAAGAACATTTTTAAAAATATCATTCATTGTCTGGACTTTAAATTCAAAAATTTCAGTGTGTTTCTGTAGTTAAAAACTTAATCTACCAAAACATAAACTTATTAAAACAAAACTATTTGGTGGTTTTAGTTAATTCGGTGGGATGTTTCACAGTAAGACGTTAAGAAAAAGAAACTTATTTGGAAACTTCTTTTGCGATAATAACAATCATAAAATAATCATTGTTTATAACAAAATAACGAAAAATTCTTCTGTTCTTCTCGCAGTTCGATAGATTTAGTCTTTACATCTTCATAGTTTTTCCTGCTTTTTCAGCATCAACAGTTTGAACTACTTTCTCGATTTTCTGCGAATTCAATTGACTTCTCAAACTCATCAAATTCGTTTTTATCAAGCACTTCAAGTTTGAAACTGTTTTTTCTAGCGATGATTTCACCAGAGGAACGAAAGCCTACAGTTTCCTCGCCATCAAAGGATCGAATTAAGGTTTCCTGGGAAGACTTCTATGCCTTTCTTTATGGTCATCGTGAAGTGGTCGCTGTAGACCCCGAAAATGTCAGACATAAATACGACAAAAAGAGACGAGTTAGTCAAGAAAAATTAGAAACTGGTAAGTTGTCAGTTTTTCCAGAAACTTTTTTAAATGATACGCGAACTCATTCACAGTTCCCTGCGCCATCTTGAAAGGTAGCCGTTTTTTTGCTTCGGAGCGAAACGAACGGTGCGCTTGCAATGATTGAGATATGTAAATAATTGTCCAAGGTGTTAAAAAGGGTCTCTATTATTGCAAGCTCACTGTTCGTCTCACTTCGATGCAAAGGCACGGCTATCTTTCAAGATGGCGCAGGGAACTGTGAAGGGGACCATTAGTTCATTGGGTTCCAACATTTTATCGGAAAGACGCAAAAAGTTTGACTCAAAAACTGTGAATAAACTCTACCAAACATCTAGAACCTTGGAGTTCATTATTACTGCAGTCATAAAAGTTTAAAATTTCTCTTAACCCTCTTGTATGCGTTTTCCCCCTTTTCCAGAAAAAATTGAGAGAAGAAGGTCGTCTTCTCCACTTGCTGCACTGGTCTTCCCAGACGAGGTACAACTTTGTCGTTCAAGTATTCCTGGAGCGAAGCTGGGTGTCTGTGCTGCACGTACCGTACCCCCCGGTACGTGGATCGGCCCGTATGAAGGGCATTTAGTCACCAGAGAAGAGATAAAACCGGATACTGATACCCGATATATGTGGGAGGTAAATATGACATATGTCAAGGACTATTCAGCCCTAGAATAGTGACTCTATATCTTCACGTAAACCAAAATATTTGTACTAATAGAAGCTTGTATTTGTCTAGATTTATAAAGATGGAAAATTCAACCATTACGTTGATGGCCAAGACGAAAAGACGTCGAGTTGGATGCGTTTTATCCAGTGTGCTCGTTATAGGGAAGAACAAAACATGACAGTATTCCAGTATTGCGGCAATATATATTACCGTGCTTACAAACACATTCCCGCTGGACGGGAGCTTTTGGTCTGGTACGACGAGAAGTACTCGGAACTCATCGATATCCCTGCATTATTGAAGAATTTACCAAGAAAAGGTTTGTGAAGTTGATTAATTATTTTAGAGGGTTTTCATGGCAGCCATGTTATTTATTATATTGTTATTTGTCAAAAGTGATTTGCTTTTTTTTTTTTTATTTCAATAGAAACCGGAACAGTTTGGAGGAATCCTTTAGGAAGTCCGAACTCTGCCATCCCAAGAGAAAATGACATGTTTTATAATGGATTAGGGCAGGTAAAGAACATTCTTGCCATCCATTCGTCCGTACCATTGCTTATCCATTTAATCGTGCAACCATCCATTCATTTATCCACTAACCTTGCATACATGCATGCAATAATGCATCCATTTATTTTTCCATCCTATCCATCCATCCATCCATCCTATCCATCCATCCATCCATCCCTCCTTACCATTGCTTATGCATCCAACCGTGCAACCATCCATTCATCTATCCTCTAACCTTCCGTACATGCAGGCATCAATGCATCCATTAATCTTTCTATCCTATCCTATTGCTTATCCATCCATCCTTTCATTTATCTTTTTCATCCATCCATCAATCGATCAATCATCCACTTATCTTTGTTTGATATTCTCTTGATTTAAAATTTCTGGTTTTGGTCTCTTTCATAAATTCAAAATATTTTGTCCTTCAGGAAAACGGATTGGACCGTTTAAGCCAACACAACGGAATTTTTCCAATGGATCTGAACGACACCGGCGAAGTAAATATGTGGAAATGTGGCCAGTGTAACCAGACATTCAGTCAAAGAGTGCTTCTACAGATGCACATTTGTTCACAAGCTCCCGATAAACCGTTTCACTGCGGTCACTGTCCCACTGTCTTTAAAGATGCCAGCGAACTTCGTGATCATGTTGTCACTCATATCAACGAAAAACCATTTAAATGCGGCTTCTGTGGAAGATCATTCGCTGGTGCTACGACTCTAATAATCACATTCGAACACATACCGGAGAGAAGCCATTCAAATGCCGAAAGTGCAATAAGACATTCACGCAATCGACACAGCTGAGCAGACATCAAAAGAACCCAGAGGAATGTATTCCAAGTTCATCGGAGAAATAGCAAGCTTTAGCTTTGTTCATCTCTGAGTGGAATAACTTCTGCTTATTTAAATTTCTGGCACATTACTATCGATTGTTTCACCGAAGTACAAACCATTGTATATTACCAAGGAACTTCTGCCCCCCCCCCCCCCCCACCCCACCCACCTCCAAAGCACAACACTAACATATACACATGGGCCAAAACATGAGAAAAAGCTTAAAACCACATGCATTATAAGATTCTGTTTTACACTCTGGAAGCTATTGAAGTGAAAACCAAATTACGCTTCGTGTTGCATCCTGGAACTAATTCTCCAACCTGCAATACTGCAATGCATTTTGGGATCATATTTAATTGCGCATGTGCACATATATAGAATTAATAAATTTGTGCTGGGAACGCGAAAAAAAGCACAAATTAATTTGCTTTTAGATTAAATTTTGTAATTTTTAATAACGAGTCACTAATATTGCTAGCAATAACCTTGTTGCAACATTTTTGGTTTATTTTTTGATGAAAAGTATACGGTAAGTTTTAAGAATTTTAAAAGTGACAAATGCTATCAAAAACAAGGGATGGCGGATCATCCATTTTGAAGGTTTTTTGTGTTTTATAGGTGCTTACTCCATGTTCCAAATTATCAAGTTTTTAATATTATTGCGTCATGAAACGAAATAATTTGTTGATATCATAAATTTATAGTTGAACGGTGAAAATTGAATTGAATCAATTTTATGTATGAGTTAATTTGTGTACAGCCAATCTTGTACCCTGAGTCCTCCAGCGCCTGATATGTCGTCAGCACCTTACCGGCACAAGCTCGCTGACCAAAAAGCCAGAAGACTCTGGGTTCGAGATTGTGTACAGCGGACTTGTTTTTACTCAATCATATAAGTACCGCTGTACATATTGACTACAGGCTCTTTCGTTAAGGATACTGAACTTTCGTTTGTAAATGACCTTTTAGATTCTAACATGGATCATTTTTTAATCCATGATTGGGCTGAGCGTTAATGCAAACGAGTCAGTAGTTAGGTCGTACAGCGGTCGTTCAATTAAGTTTTTTAAAATCTATTTAAATTTCTTTCTTTTAATGTAAAAATATCTAAGACATGATAGAGTAAAATTTCTTTCTTTTAAGGTTAAAATATCTAAGATATGATAGAGTAAGATTTTAAATTATTAACATTAAAATGCAAAAAGAGTCATACGTTGTGGAACAACTTGTAACATTCTTGAAAACATTAGGCTGCCATGTTTGTTTGTAAGTTTATTTTAACATGGCCTTATCGTCCTTTCTTTTTCTTTTCATTTTTATCTTTTCTTTCTCTACTCTACTCTAAGTATCTAATTTTCGGCTCTTCTGTTCTATTCTATGCTCTACTTGTCTATTCTTTTCCCCTCTTTTTTTCTCTCCTGTTCTTTCTCTTTCTCTTTCTCTTTCTGACAGTACTATTGATTAGCACCTGTTAGTTTCATTAGTCCCAAAGCAACTTCATACACTTCCATATTCCAACTTTCCTAAATCATGTTTACTCATCATAATCACTGTTTGTATTTAATATAAAACACAAATAAAAACCCCTCTCAAACATGTTCAAAATAAACTCAGTCCAGATATAACAAAGTCGCTTTTGGTGTATGTGTAAACTTTGCATTTTACAAACTGTGACTTTATCACCTTGGAAGACGGTTATTTAAACAAACATACGAACACATGTGAAAAAGTCAGTGTGACACTATATGAGTTATCCGTTCAGTGTTTGAACAATTTGATGAAACAACTTTGCTCTCAATTAAAACGTCGACCATGCAACGAAGGATTGTGTATTTAAAACCTCCATCTAGTCTGTTTGAGTTACATATAGGTTTTCATTTCTATACTGATCGTCATTCAAGAATAAGCCAGCAGTCCAGCAATTAGGATGGGCATCGTTTTCTACATGGTGGTTTTCTTCTCTCTAGTTAGCGTTAATTATTCAAGACAGTCAAAGCAAGTAAGTTCATCAAAGCTGACACCAGGCAACTTTATTTTATATTAAATTTAATTTCTTTGATGAAATTGTGCAAAAAAAAAAAAAAAAAAAAAGAGGTTAAAAAACCGCTTAGATTCAAATCTTATCGATACCTTGATCAAAGTCATGGCACATGGATTATCTCACACATTGAACCGTGAAACAATCTCTGGACTGATGTAAGTCGTAGCACGACTAACTCACAGATTGAACCATGAAACAACCTCCTGGTTCAGGGCACTTCTAGCTCTCAGAGCGCCTTAGGTTAGTTTCCCAACACCAAGGGAAAAACGTTTTGCCAACTAAAAAAAAACAGGTTTGCCATACTTTTCATTGGAATGGAATGATTTTTTTACTTCAATTTTTTCCAACAAGTATCTTCCAAAAACTACAGGGCAATGGCGTTCAGTTAAACGATGATTGTCATAATGGAATTGGTGGTAGCGGTGGGAGCGGCTGTAATGGTGGAAATAGTGGAAACAGCGGCGGTAGTGGTGGTAGTGGCCAATGTCCAACAATTGACGTGCTCTTTAAAACCTGCTGTAAATCAGGAAAAGATGGCGAGTAACATAAAATTGGATTAATATTGAATATTACACTTATTACTCTTTTACCATGCAGATGAGAATTGTTTGGCATTTATATAGTATTCCCAATATTTAAGAGTTAATGTTCGCTTCTTCCCTCCAGGGCAAGATGGAAGGAACGGTCGTGATGGACAAAAAGGAGATAAAGGCGACAAGGTATCTCTATCATGATCATTTATACTCCAGTTTGGAGTTCTCGTTTGCTCATCTGCTCATCCTTAGGCTGTGCGTTAAAACTTCGGCTAGTCATTCAACCAAAACCCATGGAATGTTAATCAACTTGTATTGTTCCGTAGTACTTACATTCCTTATTATACAGTGGACCTTAATAAAACGAAATAAGGCATTTAGACACCATCAGAGTTAAGGCTGAGCAAGACGAACTCGAAATGGGAGTATTATGATCAAAAAGAAGTATCCAAGGGGTATATCAAGGGCGTGATCCCACGATAACACCCATGGGTTTTAGGAAGAGGAGAAAGAAGGATTGATGGGGAGAGACCTTACGAGACATCATAGTTCCACTCTGAATCGCTACCTGGGGAAAATGCCGGTTACTACTTTTTGTTGCAAGAAAAGAGAGACGAAGCGAAATTATGATGTAATCAAAATAAGAACGAAACATTTAAGGGAGAGATGGATCAAAAAAGTTGCTGTTATAAATCATTAAAGAGGCTAAATAGACCAGTTTCGAGTTCGTAAATTAACATTGTATTACAAACTCTATTACCAGTAATAGTGACCAGTGCCTAAAAAAAATAAAGACTTTTATATTAACGTTTTACAATCTTTTCCAGGGAGATCGTGGGCCACCAGGAAGCAGTGGGAAATGCAACTGTACCATAAAACAAGAAGTAAGATATCACGTAGTATAGACCGATAGAAATAGTTTACTCTGGTCCGTTTCAGGGACGGCTCTTTTCAATTCAAAATATACCATTGTTATAACATTTTTTATCTATACCGTGAAACAACCTCTGGACTTATCTAAGTCAGGGAGTGGTTAACTTACAGATTGGACCTTGAAACAACCTCCTGGCTGATCTAAGTGGTCAGGGCACGGCTAACTCACAGAGCGTCTTAGGTCTGTTCTGGGGGGGGGGGGGGGGGGTGGGGAGGGGGGAGAGGTGAATGCACTACCGCTACACCAACTTTGATTCCATTAATATTGTAAGGTGTATTGGTAACCAAGCTTTTTGTACAATTGGTTTCAGGATATAGATGCGCTTCAACAAAAATATAATTTAATGGAACAGTCGTTTAACGCCAAGGTAAATGTTGTACTGTAAAAGTAATAATGATAACTTTATTGACAATAATAATTAACTAATAATTCATTATAATATGAGACGTGATAAGAATATTGCTATAATTATAAAACAAAAAAGGAGAGATTATAAATATAAAATATTTACTTATTTATCTATGAAAACATATTTGTGAAAACATATTTGTAAAATAAATTAATAGCTCAAAACACGAGTCCAGCTCTTCACACTGATATAATACTATATTAAAACTATACATTATTATTATTAAAATCTAAATATTTCTAAATTTCCGCTACATTGGCGTTAAGATTAAAGTCATTCAAGAATTCACTGTCCTTAAAAAAAGGGGTCCTTGTCCCCCTGACACACATGTGTACTGACTTAATTATTTCAAAAGATAATCGAGTTCTAATCCATGTTATAGTACTTGCATATGTGTCCCCTGTCCTCTTGGTTAATTTCTCAGCAAGGTGCTTTAGAAAAATCTGGCATTCTGCCCCCATCCCTCCATTTGTACCAAAAACTAAGGGCGTAAAAGTTCCCATATCGACATCGATTACTCTTTGCTGGTACTTTCTCTTTTTTTCGCTTTCTTGATCCTTGAAGATTGTAGAAGTGGATTTGTTTTGGTTGCTCTTGGAATTAACATGCGATACTCTTACATCAAAAAATGCAGTTACTCCCTGTGCCCAAAACGATCCAGCTTTGATGTCGAGCCTTGCATCCTGACTTGTGCTAGTAGATTTTAGATTAAATTGTTCGCCATCCAATGGGATAAGCTGTGGCTCCTTTTGAACGTTGTTGCAAACCTTGTTTAAAAGTATGGCAAGTAGATCACGGACATTGTCATGTCTTTGTGCAACAAATCCTCCCTTGTTGTACTCCCTTGTTGTACTGTTATGCGTAGAGCAGTGTTGACGAGTGAACGATGAGCATGTTGATGCTGCTGTTGTTTTTGTAGTTGTTTCCAATTGATTGAAAAACTAGTAAATAGTTTAAAATTTGTTTCAGATAAAAGAAATGGAACTAAAGCTCAATGGAAGTTAGTATTTATGCCAACTAATCATTTTTCTTTCTTGCTTCCTTGCTTTCTTGATTGATACATGCCTGCTTATTTGCATGATTGATTGCTTGCTTTCATGCTTGCTTGCTTTCTTGATTGCTTGACTGCTTCCTTGCTTCCTGGCTTCCTGGCTTCCTGGCTTCCTGGCTTCCTGGCTTCCTGGCTTCCTGGCTTCCTGGCTTCCTGGCTTCCTGGCTTCCTGGCTTCCTGGCTTCCTGGCTTCCTGGCTTCCTGGCTTCCTGGCTTCCTGGCTTCCTGGCTTCCTGGCTTGATTGATTGCTTTTATGATTGCACGATTGCTTGCTTCGTTTACTGCTTGATTGCTTGATTGATTGCTTGTATGATTGCATGATTGCTTGCTTCGTTTACTGCTTGATTGCTTGATTGATTGCTTGTATGATTGCATGGTTGCTTGCTTCGTTTACTGCTTGCTTGCTTGCTTGCTTCCATTCTTTCCGTTTCCTTCTTCTTGTGCCCCTTCTCCTTTTTTAAGTTTGGTTATCAAACTTATTTTCCTCTTTATCCTCAACCGTTCTTTTCCAATCTCCTCAGCTTCTACCATGGGATTCTTTGAACACGTTGTAGCCATTAAAGGAAGAGGAGCATCACTAGAAGCGTTCCAAATAAAAGGCGTCCAATACCTGGTACTAACAACGACTATGTCCCACCCACAGGTTTATACGATAACCAATTCAACGCTACACTTGAACCAAAGCTTACCAGTCTATGGAGCTTACACGATCAGGCACTTCCAAATGAACGGTTACCACTTTTTAGCCATTGCTAAACGATATTACAGAAGTTCATTTCTGCAATATTCTGCAATCTTCAAATGGGATGGTCAGGGGTGGCCCCTTTTTCAAAGAATTAGCACCAAGGGAGCCGGAGAGATAAGTTATTTCACGATTCAAGATCAAAAATTCCTATGCATTGCCAATTCTCATGATGGCCAGACGTATGCTCTCGATTCTTTAATCTACAAATGGGACGGACGAATATTTGCGCATGACCAAAACCTTCAAACCGAAGGTGCCATCGCTTGCTCAGCCTTTTCGATCGACAGGGAACATTTCGTTTCATTTGCCTCGAAATCGCCTCATTCCAATTCACTCGTTTTTAAGTGGTCTGGGAAAGCGTTCAAAAAGTTTCAAGCTATCAGAACAGATCATGCAGTCTACGTACATCATTTCAGTATCCAAGGTCTTCATTTTCTTGCTTTTATCAACGAAACTCGCTATTCGTATCATTCCAAGATAGGCATTTTCAGATGGTCCAACTCGAAATTCGTCCCTTTTCAAACTATGAAGAACAGCGATGCTGTTTCTTTGCGATCATTTAAGGTTAACAGCGACCTGTTCCTGGTTGTGGCGAGCCTTTCATTGACTTATGCTAGCGACCGAAGCGTGGCAATTTACAAGGCTAATGGAAATGAATTCAAATTTTATCAGACGTTAAAATCGGTAAAGGTTTCAGATGTTGCGACGTTTAACCATGAAGGGAAGACGTACCTTGCTGCCTCCACTGTTTCGTCCGCTGTGGATGGCCATTTGTACGAATGGGTTTCGTAGACAATATGCAAGCTTCGAGAAAACGGAACTGTTATATATACATATATATGACTGGAGAATTTGACAGGACAAACATGAAGTAGAATTAGGATAGGGGACTGGTCATTGTTTATCACCCTAGGGGTGGGGGTGGGGGAGGATTTTTGATTTTTGTTGTGACATCAATTAAACTAACTAATATTTCTTTTTGACCCCTCCCCTTCCCCCTTATTAGTGGTTGCATGCTACTGAGTGATCAATCAAATAACTTTATTTTCCACGGTAGACGGCTCAGCAAGCTGATTTTCAGACATTCCGTGCTAATGACCCGTCTTTGATTCCTGTCAATGTTTACTTGATCCCCCCAAGAGGCACTATATTTCTTTATGATCCATGATCCCCCCTTATTAGTGGTTACTACTGTGTGATTACCTCCTTTGATTCCTGTCAATATTTACCTGAGCCCACCCCCCTTCCTCTCCGTAAATCCTCCGCCCCGTAGGAGATAAATAAAGTCCTGTCCCTTAGTGGAAAGTGTTAGATGCCGCTGATCATGACTTAGTTTAATAAAATATTGTAAATGTGGAAAAAGGAGTTGAAATAAAGCTAGTTGAAATATGGATGATTTCCATCCATCCATCCATCCAGCCTGCCATCCAGCCTGCCATCCAGCCATCCATCCACTTTTTGTTCGATTCGCTTATTCGTTACTTCATTAATCCGCATCTTTAGTTGAAAATCTGTCAATATTGTCATGTTTAGGAAGACTGATGACAAAACGACGAAATTAAAAGCAAACACTCTCTGCACAGTCTAACAAAACAAATATTCCTAGAAACTGCAGTAACAATCACAATATTTGTTCAGACTGCTAATCTTATTTACCGAACTTTATTTGCACAACTGCTTACCCATCAGTTTTTTTTTTTTTTTTTTTAATTGTTTTTTTTTTTAAATGACTTTCGAGTCAATGGACGACAAGAAAGTCCTGATTTGAAAACTTTAAGGTGAAAACGAAGAGTGAACTGAAATCTGAGAGGAGAAAATGAAGTTTAAAAAAAGAATAAAAGCTAAATCGATCTATAAAGAAATACATGCTAAAGTTCCATTTCCCTAAAATATCGTTTTTTCAGCCTTAAATGTTGATAGGGAAGCGCTAATTACTTTCCATGCGTATGCTTTTGAACGAATAACGATGTTTGCCAACAAGAAATTAAAAATGGTATTTCAGCGTACAGATCATTGATCAAAAGTTGTAGTTGTGTTTTTTGTTTTTTTGTTTTTAGGCAAATATACCAATAAAAAGACTTGTTTAGTTTGAAGCAAACGGTCAGGGCTATTCAAACAAAGATAGCAGATATAAACTTGAGTGAGCTTGAGTTTCGAGGCATTTGCTCAACTGAGTTGGACTCGAGTAAATTTTCTTGATCAAAGAAGATCCATTCTTCGACTTATGAATCATGGAAACTCGGATGTTTGTGACGCTTTTGCTGATCGCTGGACTCTCGTTTGTGCAAATGGAAGAATCTTCTAAAACGGTAAGATAATCAGGAGCGAGTGAGTTCGTCAGTGCCCTGCTGCACACCGGACGCCTTCACAGCAAAAGATTTAAGTCTATGACCTCGTATACTTGCTTTAATTTTTATCTCATTTTGTGTGTCGCGCCAACAAAAGGGTGCGTATTTATCCCGTAGTGAAGAACTTAACCAGTAGCAAATGAACTTTTTTCTTTCAAACAAATGAGTTGCAAATGTACATTACGTGCGATTAAGCATATCTATTCTTTTATTGATGAAACAGACTGAAAGCAACCCTTTGCTCAGCCACAGTGTAGCTAAAGATCTAACCACACGAAGCATGGTCACAAAGAACAACGATGACAATGAAGGCAGCAGTGGTAGTGGAGGAAGCGGTGGTAGTGGTGGCAGCGGTGGCAGTGGTGGTAGTGGAGGCAGCGGTGGTAGTGGTAGTAGTGGTAGCGGAGGCAGCGGTGGTAGTGGAGGCAGTGGTAATGGTGGTAGTGGAGGCAGCGGTAGTGGAACATGCCTTTGCAAAGCTGGAAAAGACGGTAGGTAACACGAAAACTATTAAAAAACGGCTATCCCTTGAAATTTCAGTAAAGAGATGTAGCTAAAATTTCATTTTTTAGGACGAGACGGAAGGAACGGCACCGATGGAAAACCAGGAGAGAAAGGACAAGTCGGTCCAAAAGGCGAAAAAGGAGAACAAGGAGACAAAGGAGACAAGGAAAGCTGCTTTGTTTTTTGATGTGAATTATGTGAGAGGTGTAACTGATCAGTGGATATATTGTAACACTTTGTGCAGACAGATAGCAATTTTGCGCGTGCAATGATACTTCACATTTCATCTATTTTTTAAACGAAATATTTTACAACCACCATATAAAATGACAGTTTATCTATATGTACTGATGATGATATGCAGAAATGTGCTCACTCTGGAAGATTTAGAATACTCAAATAGTCAGGAAGTCAGAGAAAGTGGCACATTTTTATAGGACCTCGTACATCTTTCTTTAAAACATCTCTCGCGCTTTACAACTCCCATCGTGTTTATATCACATGTAATACAAGTAAGGATGTTATCCTGTCTTAATTTCTTTTTGCTTGCACGAGTTATTTTTTTTTAAACTTCCGGTGACAGGGAGAGAGGGGTTCTCCAGGTATCCGCGGACCTCGAGGAGAGCAAGGTCTAAGAGGTCCTATTGGTAAGACTGGAAGCTGCACTTGTAGCGTGAAAAAAAAGGTAAGGCTACAGCAGATGATGATCTGAATGTCTCGCAACAAAATGTTCGGCGTCCCATCCAACAACCGCTTGGGAGTGTTAACTCTGATGTTAGATCAGTTTTGGTATGAGTGGGAAAATATACGGTACTAGCACGGCACGTACATGGTACGACATACCGTAACATTAAAATGGCTTCCCATTAGATTGTAGCATAACTCGATGGGCAACGTATAAGCGCATACATGCATATGAAAAGTAGAAGCACGCATGAATTACTTAGTAATACAAATAGATATCTATATTTGTGAACTGATCAGTTTTTTCGTCGTAGGATTTGAATGACCTTAAGAATAAGTACTCTTCCATAATGAAAGAGAATAAATTGCTCAACCAAAAGGTATGGAAATCCTTGATGTCAACCTTGAAGTACGCATATATTTTTTACTATATTTCGATTTTATTGAGTTAATAATGGAAGTTGTTTATTATATAGATTCAAGAGATGCAGTTGAAGATAACAGGGCTAGTGAATAAAAACGAAACAAGTAGGTGGAAAAAACCCTTTTTCCTAATCTATCCTCTTTCTTTCTTTAACGATTCATAGTGGTTCTTGTATTGGTGTTCATTCATCCATTCATTCATCCATCCATTCATCCATCCATTCATCCATCCATTCATCCATCTACATCCATCCACCCACCCACCCACCCACCCATCCATCCATCCATCCATCCATCCACCCACCCACCCATCCATCCACCCACCCACCCATCCATCCATCCATCCATCCATCCATCCATCCATCCATCCATTGATTAATCTTGCAATTGATCCCTTCACTCGTTTATCCATTTATTCATATGCTTTTTCTTTATTCACTTGCGCGTCCATTCCTTTTCCATTTCCTCTATCCATTACCCATCCATTAATTTACTTCAGACTCAATCCTCACTCTCTCAATTTGAATTTTTACCAGCTTCTTCATTCGGCCTGTTCGAGAAAGTCCAAAATATCCCAACTAAAGGAGCTATTTCAGTGGAGGCATTCCAGATCGACGGAACGACTTTCGTGGTCATAGCGAGCAACTATCACAATAATAATCCACAAGATAAACCAGTCTCGACAATCTACAAAATGACTGCATCTGGCCTTACAGTCTACCAGAACCTATTTAAAATAAACAGAGCAATAAAAATCAGGCATTTTGATATGGATGGTCAACATTTTCTCGCTATAGCAATCGTTCAGAACACTATCACAGGAATGTATTCCACAAACTCTGAGGTCTATAAATGGGATGGCAAGCAGTTCGTTCCTTTTCAGAAAATTCCCACCGTCGGAGGGAGGGATATGAAGTACTTCACAATTGACGAATACAAGTTCCTCTGTGTTGCTAACAGTTACAATGGCATAACGACGGCAATCTCTTCGACAATCTACAAGTGGAACAACTACCAGTTTGTGCTCTATCAGAGCATCTTCACAACAGGTGCTACTGCTTGCTCTGCCTTTACCATTGATGGCCAGCACTTTATTTCCTTTGGGCTGACCTCTTCAAACTTTGGTTCAGTTATAAACAAGCTTCCTGTCCTCAAGTTTTCTGGAATCAAAACTGGTTTTGTGGCGTTCCAAACTCTGGGTTCATTGGTAGCTTCTGATGTGACGTATTTCCGAATCCGAAACAACCACTTCCTTATACTTGCAAACAAAGCCACACAAGGGAAGCACAACGTTCACTCGTTCATCTACAAGTGGAATGGCGCGAGTTTCGTTCGCTTTCAAAACATGGAGACCTTTGGGGCAACAGGGGTCCGTTCATTTGAGATCAACGGAGAAACCTACTTAGGCATCTCCAACTCCTATAACGACCTAACAATTAGTAATGTAGTAGAGTCAGTAGTTTACAAGGCATTTGGTTCAATGTTTGCTGTATATCAGCGTGTACCAAGTGTTGGGGCAAGTGGAATGGACTTCTTCAATTACAAAGGTTCCACGTATCTAGTTATTGTCAACTACAGACACGGAAACAATATTCACTTGATGAGCTATTTGTATAAGTTTCAGTAATTCAGTCTTATTGTCTTTGAACATGCTGAAAAAAACCCAGCATAGTTTGACTTGCCGTGTCAAATAATTAAACGAAGCCGAGAAATATAGTTGTCAGTTTATGAGTCAAGGAGTCACTGGGAAAATAGCCAATCGATTCGAAATCATTTTTGTTTAAATTTTATAATTTTGTTATTTGGTAATACAACACCTTCATTGTCTCTTTCCAACACTTCGGATATTCTTTCATTATCTTTCTCATCCAATTTCTTATTCCAAATTCCATTTTTCAACCAGTTGAGTTATCCATTCTGTTTGTCAAACTCGCATCCCTATTCCATTTTCTTGTGTTTTCTTTTCAATCCATATCTTTCTTTTCTTCCTTCTTTTTTCCTTCCTTCTCAGTCTCAGATTTCCTGTTTTTATTCCCAATTCTTGCCAAACTTACTCAACTCTCAAAATAGTCTTGTATTCAAAAATGCCATAAACAGTTCATAATCTCATTTTAATTCCAAAAATATACATTTATTTCATGAATACAAATAGAAAATGTTGATGTTGATCCAAATTAAACGTAATCTGAAAAGAAATATATTTTCAAATATTAGCGGAATAATAATGGGAGACTCCATTTGTATTTACACTTCCCGACTCTAACAGTATACAAATAAGACTCTATCACCTTAGTTATTACAGGACAAATTCTACTAAACCTCCCTCCCATAGATTCTAGTAATTTTACTATTACATATTACATACAGGACCTGAAATGTACTAACTCCCCTCCCATAGATTCTTGTAGTTTTGCTATAACAGGACCAACCCTCCATTTCCATAGATTCCAGTAGTCTTATTATTACATGACAAATGCTCCCAACCCTTTCTCCTATAGATTTTAGCAATTTTTCTGTTACAGGACAAAATCTATTAACTCTTCTCAGGGCATACTCTATTTACTGTCCACTCTCCTTTACAGTTCCCGGCATCTTGACATTTTCTAGCTACGTTTCCTCCCCTCCATAAATTCTTATGGCAAGATTCTACTTACCCTCCCTCCCATAACTTTCAAGCATTTGTTGACGCATCGTGGTTTCTTCTATTGTGAGTTGAAGAGTCTCCGGTTCAACGGTTTGTTTGTTTTCAAGATGGGGGCCAACTCGTAGGTCATCTGAAGATCAACATACTTTGTCTTAGGTGAATGCAATAGATACCACTCGTTAGCCAACCACGCGCAGTTTTTGAAAGGAAAAATTGTATCGGAAATTATTTTGTTAAATCCAACAAGCGATTGTCACGTCATACTTGGTGATCACGTGACCAGTCATGAAGGCTCTCCAAAACTTGAGCTAGCGTTAATGAGCAAAGGCGAGCATTACCGTTTTCTGGCTGGTCCAACATGGTTGCGCTTCTTCTTCGTTGTTTTGACTTGACGTGTTCATTGTGGTTATCATCTTTTGGAGTAGAAGTTATTCTCTTAGAAAAGTCAATGTGTGAGCCATAACTACTTGAACGATGTCGACGCGGACTGTCTGAGGAGCAAATGAGTTGGAAGAACTTCAATCGATGGAAAACGGCTAAAGAGGAAAAATATTTGTGCTCGAAGGAGGAGGAGGAGAAGGAGGAGGAGGAGAAGAAGGAGGAGAAGAAGAAGGAGGAGAAGAACAAAAGTAGAAGAAGAAGAAGAAGAAGAAGAAGAAGAAGAAGAAGAAGAAGAAGAAGAAGAAGAAGAAGAAGAAGAAGAAGACGAGGAGGAAGAAGTAGGAGAAGAAAGAGGAAAAAGAGACAAAGAAAGAAGAGGACTCCTCTTGAGGGGGAAAAAGAATGAAGACCAGGAAAAGCGATGACAGAGTAAGTTTATAGTTATACTGTAGAAGCATAGTTCATAGGTCTTACACTAAATACCTTTATCATCGGAATTGAGCCCGTGGTTTACATATCCAAATTGTTGCCTTTTATTTGCGCTGTCCTTAATCGTTGCTATAACGGACGGAACTCTGCCTATCGTAAGTTTAATATTACCATAACAACGCTGCAAACAAAATACCTGAGATTAGCTTTATCCTAGCCATCACATTAGCTTCATTAGCAAGGACTTGGTACTATTGACACGATTTTTTTAGTACACAGTTGTGTATTAGAAGCTAACGCGTCCGCAATTATTTTCTCGCCAAGTTTTTGGACATGCGTGGTAAGATTAATAAATTTGCCTTTAGAACTTGAGCAGTATGTTCTTGTGTCGCGTTGCGCAAATCTTGTTTATTGACTTCCATGATTCGGTCTCCCTGTTGAATTGTTCCTTCGAGGTCAGTCACACTTCCTTCCGTCTATAATCAAAAATTTATCATATAAAACTGAGTAAACGTTTTGTTTTGTAAATGCAGGAGTATGGACAGGCGGGCTTGGTTTTCTCAAGAACAAAATTATAATCAAACGAAGTACTTACCACGTATGTGACAAACACGCCATTGCCATCCCTTGACGCAGAAGAAAAAAAAGGCGAACGTTTAAATGACTAACTGGATGAAAACGGACAGACGGACAGATGGGATGTCCTTCTTCACGACAGCCTAAAGGCCCTAACAAATGGTTCCAGCATTCAACCCATCATTTGACCCAAAAGGGCTTTGATACTTACTTCCGAGCAAGAATACTGAGTCCTAGATTTTCACTGATGGATTTGTGCAGACGTACTTTGATTAAAGACTTTGGAGCTGAAATACACCCAATATATAAAAGAAAATATACTCAAGAGAATTGACGCATTGTCTGAAATGAGTTTACGTTAGTCCAAGTGAAGGTAAGGTCTTCTTTTGAAAACCTGGGGTGCTTACCATTTAAACCAATCCATCCGGTTGGAAATCTATTCACTAATGGTAAGAAAAGAGCGGGAAACTTTAACTTTCGAAAAATGGTACACCCGTCTATCGAAAGAGCCGAGAAGAGCGGGAAAAGTGGATTACTTCAATCCAAAGACTGAGTTTTCGGAACTTTCCGATTGGACTGACACATATCATTTGTTTTCCAACCGGAATTTCCGGTTTTTCCGGCTAATTGGCACCCCTGTTATTGCCCCCTTAATTTATACAGTTTTCAGTTTTGGATTTAGAATGCAATTTTGCTACTCACTCTCTTTGGTAGTGAAAATTTGTTCCGGATCTTCTCGTAAAATAACGAGGCGTACTGGAGATGCTGCCACTCTTAATGTAGACACAGCTTTCTGGTGAGGGATTTCGCGCAAGCTAACATCATTCACCTGCATTTACAAAACATAGTACAAGGATAATATTTTATAGGTTATGTCGGGAGGTTCTAGAGAAATTACGAATATAATTATGTGTTCTACTTACTTCGAGAATTTGGTCGCCCACTTTGAGCCGCTTGTCTTTTGCTACTGCACCATTAGGATCAATGTTCTTGATGACTATTCCTGTCTGGATCGTGGATGCACAACGTGGTCAATTAAGAAGAAAAACAAATATTTAGATCATGTTGCATTACTGAATAACAGAAAGTTCATCTAAAGAGCAAAGATGTGCCGTACAATATTTTCTCATTTTGATTAAAATAGGTACATTCATTATCCTTTAAAATTCTCAATATTTAATTAATGACAGACAGACAAACAGTCAGGCAGACAGACAGACAGACAAACAGACAGGGACAGTCCATTTTCGCGTTAATGGGAACATTAATTTTGCTTTGAAATTTTTAGATATAATTTTGATGGCAGACAGACACACAGACACACAAACACACAGACAGGTTTCGAACTAAGAGGGAGAGGAGAGTGGAGATGGCGCGGAAGAGGTTGAAAGTTGCTGCCCTACACTACGACTGTCATTTATATCGTTTCATCCTACCAGGTATGTATCAGAGCCACCGACAATCTGTAATCCCAGACCAGAATTGTCTTTCCTTATCTCAACAGTACATTCGAATGAATCTTTGATTTGCGGCAAGTATTCCTTTTCTGAAAAAAAGAGATGAGGGTCAAATGTTGGGTCAAATGTTGGATCAAATATTGGGTCAAATGTAGGCTAAATGTTGGGTCGAATGTTAGTTGGATGTTGGGTCAAATGTGGGCCAAATGTTGGCTAAATGTTGGGTCAAATGTTGGGTCAAACACTCATTCCTGTCTAAAGATAAGGATATGGAATGGACTTTGTAGCTCTATTCCACTAAGGATATGGAAATTAAAGGTTTGGCTCCGATAGCAGAGAACAATCGCGATGCCGCACGACAAATAAAAGCATTAGAAATTAGGATATCCTTAACGAGCTTTCTTAAATTGTTTTGATAAAAGTTTTTTGATCCATTGATCCTTATTATGATTATCTGGAAAAATGAGTAGAGAATCTGATGATCGCTTATCGTGTGGCGTCGCATCTTGTTGCGTTTGGTGAGCGAGAAAGGTAATCGTTTGCAAATACGACACTTAGAAGTCTTTATAGCCACGTAAATTTGCAATAATTTTGACAAGAACAAGTGTTTTTCAAGCAGAAGATCGGTCTGTACGTTTGGGCTATTTAAAATAGCCCCCCACAACTCGTAACTGAGGCTGCAGCGAGGAACCGCCGTCACATTGATGCGAGTAAAGAATGATCCTGACCTTCTGCGACCCCGTGCGTTGACTCTGATCAACTTACAATCTTTCCCATCAATCATTGTGGATTTGCTCAATCAAACTTCACTCAACACATGAAATGAAAATGTCATCGAAATTAATAAGCCACTTTTTTATTTTGTATTAATTCACTACAAAAGCGAAGCATTGTAAAATGCATCTATAAGTCCGCTTAGATGATGTCAGTAAAATGAGTTATGTACATGTAGAGTAAAAATGAACGTCCTTCGCGGCCATATTTTCAATAAGATGGTACCACCCTATAGAATTGTGCTAGTTAGAAGTAGTACTGGATTACCTTGCAGAGATTTGCAGTCAAATTAAAACTTTCAAATCCTGCTTGAATTTCATTTAAAGATAGAGCAAATATACACCATTGTGTTGATACTTTGATGCATCGCGTATTTGCCTGTGCTTTGTAAATTCCTGAGAATCTTTGAAATGTCTCATCGTTTGTCAACGATGAAGATATTGAAACCGACCCCGATATAGACTTCTTCGTAATAAAATTGTCAAATGATCCTATCTTTAATTTTTGTTCAATTGCAATTCTCATGGGGTATTTCAATTTCAATCACATCAAATGTACGTTCGAATTCACGCTGATTTGTTTCGATAATTTAATACTAAGGACTTCTTTGTGAATCACATTACACGCTAAAGAATTGAAAAGATTGGCACGTTTAAAGCACTGAGGTCGATTCGAATTCTCTAGTCTGACCCGTGTTCTAGACAACATTCAGTAAAAATATACGAACAAAGAAATTCGACGAGCAAGCGTTGCTCTGTAAACCAGAAGCCAAAGCATCCATGCTGGCAAGATCTAAAACAAATTAAGGTTACTTCCAATTCATACCTTTTTCTGTTGCCATCGCTTCATTGTCCTTGAAAATGATCCCCATTCTGACTTTAATACATTGTGAGCTAAGCGCGATAATACTAATAATAGTCTCAATTCACCTGGTTCCGAAATGTTAAACCAGGATATTTACTGAGCGCCAAAGGCTTATAGTATGACGTTCATGGTCAGTGCTTACAAAGTGATGAGGTGTTGACGGGGCTCAGTTAAGAATAGCACAGTAACCACAACAAGTCCAGGATGATGGGCAGAACATGTAAATGTCGACGTTGACAGGCTAATCTGAAAAAAGTCGGTTTAGGTATGTAAAAAACAATTGGATTTTTTAAAAACAAATACTATTTGTTTATTCTATTTAATCGTCCCTCCATTCTTTCCTTCCTTTCCTTCTTTCTTTCAGGTCTTCCCTTCTTCCTTTCAGTTATTTTTCAGAAAACATTGCTGTATAAGCAGAAAATGCTGAGTCCATATTCAAGTGGATTAATTAAGTGTTTCTTGAATTTTTTTAATTTCAAGATTTATGAAAAGATATAGAATCAAATCATGTGCGAAAAAAATGATCCCAAGGTGAGGCGTCGTATAGACTTTGGATCTGATGGCAATTAACAGTAATCCTATTTACCTCTTAGCAGTCTTATTAGGCCGATTACAAACGTTGAACTTTACATGAACCGAACCCAAATGACAAAAACAAAGATCGCATCATAATCCATCGTATTCATTGCTTCGGCTCATGTACAGTTTGCAATCTCAAAGTTTGACGCTCAGAGTGCATTAAAAAAATAAAAATAGTTAGAAACTTACATCAGTTAGCTAGATGATGGTTCTCCCTGCCAGGAGACGTCAGGTAGAGACCACCCCCCTTTCCCCCCACACACACACCGCGCACCTTGCTTCCACCTTGCTACAGTTAAAAAACTATATAAATTTCATAACTACTCAAGGATTTGCCCCCTTTTTTTTTTTTTTTTTTTTTTTTTTTTTCGTTTTCAATTTATAACTAATCATAACTTTGGTTGTTTTTGCTTGAAAAATCATCCGATTCCTGCAAATTAACTCATACCGGATGAAACGTCACCTTCAAAATTACAGGTAACTTCCGGTAAATATAAAATCCGACCGAAAGCGTGGTTACCTTTCAGAAATAAAATGCTAAGCGTCGGCATTTTGCTTCATGATCAGCTGAGTTCATTTTAGAAGAGAAAACCTCCATGAAAAAAATGTCTAACGACATATTTGAAGCCCCAAAACACTGGCCAGAAGATGTTGGAATCCTAGCGATAGAAATTTATTTCCCTAAAACATACGTTTGTCAAGAGAAATTGGAGGAATTTGATGGTGTTAGTAAAGGCAAGTACACAATCGGCCTCGGTCAAAAACGCATGGGTTTTTGTGGAGATCGCGAAGACATCAATTCATTGGCTCTTACTGTGGTTCAGAATCTCTTTGAGAGGAATTCCATAGATCCTAAAGATATAGGGCGACTTGAGGTTGGGACTGAGACTTTGATTGATAAATCGAAGTCGGTGAAGACTGTTTTGATGCAGCTGTTTGAGGAATCGGGGAATAGTGATGTTGAAGGGATCGACACCACCAACGCTTGCTATGGAGGAACTCAAGCTCTTTTTAATGCTCTAGCTTGGATTGAGAGCAGTGCTTGGGACGGTGAGTTGGCTCTATGTCTTAACCTACATTTGTTTTAGTCTACTTTTTTTTTTGGTTTAGAAATTTTTTGCAGTACAGTTTTCCACGTGTTATTGTACTGTAGGTTTCAATTCCCTAGAATAATTTTTTTGTTTATAAATTATAAATAAGCTTAGCCTACTCTCCTTGAGCAGTGTCATCAAAAGTTTGAGTGATAGGAAAACCAGAATAGCACAGGTGGTGACGTGCACTATACTAAAGCTCCACCCCTCAACAACAAGAGACACAGAGACATACAGACAGACAGATAGCGAGAGATACATGTATTTTCATACTGAGATTTCAAATTTAACCCTGAGTAACTATGGAATACCCTGCCAAAGCAGACTGCTATCCTTTCTAGTCATTTGGCTACACATGAAAATCCTAAGTTAACCTTAGCCCTCACTCTGAACTACGCAGCTTCTGGGTTACGGGGCTGCAGTAACACTGGAATGAACTGCTGGTAGATAACAGCTACTAAACTCATCACTTTTAATCATCAGGACTACATTTCAGATTAACCCTAACTCTTAGCCATAGCTGTGGTAGCCTTCTAACAATCTAGGCCTAACCATGCAGCCCATAGCCTTATCATGCTCTATCGATGTGGGGTATTCTGTAGTTGTACCTATAACCCACCATGTTTTGTGTTTGTTATGATTTTGTAGCCCCCTAACACAACAATCTAGGCTAACTATGTAGGCCATAGCCTTATCATGCTCTATCGATGTGGGGTATTCTGTGTAGTTGTACCTTTAACCCACTAAAAACCACTTTATACTATTTGTTTCATTGCATATTAATAATAAGAGGAAGAAGAAGAAATACTAAAACAAAAAAGTTTTTGTTTTGTATTCTGCTTTTTGGAAATTCAACAACTACTGTACAGCTGTATCTGTTCCATTCTGAAATAATGATTTAAGCAAAGCAATAGAAAAGCAAAGAGCTGTTGTTTTGCTTCAAAACTAATATAATTCTGCTTTTTGACATTTCACCCACAATGAACTCCATAAAATTCTTTAAGATTCTAGTTAATCATGTTTTCCCAAGAAACCTTTATCTCATGATTTTACACTTTTTGGAGTAAGATGTAGGATTTTAAAGATATAGAATATTTAGTATGTATGGCAGGTGATTTCTTTCTCTTTTCATAAATTCTAGTTTTAATAATTGTTGACTTTCAGTTCCAGCAATAACTAATATGAAGCACAATATGTAAATATTTGTTTTTTCTTTTCTGTTTTTTTTTTTTAAATCAAATATTATAATCTTATAATCTTATCATCTTATAATCTTATATTAAATCATGCAGGAAGGTGTATGGCATTTTCCATTGTCAGTAGCACTAATTATGATAGATAGTGTCAAAAATATTTCAAACTCAAGGGGAGTTTCAGCATAGCAACACTTTTTATTGTTATATATCATCATAAAAGTGACGGCTAAGGAATTTGCATGTGGTTTGTTTTTGTTATCTTTTTTGCTTTTATAGTGACAAATTTGCCACCCAAATTATGGAAAATGTTTGCATAATGTGTTTGTTAAAGCAAACATGTCTGTGAGATACTGAAAAAATTTGAATTACAAAAATAGAGTACTATTTACTTCATGCCTATATTTGTCGTTTCCCCCCTAATCCTCCCCACAGACACACACACAGTCTAATATTTTTCATGGTAGTCCTTAGAAGAAATTAGAATTATAGAAGAAATTTGAATTACAAAGAAGAGATATTATTGAATAATTTATCATATTTGTCACAGTCACTCGCTGTAAGGGAAACTTTGAAAAAAAAGTCCCTGATGGAGTTTCAGAGTTCCCCTTTTGATTACTGCAGCGACTAATGATAAATTAATCTATACTTCTATCCTAGATTTCATCATTAATAAAGAGATATTATTTTATATATCATCAAACATTAATATTGATCAAACTTACATGTATGTTATAGTATGAACAAGAAGAAATCACAATCCGGAATGTTTTCTGTCATTTTTTCCCTTCTCCTACTGTAACTCCTCCCTCAGATAAACACACAGTCTAACATTTGTTCCATAACTCTAATACTATTAATTTTTAAGTTGCCATAGAAACAATGATAATGATATTTCTTTGGACATATTAATCTAGAAATGAGATTTTGATTGATATGATATTTTTTTCAGGTCGTCTTGCTGTTGTTGTGGCTGCTGATATAGCTGTATATGCTGCCGGTAATGCAAGAAGCTCTGGAGGAGCTGGGTCTGTTGCAATGCTTGTTGGACCTAATGCACCCCTTGTTATTGAAAGAGGTAGGGATTTGAATATCATACTGAAGATAATCAAGTAAAAAACAAAAGAGGAGAAAAGGATCATGTATGCATTTATTATATAGACCAAATCCACTCTGGCATTTTTTTTTCCTATTTCAGACCATGCGTCGTTCTCTTGATAACAACATTTTCATTTGTGTTGTATCCCCATATTCATGTGTCTTCTCATGCATGACAGCCAAACAAAGAAGTAATACTACTGTATAAAAATAAGTTGATATTTTAAACTTTATCTTCTAGGTTTGAGAGGTGTTCACATGCAACATGTATATGATTTTTACAAACCAAACATGTCCTCAGAGTATCCAGTAGTTGACGGCAAGCTGTCTGTGAAATGCTACTTTAGAGCTGTTGATCATTGCTACCAAAGATATAAAGAAAAGTTGGCCAAAAAAGAAAGTCATGATAGAGTGAATATTAATGCTATGGATTATATAGCATTCCATACACCCTTTTGTAAGATTGTTCAGAAGTGTGTGGCAAGGATGGTCTTGGCTGACTTCCTGGCAGAGCAGGAATCAGATGTGGATGTTAATGGCTGCTATAATGATTTATTAAAATACAGGTATAGTTTAATAATTTCCTGGACTTTGGTACCAAGCATTTCTAGCAGGTCCTAATGTCTGACATCCCTTGTCAACTCAAGAAAGAAAATACACTAAGATTTTGTTTTAAAAATGCATGATTATTGTGTTAATGCTGAGCCACAAGTAATGGCTGGTTGGATGTTTGCATGATGACGTCATTTGACTCTCACTACCATAATGCTTTACGAATTTCCTTCTTATTCAAATTTGTATTTCCTCTTGAGAATAGTAAGACAATTGGTGCTTATTAGCTGAACAAAAGAAAGTGTACAATACAAGGGAGTCTGGTAGTAGAGGTCAATGACGCCATCATGCAAATGTCCTATTCAGTGTTACTGGTTAAAGTGACCAGGCAAGGCAAAAACTTGACTGGGCTAATTTCCAGTTCTTGCCAAATAATGTTAGATAGTGGGATACTATTTTTTGCCCAGTAATGCCCTGATCAAAATAAACTTCCAAAAGCTATCATATTAATCCAATAAATTAATATTGTTTATTCTTGCTATTTTGCTACCAGATGTCTCAGTCTTAGTGAAACATTGAACCAAGAGACACTGGCCAAAGAGATAGAACGTGCTTCTGTTAAAGCAAGTCAGAAAATATTTGAAGCCAAGGCTTTACCATCCATCAATATAGCAAGAGAGGTTGGAAATATGTACACACCATCCTTGTATTCTGGTCTTGTCTCTTTGCTTTATGGGTAAGTCTTGGGTAATTTTTTCTCTAAAATTTGTTGTTTTCTTTTGTTTTCTTTTTTATTGATGTTGTTATTCTATATTCTTGATCAATGGTTTGTTTGTTTGTTTGTCATATTTCCTGCTGAAGTAGATCCAGAGGGGGCTCAAAGGGTGCTATGGAATACCCCCTTGAGGGTTTGATTATGTTATTTGTCCAACAACGACCAAACAATAGGCTGTATACGGTTGGGAAGTTTAAAAAACGGAAACCCTTTGTAAAATCCTGGATCCGCCACTGTAGTAACCCTACCCTATCCTTTATTGGTAAAAGTTAGCATTCCTAAAAAATAGCTAGGAAGGGGAGGGGTTAAAAATGGGAGGAGCTTGGTTACAGGTTTTTGTTTATTTTATCCCATCACCAAAGGAAAGGGCAGAAAAGTTAATGCTGGAAGTAAGGGAGTTATTTTAACCCTAAAATAAACAAAAAGGTTTCCACCTCAGGGGTGAGAAAAATAACATACTGTACATGTAATTGGCCGTATAATTATTCTTTTAGTATTCCTGCTTCTGACTTAGCTGGCAAACGTATTGGTATGTATTCTTACGGATCAGGCTTAGCTTCTGCAATGTTTTCGTTACGGGTTGCCGAAGATTTTCGTCCAAGTTCGCCTCTTCACCGCCTTCTTGCTTCGGTAGAAGACGTCCCGTCACGCCTCGCGGCGAGATGCGAAGTCTTACCAGAGGATTTTGTAAAGACTTTGGAAATTCGAGAAAAGGCGTATCATGCTAGCAGTTATACACCTGTGGGCTCGTTACAAAATCTATTTCCAGGAAGTTTCTACCTGGAAAATATCGATAAAATGTTCAGAAGAACATATTCCAGGAAATCAAAAGTCGAGTCATCGAAGTAACTTGGTCTTCAAAACTATTTAGGATTCCCATTATCGGATAACGTCGACTGTGTTTGTACTGAGTTGTTGAACTGCCGTTATGAATATTTTTCTTTCAACACCCAAAGATGACTTCATAGCAGGCAATATGGAGGCTGGGATCATACCTTTAGTTTGACTGGTGTCAACATATTTTCATAACATGAATGGTTTTTACCGATCGTTATAAAAAGGCAGATCAGACCAGATCTTTAATTAGAAACGATTTACTATGTAAAAAGATTAAGAAAAAATCAATCAATCAATAAAACAACAAAACACATGATATTGACAAATTAAAAGTCATACGTTATTGACGTATTAATGTTATTAAAAAGAGTTGTGAAAATATAGACCGATGCCGAATAAAAATATCCAGTTTATTTTACAATGAGAATGCTGCTGAATATAACTTTTGCCCATAAAAACTGCTATGCTCGACGCGCTTGCTTCAAGTCTAAAATCGGCTATTATTCTATGGCAAAGAACTGTTTTAATAATGATAATAATAATAATAAATATTAAACATTTGTTAAACTAAAACATATATTTTTCATTTTTGTGTCTTGCAAAACGGATGTACATTTATAGCCCATACCATATCCTTACGGCTCAGTTTGATTTAGCGATTTAGAAATCAATATTCGCTTATTGTTGGACATCTACAGATCTCTGTTATAAGAGAAAGGAAAAATAAGCAAACAAACAAAACGAAGCAAGGGAAGAAGGAAAGAATGAAGTGGAGAATAACAAGAGAAGTATGAAGCACTTCATATTTTCTTGAGAATAATAAAACCGGCGAAAGAAGAGAAAAACCAAAACAAAGAAAAAACGAATCAAAGAAAGAAAAACGAAGCAATCAAACAAATTAGAAGTCGGATTCAAAAACCGAGGAAACACAAGAAAAGGGGAAAAAAAATAAAATACAAGAAGCACTAAGAAACCGAAAGAAGCAAAGAAACAAACGAGGAAAGGGACAAAACTAAATCCTACACAGGAAGCCCACTTCAGAAAAAAAAAATAACCAACTAGGATTTTCGCGCGCTTTCCGAAAATGCGTCTGCAATTTTCGGATCTCGAGCGAGAGTATCAGAAAAATCCGAAAACATTTTACAAGAAAGACTCAAGAAAGAAAGAAGAAACTCGTCTATTAGGTAAACGGCAGAAAAAAAGGGGTTTAAAAGATATAAATTATAAGAAAGAAAAGTATATTCGATGTTTTGTTGATACGAGAGAATTGGACATGAAAGAAATAAAAGCATCTAAAGGGTCTATGATTCGAGACAAGTCAAGAGCGGTCGAACACTACGTATGTAAAATTAACAAATTTACGATGGTTGAGCGTGGTATGTCCTCTTATTTACCACGATATGACGTCAAAAGTTGGTCAAAATGTTATGGACTCACGAGGCGTAAGCCGAGTGGGTCCATAACTAATTTTGACCAACGTTTGGCGTCATATCGTGGTAAATAAGAGGACATACCACGCTCAACCATCGTAAATTTGTTTTTTACTACAAAACTCACAAAACTCTAGGAAATAGACTGCACGAAATCTTGCATGACGCCATTTGTTGGTATGGCCTCTTATTTACGACGTTTTTTAACCAATCAGCGCGCGAGAAAATTTACAATTGTGGTAAAAAATATGATATATTCTAAGTTGTTTTCAGGTATTTAGAAGTTCACTAGTGTTCACGAATATAAAATTGTATAATTTATAGACTGGTTTTTCGGTGACTGTTAACTTTTATTTTTTGTAGTAAAATGAGAAGCAAAGGCAGAAAAAATCACGAATCTGGATTGCTTACGATCCTAGTTCAAAATTCTAGTACTGTAGAAGCAAAACTGGCCATGGAGAAAAGTTGAAGCTGACCCAAGTTAAAACAAGGTAAGACGGCGAGAAAAAGAATAATTTAAAACAGCAACAAACAACTAAACTAAGAAAAAATGATTTGAGTTAAGCTATATATTTATAATTATTTATGATTATTCTTTTATTACTATTTTCTGCGGAACAATTTTACATGCATTATATTATTTTCGTTAAGAAATGGTTCATAAGTAGCGTGCATAATTTTTTTTTTTTTGCCTTCAAATTAATCCTTACAAATTTCATATTTTCCTATATCTCTTCCAACCTACAATATTCATACGAGCTCATTCCCATCCATACCCTCATGCTCTATAAACACTCTTACGCATTCCTTAACATTTTACCCACCGAAAACCCTTCCCCCTCTCCCCTTGCTTGGGTCCGAATACCTGTGTTTTCCAAAGTATTCTCGGAGTCACTTCCGAGATTCTATGCTTTAAATTTGCTATGAAAATGTAAACTAATTAGCTTTATACGCTATATCAAACCTGAAATAGTTGACTAAAAACGCATGATCCCCCAAAAAATGTTTGCATAATTTCATGCAGCCCCTCATTTTTGGTTGAACAAAAAGGTATGGCACCCTCCCCATTTGCACCAGCCCACTCCCCCCCCCTCGCTTCTTTCAGTAAAAAAATAGCAGATAAGCTCATATATATCTTAAAAATAAAGTAGTGGATAACTATTCTAACATTTACTACAATTTAGCTAAATTTACTTTAAATTATAAGAAAAAGCAATTAGGAAATAGAGAAGATAATTCATAGTGGATGATTATCACACCTTTTTACTACAATTAATTAATACTCTATATCAGAATCCCTCTAAAAGTTATTTGAAATCCACTCGTCCAAAATTAACAATATTCAACAACTGGAAAAGTTAGCGTATTCATCGAATGAATCGAGGTATTTCTGGATGATTTGGTAACAGAAGGCATATTGGGTCTATAAAAGAAAGAGAAAATATCACTAGAAAAAGAACGAAAATGAATACAAGATTTTCACTGTACCTCCGCTAAATTGTCTTAAAAGACTCATCTCTTGAATCAAAATTAATTGATGTCACAAAATCAATTGCTTCTATTTAAAATTATTACCAGTGATTCAACAGCTCCTGGACGGTTTGAACGTATACATTTGACCACTTGGAACACATCGATGACTTGCTCTTGCTTCATTCTCTCCAGAATCGAAGATATTGCACAGAACGTCCCACTTCGACCAACACCATTACTGGGGAAAAAAGAGAGAAATGCATTTGCACTCATTTAAAAAACTTCGAAACAAAATGACTTAAGGTTTAAACGATATTGTGATAAAAGCCGTTTGGATCAGTTGTGGTTGTTTGCGTTGGGTCATCAGCATGAGGGATCAGGCTGGTCAGCGTGTTGCTGTCCATGAGTACCTAGAAGCTTGATTCCCACTTGCCAGCTGCGACTTTTCCTCTTATCCGTCAGGCCTAAAGAATTAAACAGTTCGATGAGTGGCATCAGTATTTTCAGAGATAACAAACCTGCACTGGACAACAAATGGCGTGGCGTTATTGCTCTGTCTTTGTGACTGCTGAACTTCATTTAGCAATTCTAACACAGTCTGTGGATTGTCGGGGATGGACTTGTCGGCCCATTTCAAGTGCTGCAGGTGTTGAACAAGAACCCTCGCCTGAAATAATAATCGGAAATCATACGTTAAAGTTGCCCATTGCATGAATCGAATATATTCCTGTATGTTACGTTGATGGCTTACCGATTTGTATGACACATGCAGGCTTCTTGCAACAACTTCCCGTGATGCACCAACAACTCGCGTGTCTTTCAGTTCAACTGTAACAGCACCGTATTTGTCAGATCCTTCATGTGGCCAGTACTGTGGAAACTGCTGTAATTACAAATTATCAAAACAGTTGCAGCAATTAGATAAACACGAGTTAGTCCTTTAATAGGCAAGAACTTACCTCATTTTTTTCTTCGAGCGTATTGAGCATCACGATCGTTTTGATGTCATAATTCACAACCATGATCCAGAAATCTTCGATGGTGTTCTGTAATGGAGCTTGTGTCAAGATGAAGGCGTTGCGCTCTCTGTAGGCCTGGACATTAATTTAGCAATAAATGAAACGATTAGTAATAAGGGAGAAAACTATACATAATCAAAAACATTACATGCAACGATGCAATGACTTTAAGAACACTCAGACGAACTACTTTTGTAATGCATATTAAAATTTGGCACAGCTTTGGGTATACTTTTTTGAGGTCGTGCTAAGTTTCTACGATAATGCATTCTATCATAAACGACATGGATACGTAAAAATAGATATTTAAAAAAATGTACTTGGAGTTTTTGGTGTTGCCACATGTTTTTTATTCCCATACAACACTGAACCTGGCGGGATTCGACTTGGGTCGCATTGATGAGAGGCGAGCGCTCTCACCGTTACGCCATCCGTGCTACGCCACCCGTGCTTCACATCGCCCACAGTGCATTTCTGGCTTGGTATGCAAAATTCAAGAAAACTTTCGCCAACCTTTATTAAAATAGACGTATGCTTCCAGGAATTACACATCAGTGCATCATTAAAACATTTCGTAAGTGTGTCTGATTGTTTCTACATACAACGACCACCTCTCGTGACAATAGATTCAAGATCATCATCGTCAACATAATGTCACCGTTCAGTAACCACCAATACAACATTTTGATTGGACTAAATACTTACATCGGCAAAAGACGCATTTATGTAGTCCGTGTTCTTTGTATCTTCTCTCATTAGTTGTACTCGGCTGTCATTTACTTATTGGCCATGAAAGAGAAATATTTGAACAGATTTCATCATTACTACTTTGAGTGTAAAACAAATAAAAAATCTTCGCAACACTTTTTAGGCCTTGCTTTTCCTTTGGTTTTTTTTTTCCCCTTGGGCTTAGTCTAGATAAATTGTTGTAGAAAAATTAAAATACTTACAAGCTATAACATCAGAGTATCGGTTCTTGTACGCATTTTCCTTCGACCCACCAACATCACACTCGTTTTCTGCATAATCAGCTGTCACAAGGTTTAGACGCTAAAAGCAAAATGCGAAAAATTAACGATAGAAAAATATTTCGAAACCCAAGAGTTTTGCTTGTCGTGTCAATTCAAAATTACCTCAAATTCCAGTGCGTAACCAGTTGCATTTTTCTGTGGACTAATTGTTAACAGCTTGTTCATCGTAGCCTGTAGTTTAAAGGCTTGTATTTCTGTGTTCCCGCAAGTAAGAGATTCTAATATAGCCAGATGTATGAAGACGTACTGCTCCTATTCATGAACACAGATGACGAAATAGACGTTCATATCTTTTTTTCTTATCTGTTTTTTCCCCCCAATTTTTTCTACAGAATGGGACAAAGTTGAAAGAAGGGAAGGACTTTGATTCCCTATTTGATCAGGGTAATTAAGAAATAGAGGTAAAATATAATAATAATCAACATCAACATAATCATAATCATAATCATAATCATAATCAATTTGCTGTTCCTTACGTCAGTTTGGACCATGTTCATCCTGTCTTTTCTGATCTTTGAGACGTAGTTTGCTATTTCGACATTTCGCAGCTTCTTTGATCGTTCCAACATGGCGTCGATCACAATGTAACATCCCGTACGACCAATACCAGCGCTACAGAAATGAAACCAAATAGAAAATAGCGTGATTTAAGGTGTAACGTTGCAAGCTTTTGATTTGGCTTCAAAAACTTGCAACGCAAGATGACGAATTTTCAGTAAATCGATGTGTGTAACATGTCCATGGCCGATTTGACGCGCAACAAAATGGCGCCGTCTGTAGAAGAAGTAAGTTTAAACAGTACAGCAACTGCAACGATTGTCTAAACCTAATGAAACGGATAAGATGAAACTTTTGCAGTTGATAAAAAATGATAAAAGCAAGAAAATAAGAAAAAAGATAGCAGTGAGTGAGTTGGCAGCGCGTGGAACGAATACTAAAGTGAATGTTGCGCGAAAAGTTGTTCCCGTGTAACATCTCGCAAAAAATCAACACACAAATGGCGCAATAGCGTTGCACGAAAAATCGGCGTTGCAAGTTGTCCCGTGTAACACCACCTTTAGAGTAAGTTAATGGACTACTTCGAGGATACGGCGGCCATCTTGCCAGGAGGCAAAACAAAACAAAGATAATAATAATATAATAATAATAATAATATTTATTTATAAAGCGCAAATACAAATCTGTTCTAAGCGCTAGTAAACAAACGACAAAGACAACGACAAAATAAAATAATTTACAAAGAATATGCTAATTTGAAGAGATAAGTTTTAAGTTCAGTTTTGAATGAGGCAAGACTTGATGCATTTCGGAGAGATATTGGAAGTGAGTTCCAGAGTTCAGGAGCAGCCACAGAGAAGGAGCGATGACCATAAGATTTAAGATTATAAGAATGTGCTGATAGAAGAACTTGTGATGCAGAACGAAGATTACGGTTCGGTTTATACACTGAAATGAGTTCCCGGATATAGATAGGAGATTGGCCATGAAGAGCTTTAAAAGTAAGTAATAGGATTTTATATTTGATTCTAGATTCAATTGGTAGCCAATGCAGATTAACGAGGATAGGTGTAATGTGGTCATGTTTATGGGAAAGAGTGATTATTCTGGCAGCAGCATTCTGTACAGATTGTAGTTTATCTAAGAGTTTGTTTGGTAAGCCAAAGAGCAGAGAGTTACAGTTGTCGAGTTTGGAGGATATGAACGCGTGGACGAGAGTTTCAGTTGTTTTCAAAGAGATGTATTTTCTTATTTTAGCAATGTTTCTGAGATGATAAAAAGAAGACTTGCAAATATTATTCACATGACGAACCAAAGTAAGATGCGTATCAAATATGACACCAATGTTCCGAGCATGCATTGAGGGCATTATCACATCAGAACCAAATTGAAGAGAAGGAAGAGTTAACTGTGGGCTGTGCTTTGAAGAAAATAACAGGAATTCAGTTTTGCCTTTATTTAGTTTCAATTTATTTGTAGTCATCCAAGCATCAATATCAGATAGACAGTTTTCAATCAGATTCATGGAATCATTAAGGGACAAATCATCATTACAGGAGAAAGGAATATATAATTGAGTGTCATCAGCATAAAGGTGGAAAGGCATTCTGTGTATTCGGAGGATATCAGCTACTGGAGAAGTATAAAGGAGATACAACAAAGGACCAAGTACAGAACCTTGAGGTACGCCACAATCAAGTTGAAGGGCTTCAGAAGAAAAATCATCAATGGAAACAAATTGAAAGCGATCAGTGAGGTAGGACTTAAACCATTGAAGAGCTATGCCAGAAATGCCAAATTTTGTATGGAGACGATCTAGAAGAATTTGATGATCAACTGTGTCAAATGCAGCAGATAGGTCCAAGAGTAGCATGGCAACACAAGAACGATTGTCAATGGAGTGGAGGATATCATTTTGTACTCGAAGAAGAGCAGTTTCACAGCTATGAAATGTTTTGTATGCAGACTGCAATGGTTCATGGAGATTGTTCAGAGACAGATAATCATTTAGCTGAAGGGAAACGACTTTTCCAATAATCTTGGAGATATTCTTTAAATTAGAGATAGGGCGATAATTTCCAAAAATTTCATGATCAAGAGATGGTTTTTTCAGTAACGGTTTTAAAACAGCAACTTTAAGAGAAGATGGAACAACACCAGTTTGAAGTGACAGGTTAACGATTTCACATATAGTAGGCAGTAATGCACCAAAATGTCCAAGTAGGAGACTTGCAGGAAAAGGATCAAGACTACAGGATTTAGATGACATCTTTTTCGCAATGGCTGATAATTCATCAATAGAGATAGGCGAAAATGAATCAATTTTACAATCCAGTTTAGGTGAATCCAGATAAGAGAAATCATTTGAAAGATGTGACGTAGGAACGAAGCCATTTCTGATGTTAACGATTTTGTTTTTAAAGAAGTAAACAAAATTGTTAGCTAGATCTGTGGATGAAGTTGAGGTTGGTAGTTTTTTCTCAGGTATACGGTGTAGCAATCGATCAATAGAACGGAATAGATCATTACTGTTAGAACCAGCATCAGTAATCAAATTAGAATAAAAATTCATTTTTGCATCAAAAATCAGTTTTTTAACAACATTACATTGATCAACATATAATTCACGGTCAACCTCTAATTTGGAACGTCGCCAACGTCTTTCTAGATTACGACGCTTTGTTTTATTAATTTGAATTTCGTCAGTATACCATGGAGCTCTTGGGCGAAGGGAGATGGATCGAGAACGTAAAGGAGCATGTTTATTTAAAATAGACGATAAAACAGAGTCATATTGAGTACACAAATCAGATAGTTGAGTAGCAGGACATTGATATAGTGCAGAGTTCATAATATCTTGTTGGAGACAATCAGCATCTATTGCACGAAGCTTGCGATAAGAAATGCTTTTTGATTGAAGTAGAGGCTTGTTTACAGATAACATACAATGAACAGCATAATGATCAGATAAAACAGGATCGTGTACAGTAAGGTTGGTCACAGATAAAATCAATAAAATCAGACGGTAAATATATAGAGTTTCGTTTGTCTTTCTTTCTTTTATGGGTTAAGGTGATCGATCTGCCGTCTTAATTCATCTTTTCTTGTAGTCTCTCGTGGTGAGCTGTTAATATCAATGTCATTAATGTTATAAAGCTTTTGCCCCCTAAACGATCCATAATGCTTTGCGACCCGTTGTGGCCGCCGTATCTTCGAAGTAGTTTATTGAGAGTGTTTGTAAAATTTAATGGCCACCGTCTTGGATGCACTTCTGAATTTTTTGGTTTGATTCTGTTGTTTTATTTAAAATGGTTGTTATATCTTTGATTTCCTTTTTATGATGTTAAATTAGCAAATGCTATTTTACTGAATAAAACAAATGAATCATAAAAAATCTAAGTAGTTTGGTCAAGATTAGGTAAAATACATTATCAGTACCTGCAGTGTATTACGATTGGTCCTGAATCCTGAGGATTCATTGCTTTAACTTTTCTTCGGAAAGCAAGAACAGCAGTTGCATAATGTGGTACTCCTTTGTCAGGCCACACGGTGAACTGGAAGTGTATCACGTAACGCTTCTCGTCACTGTTTGTCTGTACCAGAAAAAAATGTGAACGGCAAACAGTGGATGTTAGTGAATCAATACATCTTTTTAATCCTTTGTACAATCAAAAATATCATCGGGTTTTCTAGTCTGCTCCATTATGTCAAATCCTAATTTATTTTTGATAGCATGTATACACTGACCTTTTTCAACAAGAACGTACGTATGGTGTAATCCGGGAACACCTCGGTCTTATGGATATTCACATTTATGTGTCGGTACGTTTCGTTATTTTCTGGCCAATACTGATGGCATTTGGTCTGTGAAAATAATAATCAGTCTTGATAAGATAGAAAATTGGGAACTGAGAGACCGATTACAAACCATTGTTTTTGTTATTACTAACCTTGCCCAGCTCTTTTAGTTTGGTCAGCATAACTATAGTACCAGTATTTTGCTCCCAAATCATTTGCCAAAAGTCTGAAAATGTTAGCTCTACTGGTCCTTGATAAGAATAAATAAATAAATAATAATAAGTCTCCAAATGTTTGATCTACTGGTCCTTGATAAGAATATATGATATTTAAATGTCAAACTCGTGACATAATGTTCATTTATGGCTCCCAATCTCAGAAGATAGCTTTAAGGTGGCTGGACCCCCTCACGCTTGACCGCTACCTTCCACTTTTGGAACGCTGGTGCATAAACGTGTTTTATCCGATTGCAAATCTTTTTTTGCACATAAGTCACATAAAGATTGAATTAATGTTTGATGCAGTTTTTAGTGAGATCGGGCGTCATAACACGTGATTATGATGAAATATTTGTTTTCGTTTAGAAAATAATTTTAGCCTTGCAGAGCGTTCAACACTAAAATGCTTCGTACCACATAATTATATACTGGATGCCTCCATTTGTGGGGATTTTTGAAAAAATCTATCTAGCTAATTATAAGATATTTGAGATTATTTAAATATAATGCATAATCTACTTCAAAACTAAACAATGGATTTCATACGGCCGAAATTAATATTTCAGAGCTATATATTCACAAAAGTCATTGCTCATTTAGTTTTACTCTGTATCTAGTTTTAAAAAGAACATTTTGAAGGTAATCGACTTATGCGATTTTGTGAAAACGTATAGTGCAGAAGACGGGGTAAACCGTTTGATGCGCACTTTTCATCGCAGTTTTCTAGTCAATCTTACTAGATCTTCCATTATTCTAAAATTCGCTGATCATTTCTCTCAAAACTACGTCAGGATACAAATTAGAACTTAAACTAATATTACACAAAATTGCAAGACTATTGAACTCATTTAAAGCGGTCTAAAGCGAACGAGAAATACAGAAAACATTGATCGTTTCCCAACGATTTGATGCTCTGGGAATTCTATTGTTTGCTAATGACCATAACACCAAATTCTTTCGCACCATGCACGGTCTGATCTCGCTTGGCCGCTTTCCGATTTACTCCCGAAGCATGGTTATACACAGTTTTTTTTATTCAAACGTGGGACGTTTGTCACAACTCTGTATTACCATGCTTCGGGAGTAAATCGGAAAGCGGCCAAGCGAAAAAAGATTTGCAATCGGATAAAACACGTTTATGCACCAGCGTTCCAAAAGTGGAAGGTAGCGGTCAAGCGTGAGGGGGTCCAGCCACCTTAAAAGTACTAGAACAATAATCTAAAATGAACTTGATTAAAGTTAGACAAGTCGACATGTCGACAAGTTGTACGCTCTATAAAGGCGATTTAAAATTTTCTCCAGCATGTTAACTTTAATCTCGTAAATGTATTAGTCTAGATGATACCTTGTGCAGCAATATATTTACGTTTCGTTCCATCGAATCCCTGTTGAACAGATAATAGTAAGAAATGATGCCTAGTCTAAATAGTTAGGCTTTAGCACTCGGTGCACTAATTGTGCACGCATTTTAAACTAACCCAATTAAGGCGAAATTTCAATTTGTCACTCAATACAATATATGGTTGGCGTATGGCGGTGAGTGAACTATACTCACACTTATATAAGAAGCGTTGATGTAGTCGGAATCCTCATCACCATCGGTTTGTTCGATAATCACACGAGAATGGTCATCTGTACAAAAAGGAACACAAAAGTTTCGTATTTTCAAAGAAAAGATTAATAGGAATTTAAATCTGTACTTACATGGAATGACGTTGCCATATCGATTTTTTTTCTTGTTCATCGGCTTTTTGGCAAATGCCTTTGAGTAGGAAAGGGCGTTTGGTAGCTTCTATCAAAATAATCAAAATAATTTTTAACAAAATACTCAAGAACATTTATTAGCAAGTCTATGAAGTTCTTACCTTGTATTCTTCTTTCAGTCGTGCGTAGTCGGTGGCCTTGGTGGATTTCACGTACTCAGCGAATTGCCGCACTGGAATTGGTGTCACATCGTTTTCTATTGCTTCGTCGTAAATGTCATCTTGACTAGGAACAGCCTCTTCTTAAGAAAAAGCATACATGGCTGTTAGGTATGTAATCTAATTGTATTAATCATCTTTTGCCATATACTTTGTCTTATAAAATGGGTAACTTATGCTCGCTCCTACAAAGGATGATAGTTAGATTGAATTTGGTACCAGTGTCAAACAATACGAGATTAATTTCACGTAAAACGAGGAAGCCAACGTACCTGCAGTCGAAATAACCACTAATTCATTTTCCTGGCCTTTATTTACATTCTCACTTTCATTGTCTTTAATATCATCAAGTGGGACCGTACTTTCTTTCCTCGCATCTCTTTTTTGACGGCGACTGCAAAAGTAACACGATACAAAAGTGAATTTCAAGCTTGCGAGAGATTTTGCCTTTATTATCTTGTATTTGCGGGAGTACGCATTCTTGAAATAAAGCCTACCGCGGCTCCTTGTGCATTTTCCAGGAATTTGGCTTGATTCTGACTCTAAATCAGTATTTCAGTTATGAAGAGTTGTCAAGACTATCGTGTAAAGCGAAGAACACTATATACGGTGCCAGTGAATTGAAAAAGAGCTTACCGTTTAATTAACACTACTAGAACTATCATTGCCAAGATGAGGAAAAACGCAACCACGGCTCCTGCAGCTGGTCCAACTGGGGACATACCTTTACCCTTACCAGTACCTCCTTTTTTCTCTGTAAACATATTAGTATGTTTCTTGATTAGGTATATTATCTTCCTATTCTTATTCTTGATTTTATCACTCATTCCCGTGTTTTCTGCTCTGTCCATTTATCTATCTATCCATCCACTCATCATGCCTACTTTCGTTTATTTGGTAGATCTTTTTTTTTTTTTTTTTTTTTTTCTCATTCCCAAAATGACTCTCGCGTTCTTTCATTCTCCATCTATTACTTCATTGATCGGACAATCGATTAATTAGTTGGAGTTAGTATTTCTTCTTTATGAATTTTTTTTAAAATCCAAAGGCTTATGGGGGAAAGGGATGCACAGGTTATCATACCTTGGGTTACTTTAATTGTAGCTACTATTGCTGCTTGACCCGCATACACTTTCTTAAAAAAATAAAAATGAAATAAAGAAGACAAAATTATTTTCAAATATATGCAAAAACTTTGACCCTTTCGTACATATATACAAGTTTATCAAAAGTATATTGAAAATTATGGGGTATCCTCCCCGATATTTTTCTCGATTTGTCTATCACTATGGCTTTCCAAAGGCGGATCCAGGCAAAGTTTCAGAGGGGGGGGGGGGGGGGGGTCTATTTGAATTTAGGGCTAATTGAGTTTCTTCCGTCAACACAACGGAAAACAATGAAAAAAGGCATCAAATTCTTCAATTTTTTTTTTGCTGAAGGGGGGCTTCAGCACCCCTTTACCCCCCCCCCCCCCGCCTCCCCTTGGATCCGCCCTTGCTTTCTGAAAAAATATCAGTAATGATGTCCCATAATTTTTGATATACTTTTGATATACTTGTATATAAGTTTCTGTTAATCATTATATCCGATCTACGTACTAGACGAAAGTTTTGATATAATTTCTAGCAGGTGTACTTACTCCTTGACGTTCAGTAATCGCTCTTTCTACAACAGTAGATGTTTTTCCTTTGTCTAGTGGTACATTTTTATAGGTTCCATATATTTTATTGTCACCAACAGCAAAAGATGACTTGATCTCGTTTGGTTTCAGTTCTGCTGTGACGTAAAGCTCTTGTGCATCTTTGTAGTCACTGATATTTGGTGGTAAGTGACTGAAATCTTTGTTCCCTTTGATTACGATAACTTGATATGAACTGTAATATGTTAATAGTGACGTTAATAATGGATACGAAGTGTAAACTTCTCTACATAATTAGGTATATCTTGATGTATAGACCTGTAGCACACTCAAAAGGGGGAGATCTCGATTTTTAAATATATTAAATCAGAAAATGTGTTGTACAAGCTTAAAAATACAATTTGTAATAACTACCTGATTGGTCCATTTAAAGGATCAACTGACCATAATGGAACGTCAAATTTGTCCTTTAGAGTCACAGAATTCCCTGTAGGCTTAACAGGATCTAGAATATGGAGTATTTAAATGATGCTTTAGGCAGCGAGACAGCAAGCAAAACCGGAATCACTTATGAAACTTACTGTCAATGTCTGTGTCTTTTTTACTTGATTCACTTTTTTGACTCTTTCCACATTCTGTTGACGCAGTTACCCAGAATTCATAGCTTGTACCAGGCACAAGACTGTCGATTACCATGTTAGTTTGTGCTCCATTCTGCGTGTAAGTCTTTGAAAATGAGTACTTTGGCCAGTATGATTTAGAACCTTTTACTTCAATCTAAATCGAGTAAACAGGACACACTCCATAATTTGAACATACAATCAAACTAATCAACTAACCAAAATAAATTCAAGTGCCATCATATCGTAAGGCTAATCTAAGTATTTGAAAATCACCGAGTTATGACTAAATGTTTGAATATAATACTTATAATTATCAAAAATTACTAGATTTTACCTAGTCACCGAGTATTTTTGACTAGTCTCGATCACTCGCAACTTACCATATATTCATCAACAACCAATGATATTGGTGAGGGCTTTTTCCATCTTACTTTAATAGAAGTCTTCGTATGACTCTCAGCTTGTACATCAGTAGGGTTATCAGGCTCTGAATGAAAATCAAGCTTATTAGTTGTGTTCTGAAAATGGTTCCAAATATCAGAAGAATATCAACTCACGCGATGTCAAAATATTAATGGTACTTTTGGGTCCTGGTCCAACACTGGTATGACCCCTGACAGATACTCGGTAGGTTGCACACAATCTAAGGTTGTACAGTGTGTACTGGGTAGCCTGTGTTGTAGTATTAAACATTTCCTGTAATGATCTTCGTGAACGACCTCCCCCAACAACTATTGACCAAAAGATCTCGTACTTAGTAACCTCGCCGTTACTTTGATCTGTTGTTAACGGTTGCCAAGCAACCAGAAATGTTGTGTCGTTTAACTTTGTTGCTGTTGTGTTTTGTGGCCCAATATCAGGAACTGAGAGAAAGAAAGAAAAAAATTGCAGATAGTTGCAACTGTATCAAAATAAAATATCAATCAAACAAGGAACAAAGATAAATTCCTTCTCACCATCCTCTAATGTTTTTATTGTTGTAACGCTGCTTACAGGACCCATATACATAGTGTTTCGTACAGCCACTAAAATGTCGTAGTTAGTGTATTTTCTAAGATTCGTCAGCGTTGCATGGCCGACGTTACCCACGTCAGTCTGTTGTTGTGATCCGCCTTCTGGTGTGTAGAATATTCTGAATCCAGCCATAGGACCATGTAACAGGTCTAATTGTGAGTACTAGAATAAACAGATCTAAGTTATTCATTTAAAAGTTTTTAAACTTTTACTTAAAAGTAAACTCCTCATGATTCACAGAGTCAAAAATAGCCAGATTTACTTTCTAATAATGTCATGTCGTTTATTAATATGTTTTATCTTTAATATTCGTGAAAGACGTTGGATTTGTAGTATGCGGTGTCAAATTTCCCGTTTGAAGTATAAACAGGATATAATAACTCAAATCCCTTATGTTACGTCATAGTCATTAACATATTGGAAATATAAACCTTCGTATCTCAAAGACCCGACATTCAAATGACGAATTATTTTCACAATCAACTATTCACTATTTAAAGAATCAATTCTGAAAATATTGTGTAAAGGCTAATAAGCACTTTAAATTCCTCCAACATGGCGGCTGTGAAAACCATCAATTTCAGCTTATCCTATTAACAAAATTACAAGGCATGGGTCTTTTCACTTACACCGGGTTCATTGTATTTTTTAGGCCTTATGAGTTTAGGTACATGATATGGCATCCATTCACGTAGTTAATTATAAACTTGTTTACCTTCAAAAAAATTCTAATACTTTCTGATGACAGTAAATTTGTCCCTATGATCGATGGAACGCCTTGCGGCTCTACAAAGAAATATAATTATAGAATCATGAAATATTCAACAAGAAATTAAAATTTATGGAAACATTAAACCTTTTACAGCGGAATTAAATTCCATCTAATGGTATACTGATCCAGAAATTTTGAACTTGTTTTTTTTTTCGTGCGCTCACTAATTCTCAAAAATATGAGAGCCAATTCTATATACGTGGAAGTGTATGTGTATGAGTGGAATTTAATCGAAGAGCTCAAACTTTCCATATGAAAGATGCTGAAGTTATTTTCCAAAGCACACAATGATGCACGCAGGAAGGTGTGGGCATGTCTGCAAACTTAAAGAAAACTGTATACAACTATTAATATTCTACGTACGTAATATACTACTCAATTATAAATTAAAATGCAGTATTTTAAATGAAACTCGGCAAAGGTCGATGAAAAGCTCGGCTTTATATGAACAAGCAATTTTGAATGACAAATACCAGCAATTAGTGTTGAAGCATTTAGCCAACTGCTCCACAGTCCTTGCCCTACAGTACTTATTGCATTCATTCTGATGCTGTAGCTGGTGTACGGCTTGAGATCTTTAAACATGTAGTTAGAAGCAGGATGGTGTGCATTATAGGTGATGATTGAACCGCTCTGATCTAGGAGTTGTATGGTGTACGAGGTAATGGTCCCAACGTCATCAGAAGCAGTCATTGCTGTCCAGATGAGTGTCATCGATGTCTTGTTTGGTGTTACTGCAACATCTGGTGATTCCAGCACATCTGCATTATAGAAAGGCAAAACATGAGTACTAAGATTTTTTCATTTATTTTTTTGCAAACGAAATTTTTCAACAAAGATGGAATCAAAGAACCTTATCCCTTGACTTACTCAGGTTCACCGTCACTTTCCCCGATGCCTCATTCATTCCTCCACTTGGAACGTAGTTTGGATACGTTGCCCTACACGTGTAGAACGTGTTACAGATCACAGCTCGTGTGTTGGGATCTTGTCTTGTACAGTTGTACTTGGACACCACGTCTTCAGCAGAGACAAACTGTACTTGTAGTGTTGATTGTGTTGCACCGTTGATCTTTGTTCCATTCTTAAACCACTGTATGTCAGGTGCTGGTTCACCAAGTACACTACATGTTAGTGTAATGGATCTTCCTTTGATGGTTGGAAGGATGAGGTCATTTAGGCTTATTTTGGGGGCAACGACTGCAGTGAAACCGCACAATTATCATTATTGATTAGATTTTAATATTCCCATGAGATAAGTAAGGATTTCAGTTTAAAAATACTTTCTCGTATGACTTACAGATATCACATCCATAGACATCAAATCGTAGACAGACACCGCCCCCTGAGTTGTGGGTCTGAGGAGTAATTCTGATATAACGTGCTGCTATTGAATTCCTAAACCAGTTGACTCTGACGCCATTCCCATCGCTGCTTCCTTCTAAATTCTATTTAATACAATCCGGGAATGTACAAAAGAATATAATAATAAGTGGATTGTTAACATCAAAAGGCTTTTAATAAGCTCACATTAAAAAACACCTGTCATTAGATCATTAGGATGTACTCATATAGCAGGCTTATATATATGACTAATATTCATAGCCCAGACGATATTACCTTAACGACCTGTCCTTCTTTGTACTCATTCCAATATGTGTTATCAAAGCTGTAACTAACTTTGTATGACGCCACCCATGCATTCATATCTGGGTTACCTTGTGTTGCAATACCTGTCACTGTCTTGACCTGTCCAAGGTCAACCTGTATGTACTCATTATTACCATTTGTTTGGCTGCACCATGACGAATTGCCATACAGTCGAGCATTTGATGCAATATGAGAATCATCAGATGACGAAGATGACATCATCTGTGATTCTGTTATTTCTGAATTTTCAATACCAAGCGAATAGCTGCAACCTTTAACAAATTGAACAACACTTTATAAATTTGGAGAAATCTTATGACATGTAATGTCATGCAGAGCACTTCAATATTTGTTACCTACCTAACGAAAGTCCTTTGAAATCTACCCTTAGCATCTTCCAGTCTTGGTATTCCGTTGGTAGTACACGAACAAACCTGGCTCTGAAGGGGTTGGTTATTGCATTAGTAACCACTGTTGTTCTGTCAGAGTTACCGATGAACTGTCAAACGGAAAAGAAAGGGCGAAAAGTGAAAATGTTAACCGGATAGTTGATGCTACTTATTCTATGTCCCATAGAAAAAATAGATAAAAATAGATAAAAATTTATAAAAACTATAAAAATTCGACGACGTTTCGACATGTCTTTACGTACTTATTAAGTCAAAACTTACAAAAATAAAATAAAAGTTTAAATTTGATTTGTTTCGAATTTAGATATCAAAATATTGTGACTTACTTATTACATAATGTGATAGTTACAGCGAGATGAATAATTTATAAGATACACTCCTTTGAAAAATTAAAAATTAGGATTTTACATTAAGATCAATTTAATACTTGTTATTATTATTGTTAAAAGATTTACAAATCGTCAATTCACAATTCAACTTATAATAGTAAAAAAAACTGCAACATCAACTGGTTTCTAAGCACATTACCGCTGTTTCTCCAGACATGTCCTGATATGTTGTCCACTGCACGTTATTTGTTGAGTACAATACTTGATACTTTTTCACCCAGTGAATCTTGAAACTTTCCCCAGCCCCCTGAGTAGCTACAGCACATATGTAGAACACAGCACCAAGATCAATCTGTAGATAATCACCAGGTGTATTTTCTGTATTCGGAGCCCAGGCTTTGCTATTACCAAGTCTTCCATGATGTGGTGGGTAAGGCCAATAATACGGCGTTGATGTAAACCTGTGATTAGGTACTAAACTAGGATCGGGTATACCAACACTGTTGCTTGGACAATCTTAACAGGAGAAAGTTTAGAGGTCAAAAATATGTGTAGTATCGAGAAAGTGCAGACCTATGCAAAACATTAAAAACTAAGTATGTAAAGGGTCTCCGATAATATGTAGGGGCCGTTCGAGGAGTTGGGAATTGGAACGTATTTTTTAAACATTTATTGGGAACTAAGTATGAAAAGTAATATATACATAACATGAATAAATAGGAAGGTCATGAACGGGACCCGAGACCCATGCTAGGGTCTCTATACACTGAAAATGGAATCCTGGAAAATACCAAAAAGGCGATAAATATTTAGGCATCTCGACTCGGCGTCGGCGAGTCTGTTTTGTGCTTGGAAAAAATCGGAAAGCATCGAAAAAACTACCCTGCGAGCAGAGTCTCCTTTTACCTCCTCTATACCTCCTCTCGCCCGTAGAGGAGGTAGAGGAGGTAAAAGGAGACTGTGTTCGCAGGGTATGAAAAAACCACAAGAGTATATCAAATTAATTTTACTTGTCTGAAAAGGATATCCATAAATCTCTGTCCTCAGGCAGGGTGAACTAGGCTGGTATGTCTTGGGTACAAGACGTAGATATCTTGTAATAATACCATGGTAGAGAACACGACGTACAACAGTTGAACGATCATAGTTACCGTAGAATATCTGTGAACCAGAAACAAAAAGCCCACTTACACTAAAAGTGACAGATGTATGCCGGATACGTTATAAGTTGTCCATGTTACACCATCGGTAGATATATCAATCTGGTACCTCTTTACTCACTAGTTTATCATACTATCACTAATGCTACATTAACCTGTCAGTATTGTTCTCCTTATAAGTGGTCCATGTTGTACCATCAGTAAATGCATTTATCTGGTACGTCTTCACCCACTGATCTATCATACTATCACTAATGCTACATTACCCTGTCAATATTGTTCTCCTGATAAGTGGTCCATGTTGTACCATCAGTAGATGTATTTATCTGGTACGTCTTCACTCACTGATCTATCATACTATCACTAATGCTACATTACCCTGTCAATATTGTTCTCCTGATAAGTGGTCCATGTTGTACCATCAGTAGATGTATTTATCTGGTACGTCTTCACCCACTGATCTATCATACTATCACTAATGCTACATTACCCTGTCAATATTGTTCTCCTGATAAGTGGTCCATGTTGTACCATCAGTAGATGTATTTATCTGGTACGTCTTCACTTACTGATCTATCATACTATCACTAATGCTACATTACCCTGTAAGATATGGTCAGCGGTAACATAGTTCGCCATGCGCAAGAACGTAACAAGAACGTAACAAGAACGTAGCAAGGACGTTAGAGGATCTAAAGTCATTATTGTAGGCCAAACTTGAGGTAAATTCCGGTTTTCTTACGTTCAGATTTGTAAGTCTTATGTTAAGAATATAACTTTCTCGTTGTAGAACCGTACAATAGCGTATAAACCATACAAAGGTCATAAACTGTACAAAGTCTTCGATGACGAGATGTAATGAGAGTCGTTACGAATTAAATGAAAACTGAGTTACGCGTGTCTAAGTCTGGTCCCTACATCAAGTTCTCAAGTCGTCCAAAGTTAAGGTAAAAGGCAAATGGAAAACTAGTGATAAAGAGCTGAAAATTGTTACGTTACGACGAATGGAAATTACTGAGTTGACATGTCAACTGAAACAAACGAAGATGAGTCTGAAAACCCGATAAGCGAAGTATGTGGAAATGTTAACGCTAGCATATCAAAAATTAATGTCAATGTTTATGGTTCGCCGACTACTACTGGAATTTCAGGAAGTTATGAATTCCCTGCTATGGCAATTTCAACATGTAATGTTCCTGTTAATGGTTTGTCAAGAGCCGAAGGTCGACCGCTTAATGTTTATGTTAGTTCAGAGACCACAGGAACTCCGTCTAGCGAATTTCACCCGCCGACCACAGGAATACCGCCAACCGATGTTCATTGGTGTACCACAGGAATCCCATCACACAGTTTTTACGAATCAACAGGAAATTCATGGAACAATCTTCATGGGCCGTTGAACACAGGGATTCCAATTAATGTTCATGATATTTATGGATTATCAAAGACACTTATGCTACCACCAAGACTGAGGACTACGAACATACCGTATGACGACGTGGAAGGAGTACTTTCAGAGAAACTGACAAGCTTCAAAAGATCCTATAGTAGCTACAAAGGACACTTGACAAGAATTTATAACGAAATCGACCGAGCAATTAAACTATCAGACAAACACTTAGTTGAAGAAAAGAGGAACACAATGGAATCTACCTTCAAAGAACTGACAAGGATTTATGACAAAATGATGCAGCTAATGGATTTGCACGAAAGAGAGACCTTCACCAAAGAACACACCAACGAGATTCAACGGAGAGGTGCGTGTTTACTGAATTGTGGACAATGGCTGACGACTGTTAATGACCAAGCTTCGAAAGCTACCGTGCCAGCCGCGACAAGAGATTTAACAACGACGACGGTAGTGCCATCACCTCACATGTTTAAACACTTCGCTTCCGTCAATTTAACCGAAGAAGGCGACAGATGGAGCCGCAAGTCTTGCAGTAGAATGTCGTCAAAGTCCAGTCGATCTTCAACACGCAGTCGCGCATCTACAAAGGCTAAGTTGGAGAAGGCACGTCTACGATTGCAGCGGCTGGATGAGAGGAAGGAGCTAGAGAAGAAACTAGAAGAACACCGACTTCGAACAGAAATCGAAGAGGCTGAGATAGACATGCGGGTGGTGGACGAAATAGATAGTGATGGATAGCAAAACGAATTTCTCGACCTACCAATACAAAGTGACGGTGAGAAAATAGTCAAAATACTCGATTATCTCGAAGAATGTTCTCAGTCATCTAAAGTTCAACATACGGATGTGAGCCCTGACGTAAAACACGTAGATGTAAGGCTCGAAGTTGAGCATATGGACGTAAAGCCCGAAGTTAAGCACGTGAATGTAAACCCCGAAGTTAAGTACGTGGATGTGAAACCCGTAGTTAAGCACGTAGACGTAAAGACCGAAGTTAAGTTCGGGGATGTAAGCCCCGAAGTTAAGCACGAGGATGTAAACCCCGAAGTTAAGCACGTGGATGTGAACCCCGAAGGTAAGCACGTGGATGTAAAGCCTAAAGTTCAACACGCGAATGTAAAGTCTGAAGCTAAGTACGTTGACGTAAACCCTGAAATTAAGCGCGTAGATGTGAAACCTGAGGTAAAGCACGTGGAAGTGAAGCCTGAAGCTAAACACGTTGATGTAAACCCCAAAGTTAAGTTAGAAGATGTAGAGCGAGAAGTTAATGAGTCGCACGTGTATAGCGAAGACGGCGATCAATCCTTTAGATCAGATGAGAGTCACAAAGGCCAAGTGTTCAGCAATGAAACTGATTATGATTTTCTTCAAGATCGAACAGACGGCGACATTCGGTCGGCACACACCACGAACACTTCTACAGTTTTTAACGTTTTACGAAAACAACAAGAGACAATGGATGAAGTTGTCAGGACATTGAGCATGCCCAAGAGAGGATACATGTCATTCGATGGAGATCCACTGATGTTCCCATTGTTCATCAAAAACTTTGAGATAAACATCGAAGGAAGAGAGACACATGACAGTGATCGACTAAGCTACTTAATTCAATTCTGCAAGGGCAAAGCTAGAGAATCGATTGAACATTGTGTGATGATGCCACCAAGTGAAGGTTACTGTAAAGCAAAGGATATCTTAAAGAAGAACTTTGGTCGAACTCATGTTGTATCGAAAGCATTTCTAGACAAAGTCGTTAAAGGATCATGCATCAAAATAACGGAAAGTGAAAGGTTATCACAGCTCTCTCGCGATATGGAGACCTGTCTACTGGGATCGAGTGAGCTCGGACTTGAATCAAGCTTGAATTCTTTGGACACTCTAGGAAAGGTCGTAAATCGTCTACCAATTACGTTGAAGGCAAAGTGGGCTGAAAGGGCCAGTCAAATTTATGATCAAGGACTAACTCCCACGTTTTTACATCTAGCGAAGTTCATCGAGCAACGAGCTACCGTAGCAAACACTTACTTTGGTCAATTGATTCAAGATAACAGAGCTGACAGAGACGTGAAGATAAAAACTAGAGCCTATGGTGGTCCAGCTGCTAAGGTGACTACGCTCGCTACGACGTCAAACAAGAATCACTCCGAAGAAAAGGCCTCACAAATCAAAACCTGGCGACCCCACTGTCCTCTATGCGACAAGGAACATTATCTCGATCAGTGTGAAAGTTTTCGTGAAAAGACGGGAAAGCAACGTATGGACGTGACGTCGGAACGGGAACTCTGTCGGAAGTGTCTTAAAGGGGGTCACGTGGCGAAGAACTGCAGAAAAACGAGAGCATGCAACGAAGGAGGATGTAAAGGTAACCATCACCCTTTACTTCACACAGCTCTGGTGAATGAACAACGACCACGTAGTCAACCAAGCCTTTCTAGTGATAAAATAGTACCACGTGTAGAAACAAAGAGTGAGACGGACAACAGTTCTGCAACAACCAAGTCACCAAGCACGGTTCACTCTAGGACTGCGAATGTAGCCCACAATAACGCATTAAGGACTGACTCACGTCTGGTGAGTTTGAAGGTTATCCCTGTTAAAGTAAAGGCTCCCGACGGCGATCGAGAGGTAGAAACGTATGCTTTCTTGGACGACGGATCCGATACGTCAATGTGCCTACAAAGTCTTGCTGATGATCTTGGAATAAAAGGAGAGCCGGTGCGGTTCATTCTGTCTACTATGACGGGTGATCAAGAAAACAACGGAAGACAGCTAAGTTTAGACGTCACTGGAGTGTCAACTGAAAAGGGTGTACGAATAACGAACGTCTGGACGACCAACCGGCTGCCTATCACTGAAGAGAACGTTGTTGTCAAACAGGATGTCAGTGAGATGAATCACATGAAGGACATTGACTTGCCAGAGTTAATAGACAAGAAGATAACATTGCTAATCGGTAGTGACGTGCCCGAAGCGTTATGTCCTTTGGAAGTTAGAAGTGGAAAGAAGGGAGAGCCCTTTGCACTGCGAACGTTATTAGGATGGACAGTGACTGGACCATTGAGAAAGGGAAGCAGGCAAAGAGCAAGTATGAACTACATCCATGTTGATCAATCGATAGGATGTAATGAATCGGAACCAGTCTTAACGAACATACACGACGACTTTGTGCGCATGTATAATTCCGAGTTCTCTGAATGCACTGCGGAAGTTCGAGAGTGCCTCTCGGTAGAAGACCAACGTGCCAAGAAGATAATGGACAAAACGGTAGAATTCGTTAATGGACACTACCAAATAGGATTGTCGTGGAAGTACGAGCGACCACAGTTATCAGACAACAAGTCAATGGCAGAAACACGACTCATGTTACTAAAGAAACGTCTTTTAAAAGACCACAAGCTGTTAACGAAATATACGGAAACCATGGAACAGTATATATCGCGAGGTCACGCAGAGAAAGTGCAAGCAAGCGATCACAAGGAACAAAGTAACCGAACAAGTCCCCGGTGGTACCTACCTCACCATCCCGTGATGCACCAACAAAAGCCCGAAAAGGTCAGAGTTGTCTATGATTGTGCGGCATCTTACAACGGAACATCGTTAAACGAGCAGCTGCTGCAAGGTCCGGATAATACGAACTCGTTGGTTGGAGTGTTACTACGTTTCCGAAAGGAACGTGTGGCATTCTTATCAGACGTCGAGCAGATGTTTCATCAAGTTTATGTACAACCAAGTGACCGGAACGCGTTGCGTTTCTTATGGTGGCCAAATGGAGATCTTCAAGGCGAGCCTGAGGAGTATAACATGAACGTTCACTTGTTTGGGGCGACGTCGTCACCAAGCGTCTGCTCTTACGCACTCCACAAGGCAGCGGAAGATAGTAGAGAAGAATACAGTGTACAGACGATCGAAACAATCAACAACAGCTTTTACGTGGATGACTGCCTCAAATCGGTTGCAAATGTAAATGAAGCAATTTCACTTGTCAAAGAACTTACCTCTTTACTAGCAAAACGAGGTTTTAGGCTCACCAAGTGGGTTTCCAATGAAAGAGAAGTTCTATCAGCAGTACCGTCTATGGAAAGAGCAAGGTCAGGCAGTCTCGATATGGAAAAGTTGCCTGTCGAAAGAGCTTTAGGCGTTCAATGGGACGTTGAAAGAGACATGCTAGGATTCCGTCAAGGAAAGGAAACGAGCAGCACAAGAAGAGGTATCTTGTCATTCGTCGCATCTATTTACGACCCGCTAGGTTTAGCGGCACCATTTGTTCTCCCCGCGAAGATGATGTTACGACAGCTGTGTCGCCTCAATCACGACTGGGATGCAAGCCTATCAGAAGGATGTCTTAAGAAGTGGGCAGAAATCAAGAAAACGGTCGAGAAACTGATGGAAGTACAAATTCCACGCTGTTACAAGTCACCAACCTTGAAAGAGATACGAAGTGCAGAACTACATCACTTTGCCGACGCTTCTGCAGAAGGTTATGGCACAGCGTCGTATATCCGCTTGGTCGACATCGAAGACAATATTCATTGTACCCTGATCATGGGAAAGTCAAGAGTGGCTCCCTTAAAAACAATAACTATACCAAGACTAGAATTGTCAGCGGCGACCCTGGCAGTAAAGGTAAACAAGCAGATACGCCAAGAGCTACAAATGCCAATACACCGTGTTGTATTTTGGACAGACTCTGTTATCGTTATCGGATATATTCGAAATGTATCCAAGCGTTTTCATACATTTGTAGCTAACAGGCTACAAATAATCCACGATGCATCTTCTCCAGAACAATGGCGTCATGTACCGACGGAAAGTAACCCTGCTGATCTCTCTTCAAGAGGCATTAAAGTCAACGACGAAAAGGAGATGTGCAAATGGTTCAATGGTCCAGAGTTTTTACAAAGGGAAGAAGATTACTGGCCGTCATCACCAGACAACGAGCAAGAGATAGGAGACGAGGATGCTGAAGTAAAGGGAAGCAAAGCACAAATGTACGCTCAAGTCAAAGCGAATGTTGATGTCAAGAATGTTACCACTTCCTTAGATGAGCTTCTGCATCGTTGGTCAAGTTGGTACCGACTATGTAAAATGGTTGCATGGCTCCTACGCTACAAGCGATATCTGATGTGGCACTTCAACAAGACAAAACATCCTGCAGTATCTTCAGAACCATTAAAGGTGAATGAAATGTCGGAAGCAGAAGTTGAGGTGATCAAGCTAGTGCAGAAAGAGGCCTTTCCATCAGCACCAACCAAGATGCGTACTAAACATGGAGCAAAGATCGTACATGATCGTCTTCAAAACCTGAGCCCGATTACAGAGAATGGAGTCTTACGAGTAGGTGGTCGTTTGACAAACGCTCCACTAGACGAAACCCACAAGCACCAAGCTATATTACCCTCCAGTCATCATGTGACGAGTATGATTATCAGACATTACCACAAGCATAATGGCCATACTGGTCGTAACCAAACGTTGGCGGCGATACGGAAGAAGTTTTGGATAATAAAGGGACCATCTACTGTCCGGCGAGTTTTGAACTCATGTGTACCGTGCCGTCGTCAAAGTCAGCAAACTCCAACACAGATAATGGCACCGTTGCCGAAAGCTCGAGTGACCCCTGGTAGACCGCCATTTACATCAACCGGTGTAGATTACTTCGGTCCATTACACGTCAAATACAGACGCGGGACTGCTAAGCGGTATGGATGTATCTTTACCTGTTTGAGTGTACGCGCTGTGCACATAGAAGTTTCCTCCGATCTGACGTCGGACTCATTCATCCAAGCAGTATGCAGATTTGTTAGCAGACGAGGCGCACCTATTGAACTGTACAGTGACAACGGGAGCAACTTCCGAGGAGCCGAGTCGGAGATCAAAGAAGCCCTGAAACAATGGAACCAAGAGAAGATACGCGAAAGATTGAGAGAGAAAGAAATCCAATGGTATTTCAACGCACCATCCGCTAGTCATACTGGAGGCGTTTGGGAACGGATGATCCGTTCAACCAGAAGAATTCTTAGAGCCACAGTCGGAAATCAACTACTTGATGACGAAACGCTGTCGACGACACTGTGTGAAGTCGAGAAGATCATAAACGATCGCCCGCTAACAGCCGTCTCAAATGACCCTAAGGACATGGAGGTATTGACGCCAAACAGCCTTTTGCTTCTCAGACCGAACTCATGTGCTACGCCATGCCCGAACGACGATAACATCGCGGCAAGGGAAAGATGGAAGCTGGCCCAAAGTTTAGCAGATTCGTTTTGGAAGCGCTGGGTAGCCGAATACCTTCCAACGCTGCAGGAAAGGCAGAAATGGCTCAAGAAACAGAAGAACGTGTTGAAAGGTGATCTGGTAATGATCAAAGACGACAGCCTTCAACGAGGACAATGGCCCCTAGGACGCATTATGGAGACATATCCTGATAACCTAGGAGTAGTACGAAGAGTTTTGGTGCGTACCGCCAAAGGAAGCTACGAAAGAGATATCAGGAAGCTGAGCCTATTGGAACAACAGGAGGATTCTGATGATACCCCATGAAATAACAAGCGTGAATACACGTACTAGGAAAAAAAAAAAAATTAAGATAGTTAAGTTACTGTTATATAAGTATCATAAGTACCGTTTTTTTTGGTAAGGTAAAAAGGGTCAATGCCCTTTTGGGGGGCGGTGTAAGATATGGTCAGCGGTAACATAGTTCGCCATGCGCAAGAACGTAACAAGAACGTAACAAGAACGTAGCAAGGACGTTAGAGGATCTAAAGTCATTATTGTAGGCCAAACTTGAGGTAAATTCCGGTTTTCTTACGTTCAGATTTGTAAGTCTTATGTTAAGAATATAACTTTCTCGTTGTAGAACCGTACAATAGCGTATAAACCATACAAAGGTCATAAACTGTACAAAGTCTTCGATGACGAGATGTAATGAGAGTCGTTACGAATTAAATGAAAACTGAGTTACGCGTGTCTAAGTCTGGTCCCTACAACCCTGTCAATATTGTTCTCCTGATAAGTGGTCCATGTTCTACCATCAGTAGATGTATCTATCTAATACCTCTTTACTCACTGGTCTATCATACTATCACTAATGCTACATTACCCTGTCAGTGTTTTTCTCCTGATAAGTGGTCCATGTTGTATCATCAGTAGATGTATGTATCTGGTACGTCTTCACCCACCGATCTGCTATACTGTTTCCTTGTGTCGCCACAGCACAAATAAGGTGAGATGTCCTTAAGTCAATCTGTAGATATGGATCAGAGTCACTTGTATCGGCACACCACGATGAGCCTGATTTGTAATGTAGTCTGGCATTCTTGGCTGGGTGTTGAGGAGAAGAAGCTGTTATACTGCCATCTTGAATAGTTCCTGATTCCATTCCTAAAGAAACGTTTTCGCAACCTACAAAATTAGGAAAAACGATATTTTAATCATAAATATTTATTAAAGGAATTAGGAAAGGTTGTTACGTTGATTATTTGAAATAAATCATTACAGATCGTCTTGAATTGTCGCATAATTACCTTATAGGTACTGATTTTTTTGTTCCCTTAATACTCATAAAAATAGAAGAGGCATATTTTGCGAAAAAGACTCCTGCTCGTTTATCAAACAGTACTTATAAAGTGAAATTTAGAGGGATAGAGCATGAAACAGTTAAGGTATAGGAAATTTAATAGAAAAATATCACCATATGTTTTTGTATCCTTTGGTTATAACGTGATTGGAACCAGTGCAAAATTGGAGAAAATTAATAGTTGTTTTTGGACCTTAAATCTGCAAATCTCCATTTCTCACAGCTCGCAATAGATTTAAAGTTGACAGAAGTGTCGAAATTATGTGTTTTCTTCAAATATGATATTTCGTATGTTTCGAATATGACGTCACACTTCGGTACTCTATTATGTTAATTACAATTATGCCCAATAAGCACTTAGCATTTATATTTGAATAGCACCATCACGTTATAATCATGTCCAGGTATGTTAAAGTTAATAAAAAGGGTTTTACACCAGGGATTTAAGTCATTTCGAGTCGCTATTTTTCGCGGGACTTAATTTCGCGATTTAGTATCAATAGTGTACTCTTTCTCTAATTTTCGCTTACGATCATAGGAGGTTTGGCTATGTTTTACATTTACAATTTTAAGAATCGCTTTGCTATATGAAGTACAATATTAGATTGACGAATTTGAATGAAACTGCCGGACGTTTGGCGGAGTCTTGTAAAGTTTACTAACTCACCTGCAAAAGATGTAGTTATATTAACGAGGAATATCAACCCAGTTGCGATGACCCGGAAATAACGAAATTTGTAAATCACTCCTTCCATCTTGTTGTTCTGAGAAGAAAACGGCTCATTATGAAAAATGGAAAATAGATATCAAGGAAAACGTTATGCTAAATAGATATCAACAATTACTCGTACTCTCACAATATTAGAATGATAAAAAGGAGTATAAAGCTCCTCGATAGCAAGAGGTTTAAGAATTGAAGATCTTAATTGTGATGTACATCAGTGACGTTTTACCATTCTTCGTAATGTTAACATACAATTGAGTTTAACGATAACACACTGACTATCTTACTACTACATCGTTCACATATGCAGACGGTGTGTTAATCTCAACCAAGAAAACCCGTAGCAAGTAAGCAAATGAGATTAAAGAATCGAACACTTACCGGATAACGAGCGCGAGCATTCAACTAACTAGAACTCTTGATTAAATAAATGCAATACTTTGGGGCTATTAATATCTATTAGCTATAAATTCCGCATAGAAACGACATAACCCTTGAGAGGCACTCGAAAATCTGAAGCCATATCCAACATAGGCAGGTTCAGCTCTTACTATAATGATTCAAATCAGTTCTTCTCGTTTCTTTTTGTTTATAGAAATTTTCTTTCTAGATCATTTACTTGATAATTAGGGAAAATATATATCTTTATTTCTAGTATTAAAGTTTTATGATTCACACTAAGCCTCTTCCCTCGCTGCAAAAGTGTTGGATGTGACATCCAGCATGGATGATTGATGAGACAGCTACTGACTGACTTGATGTAGACAAGTCATTGTACATTGTTATCAGACCGGAATACCAAAAAATGCTATAAAATAATTAAATCATTAAAAAGGTTTAATTGTCTTAGAGTGTAAACAATATATCCGTGAAACACTAATGACTAAATTGTTCAAAATAGTGCTAGTTAAACAAAAGAAAACAATAGAATTAGCATAAAATAGCGTAAGTTAGTATTAGTAATATTTCACGAATAGTATTGTTTGCACTCTAGCTCTCCCTACTGTTTTGACTAAGTGTCGTGATTAGAACTGATTGCTAATTAAGACGTCAGTAAGAGTGATAATCAATATCAGAAGTAAGAGGAGTTGAATATTTATAAGGAGGTGTTTGACATTTCTCAATCAACGTATTCGTTTCGTCAAGTTTTTATTTAAGTATGAAACATACGAAACATATAAAATGGGGTCAATCAGAATGAACAGTGGCTTATACTACTATACTTAGTCCCCGTCCACACGTATCCGGAAATTTTTGTAACCGTATCCGGAAATTTTCGAAAACGGTCTCCAGAGTTGAAATTTTCGAATACGCTCCGAATACGGATACGTGTGGACGGTCGTATCCGCAAATTTTCGAATACGATAACGTAAACACGATTTTGCGCATGCTCAATAAGAAAAACTATCCTTCAAAGGGACTAGGCACTATCGTGCATCAGGGCGGTTCATGAAATTTCTGGATACGTATGGACAGTGAAAACGATTCGAATACGCTGCGTGTGGACGCGAACATTTTCGTATCCGCAAAAAAGAATTTGTGGACGGGGCCTTATACATAAGCATGATTGTTAATGTGTAATGAAGAATATCGTGACATCCAAAGAACTTCCGCTTTAGAACCGTTTAAAAAGCTAGACATTGCCTTTATTCAGTATAAAATAAAAAACAGGGTTTCATATGAACGGTATTTCTCTCACTCTTTCGTTATTTATTCTTCATTCATGTAATTCGAATCAGTTCAAGTTTATCTCTTACGATTTTCCTTTTATATTATTAGGCTATAATCACCTACATGCGATTTGTTGTGAAGTGTGATCGTCCGGATGAGTGTGGTCTTGAGAAAGACTGTTGCTTGGGCTCTCGGGATCTACATAGCTTAATACCTCGGTCTTCGGTAATCAACTCTAACTGGTTCGTGCTTTTTCACATCCTATGAAGCCTAGCCCTAGAGAGCAGCAACTTCAAGAACGATAGCCGCGCATGAAAACCGTTTTGAAAATATGCACGCTTCATCCTTTGCGTCGCCGTCCTGGCTTGCGTCCTCATGCTTAAGGTCTCTGCATGGGTGATTGTTATGACAACTACTGATTCAATCAACTTGAGGCGTGGATTTCGACAACTCATTGTACTTTGTCATCAGACCAGGGCGAGGCAACAAAAATGCTACATTAGTATTTTACTGATACCACATACTAAACCATTAAGATTTAACAACTGTGCTATTTCAAACTGAGGGAATAATGATAATAATAAGCTATAATTAATTTTTGCTTCTTGCTTATTCTTTCATAATTTTCAAAATACAAATTGTACTTTGTCATCAGGCCAGGTCTAGTAACAAAAATGCTACATTAAACCATTAAGATTGAACAACTGTGCTAGATTGAACCATTAAGATTGAACAACTGTGCCATTTTAAACTAAGAGAATGATAATAATAACAAGAATTAGCTATGATTTATTTTTACTTATTGCTTAACTTTTCGTCATTTTAAAAATTTTAAATTAAGAAGTCATTGAATGAGGTAATTGCGATTTAAGAAAGTTTTGGAAATTTCTAACGTATTCCTTTTCTTATTTATTGGATAAAACACTCAAAATGTCATTCCATTCACGAATGAACATCAATTGCATTGTTTCATACTATCTAATTAATTTTGTGTGTGTGTGTGTGTGTGTTAAATTGAGTATCGTGACATTCTAAGACATTCCGCCTCAGGCCGACTTTTAAAAAACCTAGAAAGTGAATTCTGTTCAGTGAATGAATAAGGGCCACTTTTGCGATCTCCCTCGGCTACAACGCTACAAGAATATTCTAAAAAAACGCCTTTATACTAACTAAGGATACGTTTACAAGGTGGTACTCGGCATCCGTTAACTGAAAATACGGAATAAGAAACACATGCCTCCCTTTTAAAGATGTTTTGTACTCTGAAGGACAAAGGATGCGGACCCCCGGGACCCCTCCCCTGGATCCGCCCTTGACACGGTCTTGTTCTTGATAGTTTATGATATCATGCTCGACTTCATCCACGGTGACAATGTTTCTAGTATTCAAACTGGCCACTGCTCAATGTGTTCAATGAGTACAGTCGTACTGGGATTGTTAACCACCATTGGTTCCTCCAGCCATATCGTAGGTGGAATCTAGTGGAAATTGCTGGAGTTTGATACACATGCCACTTAAATCAGGGCCGTAACCAGAACTTTTACAGGGAGGGTGCACATCGAATAAAATCGGACCATTGATCGTTTTTTTATTACCAACTCAGTGGCGTAACTAGGGATCTTGCAGGGAGGTGCACAGGCAATAAGAAAATAAAGGTAACCAAAAGAAAGCAGAACCAAAAAAAAAAGGAGATGGACAGACAGACAGACAGACAGACAGACAGACAGACAGACAGACAGACAGACATGGATGAGCGGACCTTAAGCTTTTATGGGGGGGGGGGGGGGGTGCACGTGCACCCTGTGCTCCCCCTGGTTACGGCCCTGTAAATGGTCATGAATAAAAAAAAGGATGAACCAATGGTGGTTTGCGTCAATCCCGGGTCATCCAGACCAAGGTTTATGCAACTGCATCTGTACTTCCACAGCCCATAAAATGAGACCAATGATTTCGGCCTCTATTAAGTTTTGGGGCTAAGGTTTGAGCAAAGATTTGTGAAACGTAACGCAGGAACTTCGGTTTGGAATATGGGAAATAAGGTTTAGCCTTTGGAGTTCAGATTGGCAGAATGAGAATTGGGAGATGATTAAGATATGGGGCATGAGTTGAAAGGGGTTTGTGATGGATGGATAAGGCGCGCGGGATGGCGGAACGTATTGATCAATGGATTCGTTCCACCACTGGAACAATGGATGCATACATGGAATCCTCATGAAACTACGCTTGAGTGTCATTAGAATATATGTTTCTTCTAAAATCCTGGCCAACATCCTCGTAGTCTTGTCCTGGCGCATTCTCTTTATGACGTAGTGTTTCGTATTCGGTGTTTGCTCTTGGTTTTAAGTCCATGTATTGTTCATGTCCCTTCATGCCTCGCGTGTGTTGTGTTTCACTTTTTCTAGGTCTGTTTGCAGGCTGTTGTATCGACTGGTAAACCGTATCACTGCTTCGTCTTGGTTGTAATTCCATGTAGCCTGAAGTTTCTATTTCGTCAGCTGTTGTAGTTTCTGGTGTTTTTGAATTTTTAATGACGTTATCTTGATAGTTTGTGTGCAGGACCATGACGTCATTGGTGATCCCTGTTTCATCTTTCTTGTTCTTAATTTTTTTCCTGATACTCTCATTGTGTTGTTTTTCTTTTCGTAGCCGGTACACCAAATAAGCGATGCAGATGATCAGACCAAGGATAATCAATACAAGTGGAATGACGTAAGGTACAACTGCTAACAAATCAAAAGATCACTTGATTATTTAAACAATCTTGTAATAAGATTTACTCATCTCATACCCTTAGGTTTTTCATTAGGTGTGGTCTATTTCCCAATTTATTTTACATTAGATTGGATTGCGAAAAGAACAGTTACTTCGAAAAGCATCTATAGAATTTGCTTCACTGCTGAACTTCCAAATAAGATAAATCATAAGGACCGTCACAGCGGCTAGTCATCCGCCTCAATCCATCTCAAAAACCGATCCACAGATGGTAGTCTTGAGAGTAGCTAGAAAAAGAGAAATGTCTTGTGACAGCGATATGTGGAAAAAAAATCACTCCATCAACATCCTGTTACCTTCCTTTGCTATGTGTTCACAATTGCAATATTCTGTTGAATCTGAAATGACAAATAATGCGAATTTACTAAAACAAAGCAGGGAGAGAATGTGAGACAGAAGGTTCTGAACGAAGTAACGAGTACGTTACTGCGATTCCCAGTCACGGCACTAGATATTCATTTCAAACGAAAATTTGATTTTTGGTGGACGTCAATCAAAACGATTTTTTCTTTTAAGGTCTAAAGATTCCGACTCCCAATTTCACAGAAATATACGTCTACCGAAAACCCAATTTTTCGTTTGTCATGAAGGTCGAATTGGTGGAGTGTGACTGGGAATCACAGTAATGTATTTTATTTGTTTGTTTACACTTTAATGTTTTTTTATTGTTTGTTTCTTTTTGTGGTTTTCTTATATATATTGCTGTTTGTTATTTTGTTATTGTTGTTTAATTTTGTGTGCGTCTTTGTGTGTTTGCGTGAATGCCTTTTTTTCTAGGGAAGTAACAATTTTCATCGATTCTCCTTAAAGTGGGTGAATTTCACATTTTTTGTCTTTGATCTTTTGTACGAATACAGTAGTAAAACAGTAGTGTTACAAACAAGATAATTCCATGCAACAATCTTAAAGAATTAGTAAGATATTTGGCGTTATACCTTGAGTCGCTTCAACTGTAGCTACTACTGCAGATTGGCCCGCGTAAATTTTCTTTAAAAAAGTAAAAGGCAAAAAAAAGGTATTACTTTTCATTTCCATTTGACCTGTATAAGAGATACTCCAATTTCAAGTTTTCTTTGCTCAGCCTTAGTCTCGGTTGTGCGTTAACATTTTCGGCTATTAACTAAGCCGTGGCACTTTAATCAACTCGTATTGTTCCGTAGCTCGTCATTCCTTACCATACAATCGACCTTACTGAAAGAAGAGAACACATTTGTACACAATCGAGGCTTAGACTGAGCAAAGGCAAACTCAAAATGGGAGTATTAGATTAGAACCCCCCTGATACGACAAAAGTAATTTTAATTCAATATCAATCAATCTTAATAGTCCCATATACTTACTCCTTGATGTTCAGTAATCGCTCTTTCTGCAATAGTATATATTTTTCCTTTGTCTAGTGGTACATTTTTATAATGTCCATATATTTTATTGTCACCCACAGGTAAAGAAGACTTGATCTCGTTTGGTTTCAGTTCTGCTGCGACGTAAAGCTCCTGTGCATCTTTGTAGTCACCGATATTTGTTGGTAAGTCACTGACATCTTTGTTTCCTTTGACTACGATAACTTGATATGAACTGTGATATGTTAATAGTGACGTTAATAATGGATACGAAGTGTACACTTCTCTACATATAATTAGGTAACCGTAGTTGTATTATTTATAGCTTGATGTATAGACCTGTAGCACCTTTGAAAGGGGGAGATCTCGATTTTTAAATATATATTAAATCAGAAAATGTGTTGTACAAGTTTAAAAATACAATTTGTAATAACTACCTGATTGGTCCATTGACAGGATCAACTGACCATAATGGAACGTCAAATTTGTCCTTTAGAGTCACAGAATTCCCTGTAGGCTTAACAGGATCTAGAACATGAAGTATTTAAATGATGCTTTAGGCAGCGAGACAAAAAGCAAAACCGGAATCACTTATGAAACTTACTGTCAATGTCTGTGTCTTTTTTACTTGATTCACTTTTTTGACTCTTTCCACATTCTGTTGACGCAGTTACCCAGAATTCATAGCTTGTACCAGGCACAAGACTGTCGATTACCATATTAGTTCGTGCTCCATTCTGCGTGTAAGTCTTTGAAAATGAGTACTTCGGCCAGTATGATTTAGAACCTTTTACTTCAATCTAAATCGAGTGAACATGCTCCGTTATTTGAACATAAGATCAAACTTGCAAAATAAATTCAAATATCATCATATCGTGAGGTTAACCTAAATACTAAATCTAAAACTAAATCACCGAGTTTTGACTAAATGTTTGAATACAATACTTAGAATTATCAAATTTCTAGATTTTATATATTAACCGAGTATTCTTGAGTAGTCTCGATAACTCACAACTTACCGTATATTCATTAACAACCAATGATATTGGCAAGGGCTTTTTCCATCTTACTTTAATAGAAGTCTTCGTTTGACTCTCAGCTTGTACATCAGTAGGGTTATCAGGCTCTGAATGAAAATCAAGCTTATTAGTTGTGTTCTGAAAATGGTTTCCAAATGTCTGAAAAATATCAACTTACGCGATGTCAAAAAGTTAATGGTACTTTTGGGTCCTGGTCCAACACTGGTATAACCCCTGACAGATACTCTATAGTTTTCACACAATCTAAGGTTGTACAGTATGTACTGGGTAGCATTTGTTGTAGTATTAAACATTTCCCCTAATGATCTTCGTGAACGACCTCCCACAACAACTGCTGACCAAACGATCTCGTACTTTGTAACCACACCATTGCTTTGATCTGTTGTTAACGGTTGCCAGGTAACCAAGAATGTTGTATCGTTTATCTTTGTTGCTGTTGTATCTTGTGGACCAGTTTCAGGAACTGAGAAAAAAAGACAACAAAGTTGCAGATAGTTTAAAAAAAATTTCGATCACACAAGGAACAAAGATAATGTCCTTCTCACCATCCTCTAATGTTCTTTTTCTCGTAACGCTGCTTACAGGACCGATATACATAGTGTTTCGTACAGCCACTGATATGTCGTAGTTAGTGTATTTTCTAAGATTTGTCAGCGTTGCATGGCTAACGTTACCCACTTCAATCTGTTGTCGTGTTCCGCCTTCTGGTGTGTAGAATATTCTGAATCCATTATAGAAAGGCAAAACTAAGTACGGCAACATTTTTTTGCAGAAGAAATTCTTAAACAAGGATGAAATCAAAGAACGTTAAACTTCGACTTACTTAGGTTCACCGTCACTTTCCCCGATGCCTCATTAATCCCTCCACTCGGCAGGTGAAGTGGGTTTACTATTCTACACGCGTAGAACGTGTTACAGACAACAGCTCGTGTGTTAGGATCTTGTCTTGTACAATAGTACTTGGACACCACGTCTTCAGCTGAGATAAATTGTACCTGTAGTGTTGATTGTGTTGCACCGTTGATCTTTGTTCCATTCTTAAACCACTGTATGTCAGGTGCTGGTTCACCAACTACACTACATGTTAATGTAATGGAACTTCCTTTGATGCTTGAAAGGATGGAGTCAACAGTATTCAAAATCACTTTCGGGGCAACGACTAAAATAATACCGCACAATTATCATTATTGATTAGATTTTAATATTCCCATGTGATCAGTAAGGATTTCAGTTTAAAAATACGTTCACATATGACTTACAGATATCACATCCATAGACATCAAATCGTAGACAGTAACCGCCCCCTGAGTTGTGGGTCTGAGGAATAATTCTGATATAACGTGCTGCTATTGGATTCCTAAGCCAGTTGACTCTGACGGCATTCCTATCGCTGTTTCCTTCAAAATTCTATTTAATAAAATCCGGGAAAGTACAAAAAATATATAATAATAAGTGGATTGTTAACATCAAAAGGCTTTTAATAAGCTCACATTAAAAAACACCTGTCATTAGATCATTAGGATGTACTTTTGAGCAGGCTTATATATATATGACTAATAATCATAGCCCAGACGATATTACCTTAACGACCTGTCCTTCTTTGTACTCATTCCAATATGTGTTATCAAAGCTGTAACTAACTTTGTATGACGTCACCCATGCATCCATATCTGGGTTACCTTGTGTTGCAATGCCTGTCACTGTCTTGACCTGTCCAAGGTCAACCTGTATGTACTCATTATTGCCATTTGTTTGGCTGCACCATGACGAACTGCCATACAGACGAGCACGTGGTGCAGCATGGGAATTATCGGATGATGAAGATGACGTTAAGTGTGAGTCTGGTATTTGTGTGCCCTCAAGACCAAGCGACGAAGTGCAACCTTGAAGAAAATAAACGAACATTTATACGTTTTGCGAAATGGCATGTGACATGCAATGATGAAGAGCACTCCGAAATATTGCCTCCTACCTAAAGAAAGTCCTTTGAAATCCACCCTTAGCAACTTCCATCCTTGGTAAGCAGTTGGAAGTACACGAACAAACCTGGCTCTGAATGGGTTGGTTATTACATTAGTAACCACTGTTGTTCTGTCAGAGTTGCCGCTGAACTGTCAAACGCAAAAAGAAAAGGGCGTAAAGTGAACTTAGTAACCGGATCTTACTGTCAAGAGCTCTAAACAGAAATAGCATATTCAATTTGTTTTCGAGGGCTTTGGGTCCATCTCTTTTAACTCTTTTAATTGGCTGAAATAAGCGTAGAAACTTGAAGACAACCAAGGTTTAGATTGAGGACTTGCACCATCACGTGATGGAAGCCGTGAAAGGAGTCACAACAATATACAGTCTGGCTTTTCCCTTGGGGAACTGAATTTCTTTTCATGTTATTCCAATTTTGCAGCAAAAAGAATTATTTATAAGATACACTCAGCCTTACAAATAGGCAATTTCACAACTTGAGGTAGTCAAAACACCTCTGAGAATTAAAGGTAATCAGCTGTGGTTGAAAATTTTATTTTTCCCCCCACCAACATTGATAAGCTGCGTTTAAAATCTCTAAAATTGCTGGCTTCCAAGCATTACCTCTTTTTCACTTGACTTGTTGTAATATGTTGACCAAAGTTCGTTGTTTGTTGAGTACAATACTTTGTACTTTTTTACCCAATTATCTTTGAATTCCCCATCCCCCTGTGTTGCTACAGCACATATGTAGAAAACAGCACCTAGATCAATCTGAAGATAATCAGGTGCATTTCGGGAACTCGGTGCCCACGATTTGCTACCATTCAGTCTTCCGTAATAAGGCGGGTAAGGTCCATAAAATGTTGATGCTGTAAACCTGTGATCAGGTACCGAACTAGGATTGGGTATACCAACACTGTGACTTGGACAACCTGAACAGGAGAAAGTTTGAAGGTCAAACATTTGTGGAATATTTACAAAGTGAAGGCTATGCAAAATATTAAAAACTTAGTATTTTAAAAGTCTTTAGTTAATTATGTAGGACTGAGAGTTCGCGAAGTTAAAACATTTTAGAGCATTTTTATTGGGAACTAAAAGCGAAAAAAATTATATATGATATAAATATATATATACATATATTCCAAAATTGCAGTCAAGACTCATGATTGATTATGATTTAAAGTTGTCTCTGACTTGTGAAATTTAGAATTTTTAAACAAAAGTTTCGGTCTACATATATGTACATGTATATGTATATGTAAAAAGAAGTTTATGAACAAGACACGAGAAGTATGAGAGGTTCGAGAGATGTGAAAATGGGATCTTGGAAAATACCAAAGAAAAAGCGAAAAAAGTTCCGGCATCTTTACTCTGCGTCGGTGCAAACCTGTTTTGTGCCTGGGAAAAAAATCAGAAAGCGCTAAAAAAACACATGAGTATTCAAATCAATCATACTTGTCTGGAAAGCATATCCATAGATCTCTGTCCTCAAGCAAGGTGTACCAGTCTGGTATGTCTTGGGAACAATAAGTAGAGATCTTGCAATGACACCACGATAAAGAATATGATGCACAACAGTAGAGCGATCATAGTTACCGTAGAATATCTGTAAATCAGCAACAAAAAGGGTTCATTGCTCGCTTTAAAATTTTAAAATCACAGCAATGTTATCTGATGTTCTCTGACCGTTAAAAGTAATACCGATAAAAATCTTACAAGTGATAAGTGGTTCATATTGCACCATCGGTAGATGTATCTATCTAATACCTCTTTACTCACTGTTCTATCATACTATCACTAATGCTACATTACCCTGTCAATATTGTTCTCCTGATAAGTGGTCCATATCGTACCATCAGTAGATGTATTTATCTGGTACCTCTTCGCCCACTGATTTATCATACTATCACTAATGCTACATTACCCTGTCAATATTGTTCTCCTGATTAGTGGTCCATGTTGTACCATCAGTAGATGTATTTATCTGGTACGTCTTCACTCACCGGTCTAACATACTATCACTAATGCTACATTACCCTGTCAATATTGTTCTCTTGATAAGTGGTCCATGTTGTACCATCAGTAGATGTATTTATCTGGTACGTCTTCACTCACCGGTCTAACATACTATCACTAATGCTACATTACCCTGTCAATATTGTTCTCTTGATAAGTGGTCCATATTGTACCATCAGTAGATGTATGTATCTGGTACGTCTTCACCCACTGATCTGCTATACTGTTTCCTTGTGTAGCCACTGCACAAATAAGGTGAGATGAGCCCAAGTCAATCTGTAGATATGGATCAGAGTCACTTGTAGAGGCACACCACGATGAGCCTGATGTATAATTTAGTCTGGCGTTCTTGGCTGGGTATTGAGCAGAAGAAGCTGTTATACTTTTATCTTGAATAGCTCCTGATTCCATGCCTAAAGGAACGTTTTCACAGCCTACACAATTAGGAAAAAGTGTTAATTTAGTTATAAATATTTGCAAATGCAAAGGAATTAGGGGAGGTTGTTACGTTGATGAGTCCAACTAAATCATTACAGATCGTCTTGATATGTCGTATAATTACTATATTGGTACTAATTTTCGGGGTCACTTAATACTCGTGAAAATGGAATAGGTATGCGAAAAAGAATTGTCGCGCGATTTTATGAAGATCCACATAGTCTTTTTTTTTTTTTTTTGTACTGCAATATCTAACAAAACATGAATCGAAACTAACAAAATGATCGATTGTTTTTAGCAAAGTACGACGTTTTAATTAACCCCTACCTGTACTGTATTTCCTATACAGTCCAGAATGGAGTACCGAAGTTACTAAAAGTTACCGAAGTTAAAAATTCTTTTTTAGGAACTTTAGGATTTCAGTGGTGATAAAATCAGAAACTGCTTGTAAAATTATGATATAGAGTGGAATTTAGAGTGATAGAGCAAGAAACAGTTAAGATATAGGGAATTTAATGCAAAAATATCACCATACTTTTTCTCTTCTTTGGTGCTTTAAGGAGGCAGCATGGTCGGTGGCCACTAGCTGAGACTGTATTTGTTCCGATTCCTGATTAGTTCAGATTCAGTTTCTCGACCATGCTTGTTAATAGCCAACTGGTTTGCCTCCTTGCCAGTTGGGATTCTTAACACGCTTTATGTTCATTTAATCTTTCATTTCAGTTTATTAATCGTAGGAGGCCCATAATGGAAACTACTGGGTCACCAGTAATGTATGTCACCCTCGTTAAATAAAGTCAATTTATTTATTTTATTTTATTTTTTTGCTGGTTCTAACTTGATTGGAATCAGTGCAAAATCGGAGAAAATTTATAGTTATTTTTTGACCTCTTAAAAAATCTGCAGATCTCCATTTGCCACAGCTCGCAACGGCTTTAAAGTTGACAGAAGCGTCGAAATTATGATATTTCGTATGTTTCGAATATGACGTCACACTTCGGTACTCTATTATTTTAACTACAATTATGCCTAATAAGCACTTAGCATTTATATTTTAATAGCACCATCACGTTATGATCATGTTCAGGTATGTTAAAGTTAATAAAAAGGGTTTTACACCAGGGATTTAAATCATTTCGCGTCGTTATTTTTCGCGGGACTTAATTTCGCAATTTAGTATCAATAGTGTACTGTTTTACTAATTCACACTTACAACCATAGGAGGTTAGGCTATGTGTTACATTTACAATTTCAAGAATCGCTATGCTATATGAAGTACAATATTAGATTGACGAATTTGAATGAAAGTGCCGGACGTTTGGCGGAGTCTTGTAAAGTTAACTAACTCACCTGCAAAAGATGTAGTTATATTAACGAAGAATATCAACCCAGTTGCGATGACCCGGAAATAACGAAATTTGTAAAACACTCCTTCCATCTTGTTGTTCTGAGAAGAAAACGGCTCATTATGAAAAATGGAAAATAGATATCAAGGAAAACGTTATGCCAAATAAATATCAACAATTACTCGTACTCTCGCAGTATTAGAACGATAAAAAAAGAGTATAAAGTTCCTCGATAGCAATATAGGTTTAAGAATTGAACATCTTAATTGTGATGTCCATCAGTGACGTTTTACCATTCTTCGTAATGTTAACATACAAATGAGTTTAACGATAACACACTGACTATCTTACTACTACATCGTTCACATACGCAGACGGTGTGTTAATCTCAACCAAGAAAACCCGTAGCAAGTAAGCAAACGAGATTAAAGGATCGAACACTTACCGAATAAGGAGCTCGAGCATTCAACTAACTAGAACTCTTGATTAAATAAATGCAATACTTTGGGGATATTAATATCCATTAACTATAAATTCCGCATAGAAACGTTAACCCTTGAGAGGCACTCGAAAATCTGAAGGCCATATCCAACATAGGCAGGTTCAGCTCTTACTATAATGATACAAATCAGTTCTTCTCGTTTCTTTTTGTTTATAGAAATTTTCTTTCTAGATCATTTACTTGATAATTAGAGAAAATAAACTACTTTATTTCCAGTAAAGTTTTAATCCAATCATTTTCATGTAGTGATATATATTAGGACAATTTAATTGGCTATGCTGTTGTGGTGTCCCTGCCCTCATGGGAAAAAATGTCATAAATCTTAAGACTCTTCCCTCGCTGCAAACGTGTTGTATGTGATATTCTGCATGAACGATATTCGTGACAGCTACTTAATTGACTTGAGCTGCGGATTCGATAGTGTACTTTATTTGTGAGACCGGAAAACGAAAAAATGCTATAAAATACGTTAAAAACATTAACAAGGTGTAATAACTGGCTTATTTCCAGCTCTCCCTTAAGTTTTAGTGATAGTAATATTATTCATTTATAACTGAGTTCAAAATGCTAGTTCTGTTGTGATTAGACTTTGCTAATTAAGACGTCAATAAGAGCGGTAATCAATATCAGAAGTTAGGCTTTAATATTGATAAGAAAGTATTTATTAGAAAGTATTTGACATTTCTCAAGGATTTAATATTCTCTATAAGGTATATTTGACATTTCTCAACGTTTTCTCTTAATAATAGAAGACGACTTCAACTCTATCAATCAACGAAAAAACTGGGTCGAGCTGGCATTGCATGCGGTGCATTCTAGGGCTGTCTTAGGAGACATTTTTCCAAGATGGCGACAATTTTGTCCCTAAAATAGCCCTAAAAAGCACAAATGCCAACTCGACCCGGTTTTCCCTCAACTTCGGTATGGCTAATTCTAGTCGGTATGGCTAATTCTAGAGTATACCTGAAATTCAAAGAACGTTCGCTTCAGAATAAAAAGCCTGAAAGTAAATTCTGTTTAGTGAATGAGTGAGAACACTCTAGCAGGATTTGAAAGATATTTCTTTCACTCTTTCAAAGCCACGCGTTGATTGACACAAAATACATCTAATAATGCTACAAGTTCTTATCGAAACGACCTTTTTGAGATTAATTCTTGTATAGGTGCTGTTTTTTTTTTTTTCCCAATAAAATAAAATAAAGTCTGATTGATTAAATTAAAGAATGTAATTCTAAGTTGATAAGTTTATACTATAAATTATATACAAAATGGTAATTACTGTAAAATAAAATGGAGATCGAAATTAACTATTTTAGTATTTCACTACAATTCGTACTATTAATTATGAACAAAGTAACAATTATTGACAAATAAAATAAAGTATAGTTTGCTGCCGGTATCGTTCCGGTGATGACCACTTCATAGTTGATCGACGGATTTCGGACAGCCTCGTCGACAAATTTCTAACAACTGTCCCTAGTTTTCGATGGAAAAAAATGATTCTGCATATTACACCCTTCTTGAACAGCTGAAAATCGTCAACATTCAACAATCGGAAAAGTTAGCGTAGTCGCTGAATGAGTCGAGGTATTTCTGGATGATTTGGTAGCAGAAGGCGTACTGAGTCTAAAAAATGAAAATAAATAAAAGTTAAAAGTGTAATCGTTATGTATTTAGAAGCTTTCGTATTTATATACCATATATTATAAGACTTACCAGTGATTCAACAGCTCCTGGACGGTTTGAACGTATACATTTGACCACTTGGAACACATCGATGACTTGCTCTTGCTTCATTCTCTCCAAAATCGAAGATATTGCACAGAACGTCCCACTTCGTCCAACACCATTACTGGGGGAAAAAATAAGAAATAAATGCAATTTTTTTAACTACGAAGTATACTAATGTTAACCGGTTTCATGATATCGTGAAAACAGCCGTTTGTATGCTGTGGTTGCATGCATATAACGTTGGATCATTAGCAGAGTGGTCAGGTTGACCGCGATGTTTTGTTGTGTTTGATTACTTTGATTCCCACTTTTCTCATGTTGTTGTCGGTCTCCGTTTTTCTCTAATCCGCCAGGTTCCTAAGATAGTATGCCGTACAAAGAGTTTAGTTTGAAGTTTGATAGACCATTTTTAGTCTGGCAATCAAGGGAGGCGTAGCGGTAGTACACTTGCCTCTCACCACAGGGGTTTGATTCCCATCACATGTCAGCAGGATAAATGCAATTCGATCTGTGAGTTATTCATGCCCTGATTTTGATCAGCCAGAAGATGCTTCGGGGTATCGAGCAAGGTTTATGAAGTGAAGGGGAGTGACGTATTTACCTTATTATTATCAGAATTTCAAGGGCAAACATACCTGCACTGGACAACAAATGGCGTGGCGTTATTGCTCTGTCTTTGTGACTGCTGAACTTCATTTAACAATTCTAACACAGTCTGTGGATTGTCGGGGATGGACTTGTCGGCCCATTTCAAGTGCTGCAGGTGTTGAACACGAACCCTCGTCTGAAATAATAATCGGAAATCATACGTTAAAGTTGCACATTGCATGAATCGAATATTTTTCCTGTATATGCTACGGTGATGGCTTACCGATTTGTATGACACCTGCAGGCTTCTTGCAACAACTTCCCGTGATGCACCAACAACTCGCGTGTCTCCCAGTTCAACTGTAACAGCACCGTATTTGTCAGATCCTTCTTGCGGCCAGTACTGTGGAAACTGCTGTAATTACGAAATATCAAACCAGTTGCAGCTAGCATTTGAATTAAAATAATCTAGTCCTCTTAATTATAGGCAAGGGGTTAGGATTCTGGGCTTTACGAGGGCTTACCTCATTTTCTTCTCCAATTGTATTGAGCATCACAATTGTTCTAATGTCATAATTCACAACCATGATCCAGAAATCTTCGATGGTGTTCTGTAATGGAGCTTGTGTCAAGATGAAGGCGTTGCGCTCTCTGTAGGCCTGGACATTAATTTATTGACAAATAACGGAAACAGTTATCTAACTCTGAGGTGAGGAGAGCTTGTACAATGAAAACATTATTAAGCGCAAAAATCTCAAGACTACCCAGTACTAACAAGATTCCTTCGATTCCTATCAACTAGGCATTTATCATAGGAGACATGCAGCATATGAATCTTTTTACTGCCAGAATGCATACCAAAGATACATACATGCATTTAGCAAATGAATTGAACATGATTGCATCAATTAATCATATCAAATCATACTTTTTGTAAATGTGTATGAGTGACCCCATGAGTAAGTGTTATTGCATTATTGTATGTGTACATGCAACGATTACCATGTATGTCAAAAAATACCAGAATGACATCGTCAATGTAATGCACCAGTTCAATAATCGTCAATAATATCCTACTTGGACTAAAATACTTACATCGGCAAAGGATGCATTTATGTAGTCCGTACTATTTGTATCTTCTCTCATCAGTTTTACTCGGCTGTTATTTACTGATTGGAAAAGAAATTTTTAAACATTTAAACATTTATAAAATTTACTTTAAAGCAAATTAATATGTATATATTTAAATATATTCAAAGGCTGACAGTCTTAGCGCAACATCTTTGTCTTTCGTGAGGTAATAAACTCCACGACTTAAATGTTGATGAAGAAATATTAAAATACTTACAAGCTACGACGTTGGGGTATCGATTCTTGGACGCATTTTCCTTTAACCGTCCAACATCGCACTCGTCTTCTGCATATTCAGCTGTCACCACGTTCAGACGCTGATATAAGAATATCAAAAAGTTAGAGTCCAAACCTAAAATTTTTGCTGACCTTGGATGTAACTTTGAAATTACCTCAAATTCCAGAGCATAACCAGTTGCATTTTTCTGTGGACTCATTGTTGACAGCTTGTGCATCGTAGCCTGTAATTTAAAGGCTTGTATTTCTGTGTTCCCGCAAGTAAGAGATTCCAATATAGCCAGATGTATGAAGACGTACTGCTCCTATTCATGTAAATAGAGTAAGAAACAGATTTCATACCTGGCCCTCTTTTCAAGTTATGGAAGTGGTTCAAGATTGGCACAGAATGGGATCAATTCAAATCAATAAGAAAGTTGAGTTTACTATTCCTTACATCAGTTTGGACCATACTAGTCCTGTCTTTTCTGATCTTTGAGACGTAGTTTGCTATATCGACATTTCGTAGCTTCTTTACTCGTTCCAACATGGCGTCGATCACAATGTAACATCCCGTACGACCAATACCAGCGCTGCAATGATGAAATAATTTTAATTATTTAGGTCGTTCCTTTGATTCCTTTTTACTGATTCAAAATGGTGGCCATGGCTTTGATAAATAATAAACTGTACGAGGGAAATGCTCAAATGGTTCTATCATAAGTATTTTAGTAGAACCAAGATAAATTACATTATCATTTAATTCAGCAGAGAACGTGTATGATATGAAAAAAGAACATTCCTGATATGAGGCCGTATCAGCACTTCGGCATCTGCTCGCACTGGGAATGATAGAGTTTAGAGAGAGTTTGAGCATTTCTTTGCAGAATTAAGTGATAAACAACTTATCAGTAGGCTAACCATCTGATATGGCTTTGCATTTTTACTCGTCACTTGTACTTTGGCTCGCCTAAAGGCTCGTAAAAATACACAGTCGTATCAGATGCTTATATTAGCCGACCAATAACCTCTATTTATCAGTACCTGCAGTGTATTACGATTGGTCCCGAGTCCTGAGGATTCATTGATTTAACTTTTCTTCGGAAAGCAAGAACAGCAGCTGCATAATGTGGCACTCCTTTGTCAGGCCACATGGTGAACTGGAAGTGTATTACAGAGCGCTTCTCGCTAGTGTTTGTCTATACCAGAAATTATAACAAATAATAAAAGTTTAAACATATGAATATATAACAAACCATATTTCTTTGTAAAAGACTGACCTTCTTCAGTAAGATTGTACGGATGATGTAATCTGGGAACACCTCGGTCTTATGGATATTCACATTTATGTGTCGGTACGTTTCGTTACTTTCTGGCCAATACTGATGGCATTTGGTCTGTGAAAATAATAATCAGTCTTGATAAGATAGGAAATTGGGAACTGAAAGACCGATAATTAACCATTGTTTTTATTATTTCTTACCTTGCCCAGCTCTTTTAGTTTGGTCAGCATAACTATGGTACCAGTATTTTGCTCCCAAATCATTTGCCAAAAGTCTGCAAAAGATTGTTCTACCGGACCTTGATAAAAAAATATAATATTCAGTATCTAGTCTTAAAACTCGTAACCAGCTCATCAGCTTTAAAACGATGATCTGAAAGGAGGGCAATTAAGGCAAAAGAAGTCGCCATGTTGAGTGCTTTATCAAAAGGCATTGACCGATCTTTTTTTTTTTTTTTTTTACAACAAATTTCTTACAACATGGCAACTTTAATCTAATCAATATACTCAGAGACTATATCCGATGATACCTTGTGTAGCAATGTATTTACGTTTTGTTCCATCGAATCCCTGTCAAACAGATAATATTAAGAAATGATGCTTAAACTACAACATAGTCTCAGCGTCCTATTAAAAAAAATGCAAACCAACCCATATTATTTTTGAAGACTGAATCCGCGATTAGACCCTTTTTGACTGATACGGCATCCCCCATCTTGAGTGGGATGCCAAAGAGGAAACGTAGAAAATAAATATATCGTAGAGTATAGCATTGTGGTTACCCTCGTAAAAAAAAGTGGATTTTTTAGTGGCGGGAAACCGGCTATGTTTTCAATATAATATGAAGCTGTTTCACACATTGTTCAAACTACCAGAAAATTCAATTGCTTTTCCGTTTAAAGGTAAAGTAATATAAAAAACACACGCTAATGTGATAGCTGTTTCTTCGGCGTTACATATGTCTTAATTAAAACAATAGATTTCAAGATGGCCGCCGTATCGGAAAAAAAGGTCGATCTATCACAAATCATGGTTGGCATAGCGCTGGGTCGTAACTAAAACTTACAGTTACATATGAAGCGTTGATGTAGTCAGAATCCTCATCTCCATCAGTTTGTTCGATAATCACACGAGAATGGTCAACTGTTGAAAAATAAGCACAACGTTTCGTGTTATTGCAGAAAAGAATACTATTGAAGATTTACATTCTTACTCACAAGGAATGGCGTTGCCGTATCGATTTTTCTTCTTGTTTACTGGTTTCTTGGCGACTGTTTTTGGGAAGGAATGGGTGTTTGGTAAATTCTGTCAAAATATTAATGATAAAAAGTTTTAAAATGATGCTCCAAACGTTTAATAGCTTGGCTACGAATAAAAACTTATTGGCATTGCGGAGACTGCATGAGAATCAGCAATTTTACTTTACAATGTAACATTTTTTACCTTATATTCTTCTTTCAGTCGTGCGTATTCCGTGGCCTTGGTGGATTTCACATACTCAGAAAATTGTCGTATTGGGATTGGTTTGGCTATGTCTATAACTTCGTCATAGACGTCATCTTGACTGTAAACAGACGCTCCTTATTAAAGAAAACAGATATTCATTTATTCACATTGTCAAAGGTATGTTATCTAGTTATTTGCTAAACACTTTGTCGTATTTGATCTTTCATTCTATTTTTTTGCCAAATCCTTTGATATTTGACATTAAATTCTACGAAAAATATGAACTTTGCAAAACTAAGATGGACTTTCAAAGAAAATGTGCTCGGACCGACAAAAGGACTTAATAAGAACGCTTTTTTTTTACTAGTGCCTAACACGTGAAACGAGGAAGCCAATATACCTGCAGTTGGCGGAATAGCCATGTCTTTCTGTACTAATTCATTTTCCTGGCCTTCATTTACATTCCCACTTTCTTGGTCTTCAATATCATCAAGTGGGACCGTACTATCTTTCTTCGAATATCTTTTTTGACGGCGACTGGAAAAATAACATATACCGCTGAATAAAATTACGTACGTCTTGCTTTAACTCACTTATATTTGTGGAAGTGCGCATGCCTGAAACTGGAAGGATAACGCGTTTTCTTATGCATGTTTGAAAAATTGCTAGATAGTCAAGTACTTATCTACAACGAGAATTATTACATTATTGTCAGTGAATTAAAAAAGAGTTTTTAGTTACCGTTTTATAAGCAGTATAAGAACTACCATTACCAAGATGAGTAAAACGATGACCACGGCTCCTACTGCAGGTCCAACTGGGGAAATGCCACCCTTTTGCTCTGTGAACATAACACACTCATTAAGTAATTTCTTTCGTAAGAGTTATCTCATTATTATTTCCGAGTCCTAGTTTTATTACGAACTCGCTCCTTCAGGTCACCAGACATACTTTCATGGTTACCTTTGCTTTACACGATAATTTATTCTTAGTATCCTAGAACCAAATGAATGTACCCGATGATCTGAAAATGTGTATGCAAGAACACTTTGATAATGATGATGCTCACACAAAAATATTCGAGACGGCATTTTTGCTGGGATTCATCTTGATTAGCTGTAGACATTTTCGTTTGTCGCGGATCTGATTGGTTTCGAATCAATATCGAATTTTTTGTTGCTACTCTTGCTACTCTTGCTTCTGTTCGGCAATCGTGAAATCTGTGAAATTTGTGAATTCAAATTGGTGAATTCAATCGTGTTGGGCAACATCGTATTGTTGCAAGATGCTATCAAAGTCCAGGTTTTATCAGTCCACGTTTTTTCAGTCCAGGGTTTATCAGTCCAGTCCAGTCCAGGTTTTACAACATGCCAAAGTTATTCACTTCACCTTCAGGGAATAATTTTTCTGTACACCCCACCCAACACGTCAACACGTCAACACGAAAACATAGTGTTACCGCTGCTTTCAACAGATATTTCGGAATTCATACCTTGAGTTACTTTAATTGTAGCTACCACTACTGCTTGACCTGCGTAAATTTTCTTTAAAAAAAAAAAAAGAGATATCAGGCAATAAGTTCTTGAACGATGTATGTTTAACTATTGTTACCTGTACATTTCTTCCTACATATTCCACATGAAATATGATCAATCCAGTTTTAAGGCGTAAGGGATTGTAATACAAGGAAGAAAACTTTATTATTAGCATGCATCATGGGGCTGTTTTAGGGGACGCTGGAATATGACTAAATATATGACGCTTGAATATGACCACTGGATAGTGAAAAGTGATAGGATAGGACCTTAATTGTCATCGTGTAAAGTTTCAAATTTCTTCGAATCTCAGAATGCATAAAATGTCAACTGGCTGACAAAGCGTCCCTCAAAACAGCCCATAATGCAAAGCTTTTCTACAATTTACTTCGGAAAGGCTAATATTTTCTGGCAGATCGACTTACTCCTTGATTTTCTGTAGTGATCGCTCTCTCTGCAATAGTATATGTTTTGCCTTTGTCTAGTGGTACATTTTTATATTGTCCATATATTTTATTGTCACCAACAGGAAAAGGAGACTTGATCTCGTTGGGTTTCAGTTCTGCTGTGACGTAAAGCTCTTGTGCATCTTTGTAGTCACTGATATTTGTTGGTAAGTCACTGACATTTTTGTTCCCTTTGATTACGATAACTTGATATGAACTATAAAATGTTATAGTAGATTTCGATGTTAATAACAAATACGGGGTGTACACTTTACTTTACAAACATAGTGTAACCGTAGCTAGATACTAAATTATTCGTGGCAAGCGGCAACACCCTCTTGATAAAGGTTGATTTTAAATTTTAATTACCACAAGCTTTTTCAACTCTCAAAAAAGTTAAATATTATTACTACCTGACTGGTCCATTGACAGGATCAACTGACCATAACGGAACGTCAAATTTGTTCTTTAGAGTTATAGAATTCCCTGTAGGTTTGACAGGGTCTAGAATATGAAGTATAAATGATGCTTTAGGCAGCGAGACAGCAAGCAAAAACGATATCATTTATGGTACTTACTGTCAATGTTTGTGTCTTTTTTACTTGATACACTCTTCTCACTCTTACCACATGCTGTTGATGCTGTTACCCAGAATTCATAGCTTGTACCAGGCACAAGACTGTCGATCACCATGTTAGTTCGTGTTCCATTCTGCTTGTGAGTGCTTGAAAATGAGTAATTGCTCCAGTATGGTTTAGAACCTTTTACTTCGATCTAAATCGAATGAAAACCATATGTTCATTTCAAACACAACATCAAACCTAGTATTCAACCAAGTATTGTTTGACTAGTCTCGATAGCTTACGCCTTACCGTATATTCATATACAACCAATGACAATGGCAAGGGTTTTTCCCATCTCACTCTAATAGAAGTCTTCGTTTGACTCTCGGCTTGTAAATCAGTAGGTCTACCAGGTTCTGTATCAATTTTTTTTCATTAGCTGCGTTCTGAAAATAGTCACAAAATGTCTCAAAAATATCAACTTACGCGATGTCCAAAAGTCAATGGTACTTCTGGGTCCTGGTCCAACACTTGTATGACTCCTGACAGATACTATATAGTTCGCACACATTCTAAGGTTGTACAGAGTGTACTGGGTAGCCTGTGTTGTAGTATTAAACATTTCCTGTAATGATCTTCGTGAACGACCTCCCTCAACTATTGACCAAAAGATCTCGTACTTTGTTACCACACCATTGCTTTGACCTGTTGTTAATGGTTGCCAGGTAACCAGGAATGTTGTATCGTTTATCTTTGTTGCTGTTGTATTTTGTGGACCAATATCCGGGACTGAGAGAAATAAAATATGAAAATTGAAGACGTAGACATATTAAAAATGTTGATTTAATGGAGGAAAACAGATAAAAATATAATTAAGGAAGAAACATTTTATAACTGATTTATTCCTCACCATCCTCTAATGTTCTTATTGTTGTAACACTACATGCAGGACCCACATACATAGTGTTTCGTACAGCCACTGATATGTTGTAGCTTGTGTACTTTCTAAGCTTCGTCAGCGTTGCATCGTTAACTTTACCCACGTCAATCTCTTGTTGTGGTCCGCCATCTGGTTCGTAGAAGATTCTGAATCCAGCCATTGGGCCATGTAGCAGGTCTAATCGTAAGTACTGGAATAAACCAGGTTTGCGATTAATCAGAAGTTAAAATTATTTTTTATATTACTGCTACAGTTTTAATCAAAATGGCAAATAAAAACCGTGTCTGCATGGAGCTTAGCCACGTAGTCCAATCGAACATATTCCACGGGACACTAGACTCAAGATTAGATTACCTATATGCACCTTGCTCAACCTTGCTTATTTATATCTCGAGAAAAGCCTATACGCAACTTGAAAAATTATAGCCTCGTAGTTGATAATAATCATTTTTACCTGGAAATGAAGCTGTATGCTTTGTGACGACAGGACATTTGTCTTTGTGATTGATGGTACACCGTCAGGCTCTATATTCAGAATTAATAAATAATGAACAAGTTTTGAGAAAGTTGTACTTTCAAGGACTTAGGTGAGGGCAAAAGCTTTCCACTTTTTAGCCAATTATTCTTTGAAATTTACTTTTAGTGCTCAAAAAAGGCCACAACAACAACAATAACAAACATACATACATACACACAAACAACTGAACACACACTAAAAAAAATCACAAAAAAAAAGCAAATTTCCAACTGTTCTAATGAATATGCGTCACCCACCCTAAACCTTTTCTACTAATCTTTGGCACCCGTACGTATATGCCCTAAAATATTTCTAATTTAATGACTGTCACAAATCGACAGTTGTTATCTCGAGCACTACAAAAGAAGCAGTAATTAACGTCTCACTTGATATGATTAAAACAAGTGTTTATTTAATTTTTATTATTTATCTTGAGCCCATATTATGATACAAAGCCGGATGGTAGTAATTGTGGTATGGAGTGCCTATAAACAACAAACAATTGAACATAGTATATACCAGCAATCAACGTTCTAACATCCAGCCAACTGCTCCACAGTCCTTGTCCAACGACACTTATCGCCTTCACTCTGATGCTGTAGTTGGTGTACGGCTTGAGATGTTCAATAGTGTAGTTAAGAGCAGGATGATGTGCATTATAGGTCACCGTTGAACTCTGATTACTGAGCTGTATATTGTACGTGTTGATGGTACCAACGTCATCGGAAGCTGTCATTGCGGACCATTTCGTTGTTATCGACCTCTTGTTTAGTTTTGCTGTCACATTTGGTGCTTTAGAGACATCTTTGTATAAAAAAGGGACTAAATTTTAGTAATAAAAGATACCTTATAAAATTGAGAGATGATGTCATTGACTTACTCAAAAATACGGTCACTTTCACCGATGCCTCATTCATTCCTCCACTCGGCAGGTAAAGTGGGTTTACTATTCTACACGTGTAGAACGTGTTACAGACCACAGCTCGTGTGTTAGGATCTTGTCTTGTACAGTTGTACTTGGACATCACATCTTCAGCAGAGATGAACTGTACTTGTAGTGTTGATTGTGTTGCACCGTTGATCTTTGTTCCATTGTTAAACCACTGGATGTCAGGTGCTGGTTCACCAAGTACACTACAGGTTAATGTAATGGAACTTCCTTTGATGCTTGGAAGGATGAAGTCAACAGTATCCAAAATCACTTTTGGGGCAACGACTGAAATGATACCGCACAATTATCATTATTAATTAGATTTTAATATTCCCATGAGATCAGTAAGGATTTTAGTTTAAAAATACTTTCTCGTATGACTTACAGATATCACATCCATAGCCTTCAAATCGTAGACAATGACCGCTCCCTGAGTTGTGGGTCTGAGGAGTAATTCTGATATAACGTGCTGCTATTGGATTCCTAAACCAGTTGACTCTGACGCCATTCCTATCGCTGTTTCCTTCTAAATTCTATTTTATAAAATTATATAATGTACAAAGAAATATCATAATAAGTGGATTGTTAACATCAAAAGGCTTTTAGTAATAAGCTCACATTAAAAAACACCTATCATTAGATCATTAGAATATACTTATATAGCAGGCTTATATATACAGGGTTCGTGCTACTCCTTGAAATCCTTGAAAACTCTTTGAATTGAAAACACCTTTTTAAGGGCGCTTGAAAAGCCCTTGAAAATAGAGAAAACGCCAAAACTCCTGGAATACTCCTTGAATTTAATACAAACATAATGCTATTTTCGTATATTTCGTAAACAGCCTAGCTGAATATCTGGATACTTCTGGTAAGAATGCGTATATTAAAGATCTATTTATCTAAGCTAGTGGCCCCGGCTGAATTAGCTGCACTGTAACATTGAATCGATGCTTAAACCACGTTCTAATACAAAAAACTTTGTCCTTGAAAATCGAATATTTGTGCTTGAAAAGTGCTTAAAAAGTCCTTGAATTTTGTAACGAAAATGTAACAAGAACCCTGTATATATGACTATTAATCATAGCCCAGACTATATTACCTTAACGACCTGTCCTTCTTTGTACTCATTCCAATGTGTGTTATCAAAGCTGTAGCTAACTTTGTATGACGTCACCCATGAATCCCTATCTGGGTTACCTTGTGTTGCAATACCTGTCACTGTCTTGACCTGTCCAAGGTCAACCTGTATGTACTCATTATTACCATTTGTTTGGCTGCACCATGACGAACTGCCATACAGACGACCACGTGATGCAGCATGGGAATTATCGGATGACGAAGATGACGTTAAGTGTGAGTCTGGTATCTGTGAATTCTCAAGACCAAGCGGCGAGGTACAACCTTGAACAAAATTAATGCAATTTTATAATTTTCATAACTCGTCTCACATGCAACCATACAGAATACTTTAAGATTTCTTACCAAGTGGAAGTCCTTTGAAATCCACCCGTAGCATCTTCCATTGTTTGAACTCAGTTGGAAGTACACGAACAAACCTGGCTCTGAATGGGTCGGTTATTACATTAGTAACCACTGTTGTTCTGTCAAAGTTACCGCTGAACTGTCAAACGGAAAAACACAAAAGAAAACACGAGAAGTGTGAGCTGAAAATGTTTTTCTTTATTACCACATATCTATGATGCGTGTGATAAATAAATGCTGTTATTGGTGTTTATGAAAGTCAAAGTCAAATTCCTTGTTAACATGGTATCCGTTTTTTACTGTCAAACACTCTCGTTTTTCAGTTTTTCTACGGCTTGGATCATCTCTTTAATGGACTGTGCATTCATTAGCAGGAGGGGGTTTGATTGGGTGCACTAAATTAAACTACAGTGGAAATTTTTACAATGGCGGGTCTCTAAACATTACCTCTTTATCACCAGACATTTCCTGATATGTTGTCCACTGCACGTTGTTTGTTGAGTACAACACTTGATACTTTTTCACATATTCATCTCTGTTTTCCCCAAGGCCCTGAGTAGCTACAGCACATATGTAGAACACAGCACCAAGATCAATCTGAAGATAATCACCAGGTGTATTTTGTGTACTCGCAGCCCAGGCTTTGCTATTACCCAGTCTTCCTTTAAAAGGTTTGTATGCAGCAGAAGTTGATGTTGCTGTAAACCTGTGATCAGGTACCAAACTAGTAGAGGGTATACCAACACTGTGACTTGAACAGCCGCCTGAACAGGAGAAAGTTTCAAAGTCAAATATGATTAAGAGCAGGCCTATGCAAAATATTTATAACTTAACATTAAAAGGTTTTCAGATAATCATGCAGGGGAGTAAGAAATAGAGGATATTAAATTACGAGTGAGCGCAGCGAACGAGTAAGAATTAATTCTCAACACAACAAGTTAAAATCCGTATTTCCACGTGGCCATCTACAGTAATATTTCGTTTAAATATCAAAATTTTCGACGTAATTGTATCTGTGGAGAACTCAATCTAACTTCTTTATTTCACTGATAATAAAACAACATGGCGTATCTCAACGCTGATCAAGACAACTCATTAATATGCCATGCGGTTGTGAAACCGCTGGCCACGCATACGTTCATGCTCAATCTATTACATCTCCTCCCCCCTTATTTAACGTTCCCTTGGAGTTCAATGTTCCAATGTTCATAAACTTATGTGGTCTACAAGTTCAGTCTATCTGGTGGTCGTCGAGACCTAACTGGGTATCTCCGGTTCTGTGTCTCCACTTGACAGGGTGTGGAGGGACAGCTGGCTTGTGTTGTACTATCCCTAACTTCTGTGGCCTCCATCGATGGAGTCAAACCTTCTGTGGGGTTAGTAGGCATGCTTTTCTCTTGTGGAATAGCAACTGTCTCGGTTGGTTGTACTGGGTTTGGAATTAGATTCTGCCATTCGACTCCCTCCTGAGGACTTGAAGTAATATCTGATTCCTTGAGCTGGTCAATATGTCTCCTCCACACTAGGCCTGGCGCAACTTCTACCTCGTAATGCAGAGCTCCTGTTCTTGCCACGACTACTCCTGGCTTCCACTTCTCGGGACTCTGGTATACTCTGACAACTACCTTTTGACCAATCTGTAGTTCCCTCCTCTCCTTCTCTCTGCCTCCCCCTTGCTGCTCCTGTCTGCTATGCACCTTAGCTCTGGGGTCCGGCTTCATCAAGTCTAAACGACTGCGTAGTCTCCGTCCGAAAAACAACTGTGCTGGCGATTCACCAGTGGTTGCGTGTGGTGCGTTTCTGTACGCCAGCATGAAATTTGCTAATTTGTGGTTGAGGTTTGTCTTTACTTGTTCCTTTTTCATAGCTTTCTTGAAACTCTGTACGAACCGTTCCGCTAAACCGTTCGTGGCCGGGTGGTATGGGGCAGACGTGATGTGCTTGATTCCATTTCGTTTTAGGAATTCCTGGAAGATGTGTGCGGTGAACTGAGGCCCATTATCACTGACTAGAGTTTGAGGGACCCCATACCTGCCAAAGATTTGTCGGAGCTTCTCAATGGTTTTTTCTGTTGTCGTAGACTGCATCACCTCCACCTCAGGCCACTTGGAATATGCATCGACTACAATCAGGAACATTCTGTTTAGGAAAGGACCAGCAAAATCTACATGTATTCGTTGCCACGGTCCATTGGGCTATTCCCAGGGGTGAAGTCTTGTGATTGGTGGTTCATTCTGAATCAGTTGGCAACCAGAGCATCCCTTAGCCAAAGTCTCTATCTGTTTATCTAATGTTGGCCACCAAATCAAAGTTCTTGCTACTCCCTTCATCTTTCCGATTCCTAGGTGCCCCTCGTGCAGTTCTTCTAATACTTTATCTCGTAGTTTGCTGGGGATGATTACCCTGTTTCCCCATAGCAAACATCCATCCTGGATAGTTAATTCGGACTGTCGTGCGTGGAACGCCGCCAACTCTGGTGGGTACTGCGTTGGCCAACCAGTCTCGGTGTACTCCCTGACTCTCGAGAGCAACGAGTCCCTCCGCGTCTCCTTCTTAACATCCTCCGTGGTCACCGGAAGGGGTTCAAACTGCGTTAACTGGAGAACCGTTACCGGATCTATGGCATCATCTTCATTGACGTCCTCCACTTCTTGTAAAGGCAAGCGTGACAGGCCATCTGCGTTTCCGTGTGCTTTGGTGTTCTTGTACTCGATGGTGTAATTGAATCCTGATAAGAACAAGGCATATCGTTGAAGTCGCACCGCCGTCATCGCTGGGATTCCTCTCCCTGGGTGAAATATGGAGGTCAGCGGTTGATGATCTGTATACAGTTGGAATGTTCTTCCGAACAAATAGGCATGGAATTTCTTTACCCCCCACACGAGGGCTAGCGCTTCCTTGTCTATTTGCGAATAATTTCGCTCGGCCTTCCGTAGACTTCTTGACGCAAAAGCGATTGGTCTTTCTGTTCCGTCTTTAAACACGTGCGATAAGACAGCTCCAATTCCCACTGGTGACGCATCGCATGCCAATCTCAATGGCAACTTGGGGTCGTAATGCGTCAGCACTTGATCCGAGGTGATCATCTCTTTTGCTTTAAGGAATGCTCTTTCACAGTCTTTCGACCATTTCCATTTGGTTCCTTGTTCGAGCAGTTGATTCAAAGGCTGTATCCCTGTGGCTAAATTTGGCAGAAATTTATTGTAGTAATTCACGAGCCCTAGAAATGAACGGACTTCCTTTACATCTTTAGGGCGGGGTGCTTTTAGAATGGCCTCTACCTTGTCTTTCTTCTTGTGGAGACCTTGAGCGTCAATCTCGTGGCCGCAGAACTCAATCTTGTCTTGTAAGAAAGCGCACTTCTGTGGGTTTGCTCGTAGACCATGTACGCTCAGCTGCTTCAGCACCTTTTCCAGGTTCTCCATGTGTTTCCCTTCAGTTGGCCCTGTAATCAGGATATCATCTATCAGGCATGTGGTGTTTGGGATATCTCCTACTAGTTGATCCATCGTCTGTTGCCAGATCGCTGGGGCCGATGTTATCCCAAACACCAGTCTGTTGTACTGGAAAAGACCCATATGCGTATTTATCGTAAGAAGCTTCTTCGACTCCTCCTCCAGCTCCATTTGATGATATGCTTGCTTTAGGTCGATCTTACTAAATTTCTGGCCACCTGCTAAGTTTGCAAAAAGATCTTCGATTCTTGGTAGGGGATATTGTTCTGCCTGTAGCTGCGGGTTTACTGTGACTTTGAAATCTCCACACAGTCGGACGGAGCCATCCGATTTTAGCACGGGTACCACGGGTGTCGCCCACTCGCTCCATTCGGTTTTGGTAAGGACTCCTTTGTTCTCAAGATCTTTGATTGCTTCCTCCACCTTGGGCTTGAGTGCGTACGGTACCTGTCTCGCCTTGCAAAACTTGGCTCTTTCACTCCTTAAACAAAAACTTTTCCTGGTCCAAATCCTCGTCGCCACTGTGGAGAACTCAATCTAACTTCTTTATTTCACTGATAATAAAACAACATGGCGTATCTCAACGCTGATCAAGACAACTCATTAATATGCCATGCGGTTGTGAAACCGCTGGCCACGCATACGTTCATGCTCAATCTATTACAGTATCATCACTCTATAGTTCCATATAAGCAGCTATTGCATTATTTCCAAGTCCTTTTTCCTGTCCAAATTAAGGATTACTTTGAATCGTTTCCATTTGCATTCTTTCGAGGGAAAACTATGACTTATGGAATCAGTCTAGTATAGTTGGGGATGATATAATTAATCTGCAATAGGACTACTTGTCTGTCCAATTTGGAAATAATTGAATTCACAAAATTCCTCTGACTGCCAAATCGGACTCGCTATCGGCCTTTTCCCATTTTGTCAGTCCTCGGAATTTTTTTCATCCAATTACTTCCAAATTGGACAGCATGTAGTCCTATTACCTATACAAATACAATTTTAGTGGATTTTTACTTTTTAATATGATTCCTAAGAATTCTTACCAATAGTGAAGATTTCATGCATTATTATTTAGAAAACCACTGGATATAATCAATCGCGCGCTCTGATTGGCTACTCTACTACGAGACTATCAGCTAATATACCAAGTATAGTTAGTAGAAAAAGTTCAAAATGGTCGCCGACCGATTTGCTCAACTTTCTGAGAAAACTAACACCAAAAAACACACCAAGGGAATTAATAATGGCTTAAAATAGTATTTGGCGGTAAGAAAGGATAATTTCTAATTATTTTGATATAGGAATTTCTACTTTTCTTGCGAAAAGAAAATCGTTTGCATGAAAAAAAAATCAGAAAACATCAAAAAGTAACATGGGAATTTCAATTAATCTTACTTGTCTGGAAAGGATAGCCATAGATCTCTGTCCTCAAGCATGGTTTATCAGTCTGGGATGTCGTAGGTACAATACGTAGATATCTTGTAATAATACAATGGTACAGAATGCGACGTGCAGCAGTTGAACTATCATAGTTACCGTAGAATATCTGTGAATCAGAAACAAAAGGTTCATGGCCCACTTACACTTAAAGTGACAGATGTATGACGGATACGTTATAATTGGTCAATATTGTACTACCAGTAGATGTATATTTATCTGGTACGTCTTCACCCACTGAACTATCATACTATCAGTATTGCTACATTACCCTGTCAATATTGTTCTCCTGATAAGTGGTCCATGTTGTACCATCAGTAGATGTATCTATCTGGTACGTCTTCACCCACTGGTCTATCATACTGTCACTAATGCTACATTACCCTGTCAGTATTGTTCTCTTGACAAGTGGTCTATGTTGTACCATCAGTAGATGTATCTATCTGGTACGTCTTCACCAACTGGTCTATCATACTATCAGTAATGCTACATTACCCTGTCAGTATTGTTCTCCTGATAAGTGGTCTATGTTGTACCATCAGTAGATGTATCTATCTGGTACCTCTTCACCCTCTGATCTATCATACTATCACTAATGCTACATTACCCTGTCAATATTGTTCTCCTGATAAGTGGTCCATGTTGTACCATCAGTAGATGTATCTATCTGGTATGTCTTCACCCACTGATCTATCATACTATCAATACTACATTACCCTGTCAATATTGTTCTCCTGATAAGTGGTCCATGTTGTACCATCAGTAGATGTATGTATCTGGTACGTCTTCACCCACTGATCTATCATACTATCACTAATGCTATATTACCCTGTCAATATTGTTCTCCTGATTAGTGGTCCATGTTGTACCATCAGTAGATGTATTTATCTGGTACGTCTTCACTCACTGATCTATCATACTATCAGTATTGCTACATTACCCTGTCAATATTGTTCTCCTGATAAGGGGTCCATGTTGTACCATCAGTAGATGTATATTTATCTGGTACGTCTTCACTCACTGACCTATCATACTATCAATATTGCTACATTACCCTGTCAGTATCGTTCTCCTGATAAGGGGTCCATGTGGTACCATCAGTAAATGTATTTATCTGGTACGTCTTCACCCACTGATCTATCATACAACCACTAATGCTACATTACCCTGCCAATATTGTTCTCCTGATAAGTGGTCCATGTTGTACCATTAGTAGATGTATTTATCTGGTACGTCTTCACCCACTGATCTATCATACAACCACTAATGCTACATTACCCTGTCAATATTGTTCTCCTGATAAGTGGTCCATGTTGTACCATCAGTAGATGTATTTATCTGGTACGTCTTGACCCACTGGTCAGCCATGCTGTTTCCCTGTGTAGCCACTGCACAAATAAGGTGAGATGTCCTTAAGTCAATCTGTAGATATGGATCAGAGTCACTTGTAGAGGCACACCACGATGAGCCTGATGTGTAATGTAGTCTGGCGTTCTGGGCTAGATGTTGAGCAGAAGAAGCTGTTATACTGCCATCTTGAATAGTTCCTGATTCCATACCAAGAGGAGAGTTGTCGCAAGCTACGAAATGAGAAAAGAAGGGAAGGAGTCTATATAGCTAAGGTCGGTTAAAAACGGATGGGTAGTGGTATTATAGACCTGATTTGCATATATTTTGGAAGGGACTACCAGATTACATCGCCCATGTTGGAGCCTAGCCATTCAAAGAGTGAGTGTAGCTGGTTTTAGTTGTTAAAAATTCATTTTGTTTTTTCGTATTCATCTCTCATGCACTCGAGTGTATTACTGTCAAATAAATGTGCTCTATCTAAAGATATAATCAGACTTAATGTATAGCAAGTATGTTTCGTTTGTAGAACGCTGTTGTGAATATTTATACACTTATTTCAATGAAGTTAGTCACCAAAAACCTAGAAAGCTGAGATCACTGGGGATCATGGGAAACTTTTCATATCACAAAAGCATATATATACAAAGCTTTTTTAATACAAACTGCAGCTCGATGATGCTCGAAAGAGGTGAGACTGTAACTGGTAAAAAATTCGCAAGTCCATGAACAGTTATCAAGCGGTTGAACGTGTAAAATGAATCTACCCATAATCCTTGTCGGCCTCAGCTTTATAGCTTTTCAGGTGACTAACTTTATTGAAATAAGTGTATTTGAAAGAAGTGGCGGAGCATGCGAGTACGATCGTTTCTACTTTCTACAATGTCGCCGCATCGTGTGCCCGCGTCCTCTGCAGCCTTTCTATATATCTAGTATTTTTATGTATTAAAAGTTTTACCTTTTAAATATCCATAGATCCCTACTCTCATTGTTTTATAGCGATATTTCTTTGTAGGTATGAATCTGATGTATCTCGTCAATGGTTGGGTAAGGGTATTTTTTTGGATGGTTCCGTAGTTGGTGTTTCCATCAAACAACTGAAACATGAAATCATAAAAAAATGACATGACTTTTCAACAAAACTACTGCTGCCGGATAGAACATTAAAACATCATCATTATGTTGGATTCCTTTTGTAAGTTGTGATGAAGACAGCTATTTCCATAAAAGAGGTTATTCTTCAAATACTGGAATGCACTTATGCGGATCAATTGCATTTTCACTGTTAACTGATTGGACACAAAAGAGCAGGTTAAATAATTTCACATTCAGTTCATTTCCTGATTAAAGCATGGTTCCTGATTGAATAAAGACAACTGTGGTTTTCAATACTTATCAGTCAATACTTTCATAAAAGTAGATTTCTCAATGCTTGTATAACAATTGATATCTTACCTTTACTGCCCCATTTTCTTTGTAAAGAGACCAGTTTGTATTATCCATGGACAGACTTATCTTATACTGTGTCACCCACTCATAACGATAAGAAGTGTGTCCCTGTGTGGCTACAGCACAGATGACGTAAGAAAGTCCAAGATCAATCTGTAGATAGTCATTTGGATCTGATTGTGTTATTGGACACCATCCTCCTAAGTTACTATTGAGTCTAGCGTGATATGGGTTGTAACTGCTGTCGTATTTAGAAGTTGCTGTAAAACTGCTGTCAGGTATGATGTATCTGTTCTCTACACCAATCAATCTGTCAGCACAGTTGTTATCTAGAAAGAAAGAAAATGTCGTTTTCGTTTGTAAATTAACTTGGTTGAAACAAGTAGGTCGCATTGGCTAGGCAGCGATCAAGCCACAACACAATCTTCGTCACGCTAATATTTAGAATACAACCAGGGGTATTATCATAATGTGCTTTTAATCGAGATATTTTTTACTAGTTTTTTTGAGAATTAAATGTAAGGCTTTATTATAATTTTGTGAAAAAAATCGAATTTGTTGGACTTTAAAACTCGGCTTTTAATCTCTCATAAACATCTTGTTCCTTCTTAATTTTAGAGTGATTTTTTCTTGTTCCTGCGAGCAAGCGATATCTTACAGCAGTTTCCTTGATGTGACAACAGTCACCGACTCCAAAACGAAAAGCAACTCTAGAAATACGTTTCAGTAATACAATAAATTGGAGTAGCCATCCCTTGAAGGTAGAAGAGTTCTCTCTCGATTGGCTATGTTTCATCGTATGGTATATCGGACTATTGATAGGTTGCATAAGCATTCCCAAGAGAGTCAAAAAAGAAAAAGACATGGCGGCCATTGTGGTGCCGTTAACAATGGATGCTAATGAGAAATCTTTTGTTAAATGGCACCAACATGGCCGCGATGACGTAACGTGCAATCGAGAGAGACTTGTATCTTACTCCTCTACCTCGCATCTCAAAGGAAGGTAACTCTATGACTTTTTTACGACCACATTTAAATTGTAATCAGCATGCAAATAGTTTCTTTCCTTGGGCGATCAATCAATGGAATAGACTTCCAGGAGTTATTGTTAATATAGAGGATAATATGAAATTTAAGGCCGCTCTGCGTGATCACCTCATTGAAAATGGTAGGTGGTTTTAAGAAATTTTAGATTAGATTAGATAATTAGATACATATATCATTTATGAAGATGACTTCAATTTCATATATATTATTTATAGACTTAAATTTTCTTTAACCTTCGCAATATATCTTTTAGAGTGCATTCAGTCAAACTGTTGAATAGAGTGCAAACAATTAATCCGTGAAACACTACACCTTTTGCTGTTCATTAACCGCAAAGGAATATTCATTGAAGCGAAAAAGCATTGTCATTAGAGCGAACAGGCGTATATTTTCCACTAGGAATTTTAGGATTTTAATTGTTTTTTCGTTTTTTTTACAAGCCGTGAATATGATTTCGTACAAACAAAGCGCCGTTAGGTATAAATATCAGTCAGTTTTGAGTTTTTTAATCCCTCTTTTTTTGGATATTGCAATGGCTCAACAAAGAAACCAAATTCCAAATGAAGTCAGATAGCGTCTTGTGAGGGCCTATGAAGATCCACAGAAATGCATAAAATGGTACAACCACATATAAACATATCGTCCAAGATGTTTAAATAGAGAACACATTCAAGGATAAATTCACTTTTTTGTTTTTGAAAATGTACAATCGTAAAAGCATTGCGTAAATAAATGTCCAAAACACTGTATTGAATGCGTGTTGTGGTTTATTATCTACACCAAAACGCTAATGAAAGTTTGAAAACGTTAATGAACCCACGCAAACATGTTCATGATTGTCAAATTCAATGCTAAATTTCTTAATGAACGTTCCATCGCACTATTGAGAGTCCGTTCGCCTTATTGTATGCCTGTTCGCTCTAATGACAATGCTTCTTCACTTCAATGAATATTCCTTTGCGGTTAATGAACAGCAAAAGGTGTAATTACTAAATAGTACAAAATTGTGCTAATTAAACAATAGAAAACAATGGAATTTGCATGAAATTGTGCTATTTAGTATTACTAAAGTTTCACGGTTATAGAGTACAAACACTAAAAGTGTGCAACACTTTGCACTATTTAGTAGTGAATAGTGCTAGTTAAACAATAGAAAACAATAGGATTAGCATAATTTAGCACTGAGTATTTAGTGGTATTTATGTTACACACTTATAGTGTTTGTACTTTATTGTTTGCACTCTAGTTGACTTCACCTAAATTAGAGCACTACAACTTACCTATATTATCTTCTACTATTTCATTAGTGCCACGCGGTCCACATACTCTCATCTTTGCATCATAATTACCGCGACCTAACATCTATTTCATCCCGGCCTGCTCTCAGTCTGACCTCTAGCTCAGCTGGTAGAGCATCGGTAGTACAATTCCGAAGGTCGTGGGTTCGAATCCCAGCGAGGTCGGAAATTGATTTTTCCGAATTTAATTCCAAGGGCTTTCGCCCGGAATAACCTCGTTCCCAAGCACTACAACTTACCTATATTATCTTCTATTATTTCATTAGTGCCACGCGGTCCACATACTCTCATCTAAATTAGATAAGTTAGTTACTATTTTAGCTGATTTCATATAAATTTGAAACTACGAGTAAACAGCTACTGAGATCAGGGGGAGAAACGATGATACAAATGAATGTCTATTCACTCATTATCTGGTAAAACAAACCTCCGGATTAGCATGACCGTTATTTGGCGCGCTTTTACTATTTCAGGTGACGTCAACTAAATAGTTAACTAAGTTAAATACATTTATCTAACTATTCAACCGTTCGACTGAATGCACTTTACTGTATACAACTTGATTTGTATTTAATGACGTTTGGTTCCGCCAACCAGTCAGTCAACACTAAAATTTATAGTTAAGCCAAGCCATCCGTGTATTAGAGGCTTGGACTATCTTGAAGCTATCACTATCGCCAATACCCCGTTATTTACGAAGAAAATTCCGGATGTGACGCAGGCTATCAGTGGTTCAGATATATGCAAACGTGTTTGCCACGATGTATAAATGGCGAAGAAATTGAAGGCTAAAATAAAAATGTATGTTAATGCACGATGGTTAATGATTGTTTTATTTCTCTTATTGTTCATTTGAATCATGCAAATGTTTGTCGAACCACGCTATAGAATATAACGTTGACGCTCATGATTGTATAAACGCGGAATTGACTGTCCATGTTTATGCTAATTACGTTAATGAATTTACTATTTTCGCTAAATGATTATCTATGAATGGTAGTGTTTGTCAATTGGTGTTATTGAAGTTTCATTATAAGTGTAAAAGGAAATACATTCCATCTCCATGAATGTTGTTACGCCACAAAATGTAATAACTCGCACAAAATGTAATAACAACGCAAAATGTAATAACTTTTGACGCAAAATGTAATAACAACGCAAAATGTAATAACTTTTGGCGCAATATGTAATAACTTCAATAACGCATTTTAAATCACCCCAGAAAATCAATATTTGCGAGTTATTACATTTTGTGGCGTAAGAAATGTCTGTACGTGCTATTGTTTATCAGTTGATGCTGTTGAATTTTCGTGCATATTTGAATAACGTTATTGAAAGTCTAGTCCACGCTAATGAAGTGTATTATAGCGTTAATGAAAGTATGTCCACCTTATTGATGATGCAACAATCGACATAAAAGTATTTTTTCTTTTATTGAACAGAAAAAGGTGTAGTGTCCAAGAATACTTTGCTAGTGAGATATATCATTTTTTCATTAACATTTTTTTTCCTCCTCTGAGTTGAACTAATAATGCACGGATCGTCTCGATATATATATTTTTAAGATCACAAAACTGTTTTACTAATCTAAATTTATGACCATAGGAAGATTGGTTATGTTATGTTTACATTTTTCACTCAGTGAGTTCCGTCAAGAATCACTGCTCAAGAAGTATATATTATAAGGAATTGAAACTGAAACTGTCTTACACCAATCGAGTTAATGATCGAAAACTGGACACCTTGCTGAAAGGTTTGACAGATTTCGTTAAAGTTTAACTTACCTGCAAAAGATGTAGTTATATTAATGAGAAATATCAACCCTGTTGCTATGAACCGGAAATAACGAAATCTGTAAATCAGTCCTTCCATATTGTTCACGTAAGAAGAAAACGGCTTATTCTGGAAGATTGAAGATAGATGGAAAAGGGATTATAACAACTCGTGATGAAATGATAAAAACAAGGTTATGATTTAAAAAACATTTGCTCGATAGAAAGAGGTTTAATCATCGAACTGATCTTAATTGTTATGTACACAAGACGTGATTTTAACGGTAACGGTGACATGAAAGCATAATTCAATGATGTCACATTAAGTTCTTATTACAACGTTCACAAATTTAGTATCAAATCCAATCAAGAGAACCCGCAGCAAATAAAATTGAAATATTAGATACTTACCGGATAACGAGCTCGAGCATTCAGGTTATGTAAATGTAAGAGTTGGGGATTAGTTAAGTAGAATTTCCGCATAGGAACGTTAACGCTTGAGCGGCACTCGAACATTTGGAGGCCATACATCGCAGTAGGCAGTTTCAGTTCTTCACTTTTGTAATGCAGATCAGTGCGCCAGGCTTATATTTATTGAACTAATTAAAACCATTGTATGAACTCATTAGGTTTTGACTTAACTTTTTAAGTTTTTATTCATGACTAACTTAAACTTAGAAGTGTGAAATTCCATGTAGTCAGAGTTCATTTGATAATGATCTGAACATTGCACTATTCTTGGAACGGTTGAACATCAAAAAAGGACTATTCTATTCGCAAATTAGACAGTTTACTTGTTCTTTCTCTTTTTTTGTTTGTCATATTTTTCGTTCGCTTTTTCCCTTAGGCTTTTTTCTATGGCGTTCCATCCATGCCAAAATTCATAGTTGACATTCGATATTGTAGTTTAAGTATTCTTCTTGGTTTGTACGATTGGACATTCAAGGTTAGATATTTTTTACGGAGTTTTCACAATTCTACTTTGTAGTTAAGAGTATGTCGATATTGTAGCTGAAGTATTCTTGTTGGTTTGTACGATTGGACATTCAAGTTCAGAGTATTGAACATTCAACTTATGAATATCCAACCGCAATCCACTTTACATGCCGTCATCGCGGGCTCAAGGTACGAAGACTCCTCAAAATCATGGGGAGCTTAGCTTAGTTCAGTATGTTTTGTGGTTACCGGAGGTGTAGTACAAAGTACCGGCTTAGAACACTTTCCTTTTTTCCTCTGAAAATAATCAGTCATTGAAATTTGGCAGACCCTAGCTGTTGAAATTTTATCCTTAATTATTTACTCTTGATGACGATGGTATTGGCGGCAAATCCTAGAAGTAATCGACAGGGAAGCTCCGAGTAGACTTCGGCCATGGAGGATGTTCTCATAAGATCATAAGGCATTATTATACTATTTATAATTGTTATACATCGTTATTTTGTTTATTAATTATAATTCGTAAACAAAATTTAGGAAACTTTTCTATTGTAATCTTATCTAATCTGTGGTTCAGTATCACTCCACCAAGGTGTTGCTAATTATGACGCAATATTGGATTAAATAAATAGACATCTAACCAACTCAAATGCTCAGGTTTCATAGTTCTTTGTTTTAGTAGGGACATTATTTGTACCAACACAACGGGGTGACGCTTTCTCGAACTAAGCTAAGCTCCTCATGCTCACGTGGATTTTCGGGATTTTGTTCTGGCGACTATGAGTGAGGAGTTAAATGAGGTGAGGTCGGCCCTGTTAAAGGTGGCCGATCGACTTTCGGCATTGCAAAGAGGAGGTGTTCCACAAGGTAAGATTAAATAGTAGTTTGTATAAAATAAGAAAGATTTTCCTATTGTTTTTTTTTTGGAATTTCACACATGACGGGTCCACATGACGCACAATGCCGCACACGTACATGAGTTCCAAGGAATGAGTTCAGCTTCAAGCTAAAGATATTTTAATATTCATATCAAAATTATCTATAATAACCCGACCAAAAGGTAATAATCTAAAAAAAAGGAAATAGAGTATGTGGTAGTATTATGTATAGGCTTTGCGTGTGGACTGACTTGACTGACTGGTCAGCGCGTGCACTTTGATCCGTGGTATTACACGACAATAGTCTAGAGTCAAGAGGTATTATTTAGCTGTTATGGGAGATTTTATAGTCTGTGATGTCACTAGGAGTTTGTACTCGCATAAAATTCCTGCAGTTGATTCTTCTACCATTTCGGTCATTTCCAGCTACAAGTTTGGCCGCCACTGATTTCACTTGAATGCAGCTAGCGCTGCAATTATTTAAGCTTACAAACTGTCATTCTAGAAGTGGTATTGCTATTTTGATAAGTTAAGAAACTATATATATTTCGAAAAAACCGGCATTTTTAGTGAGATCCTTTTTATGTATTCTATATTTTTCTGTAGTTCTAAGTTATATGATCCTATACGTTAAATAGTGCTGTTGTCAAAGTCTTTTCACATTTATCAGATAAACATTCCAAAACTTTTTTAGGTTTTCTTGGTTTTCTTAGTTAATAATCATGTGTCAAACTTCTCAGATGGTGCACAAGCCTCTACAACTGTATCTACAAGTATATCTACCCGTGCTTCTTCTACAAGTTCATCTTCAGTTCCAAACTCCGCTGTGGTAGAACAACGAAGGTTGTTTGGATATGCTTCCAAAAAACAGTATACTAACAAAAATGGAAAAGGAAAAGGAAAAGGCAAAAATGAGTCCACATGCACCCTTAAATTCGTGTGCCTTGCCTCCAAGACTGCCTCAAGTCCTCCTTCTTCCATTAAGGACAGGACCCACCTCTCCAACATGGGGCTAGGAGATGGCTCAATAACTTTTGGTGCACATGAACATGTGTATCAGAATATTCTCTTAAAATACCCTGCATTGAGCATGGCAGGGGGATTTGAACTATATCTTTTTCAGAGAGGAGGAGGTGAAGATGGGGGTTTTCATGTAATCAACCCACCCCATATATCAACTAGAATCAAACAACTGGCAGGTCAAGCAAAGATATACATAAGACCTCTGCAAAGGGATATTGAGCAACATCAAACATTGCAGACAGAATCACAGCTGGATCAGACTGAAGTAAGTCATTTATTTATGAAAAACAAAACAAAGGTTATCTGATAATTTTGATTTTATGACAATAAGAGCCACACCCATGAAATTATACATTTTTTAAAGTGAAAACAAGGAACCTGATTAAGTACTACTGTAATTTTATACTTAATGGGTTGCGGATGCCAAGTGTATTCCTCTGTAATTTAGGAATTAATGGAAGGTCATAATGTGCTATTTTCTTGTCTGTCTTGATGGGTTAGTTTTTGCTATTTGTTTTTTGTGCTTGTACCCATTGTCATACATTGAAATGGCTATAACAAAATGTGTTTTTATTATAACAGGAATCTGAAGCTGCCATCCCAGTTGTTGATTGTTTTGTATGTGGAAAAGCAATTCGCATGAATGAAATGTCAGCTCATCAAGAAACCCATGAGTTTCCAGCAATCAACACACCACCAGAAAAGGCATGGGACACATATCATAAAAACATATCATGTAGTTTTAAATAATGCCAGCACTATAATTATTGCATATATAAACCTTTCAGCCAGCCTATATTGTTTATTCTGAAAAAAATTTATCCCCATTCCCATACTTGATCAAATATACACCTATTTCAAAGAGAACACCATTACATTTAATCATAATTATTGTATTTATGGTGCATTTTCATCAGTCATCCTCAAAAATTGCTCAACGCATGGCTGCTGCTTTTGATAATAGGTGTAGAGGTAGACTTGCTTCCACAGCATTGAATTAATGAAATTTTAAATTACCAGCACTCTCTGCAGTCTAGGCTTGATCATTGTGACAACGTTTTTTGAAATAGGTGTATATAATAATAATATATGATATATAAATATAATTTGACACATGCACTAGCTCAGATACCCTTATTTTTTATGTAATTATGTTCTTGGCTTTTGCAGTTATGATAATTCACTTTATTAACTTTGATGCATTTAGAGCTCTCAGTTTTTTACAAACAATTTATGTTTTTCTATTAATTTTTGCAGAAGCAGAAGACATTAGATTCCATTGCAGTACCTACTAATAAGAGGTAAATTATACAAAATGTATAACACTGCCATTTGAACTACTGATGAAACAGCATAAATTGACATACATATGCATATTTCATTACTAATTCCAGAATTATTCCACAATCTGGCATTGAACCAGCACCAGTGGCCTCCAAGATACAATCATGATTAAGGAGATATGCCCAGATGCCACTGATATTGAAATTCAAGGGGCTTTGGATGATTCTAATGGCAATACAAATGAAGCAGTTGGAAGATTGTTAGGTAAGTAGCAGTTGGCCACTACAAAAACGAGCAAGGGACTCGGGAGAGTTTTGAATTTTAATGTAATTAGCAAAAAAGTTTTCTCATCTGATAAAGCATCTCTAGATTAGTAAATCTGGCAAGTTTGAACGTGTTTTGTTAAAAGGTACCAGAGTTATCAGCCCTCAAAAATGTCAATTTTTTACAGAGAATATATGGCTTGGGTAGACACCCATCTACCCAAGCCATACCCAAGCCCAAGCCTCTTGTATGATAACTCAGTAATTAAGAATGTTTTGAGCAAATGTCATGTTACACCAAAGTCAACATATGTGACAAAGTTTGTGCTTTCCTCAGCTCTGATAGGCCTTTAATGATTTGGCCAATATTTGTCCTTGAACTACCTGACTAGTGCCCACTTGTGAAATCTTTTCCACCACTCGAAGATAAACTTCGATATGTTTGCTTCACCATTCAATATCCTCTATATTATTATGCTATAATTATCCTCTATATTATTATACTATATTAGTTTGGTAAAAACCTACTTATGGTCTATCACCAATCTGGCCCTCTGATTGGCTGAGCTACTAGTGGTCTATTAGTGATAGACCTCTAGTAGCGAAAAAAGTCGATTTTGAGAGCACCCTTTATTGGACCGATCACTAGGTTTTTACTAAAACAATTAGACCTCTTCCCCTCTTGGTCTATGAATCAATAGCACATTCGGCCTTCGGCCTCATGGGCTATTGACTCGTAGACCATCCGGACTCGAGGACTAATTGTTAAATAGTATACATTATATTGATATAATAGTAATGTATAGACCTACGATATTGTCTTTCTCAGGAATATACAGTATGCCATCTACATGTATAACAATAGATGATGATTCTGTTGGTGATAACCATGCCAGTGAAAGTGACAGTGAGTTGATGAAACCTGCTTTTGAAAACCACAGTACTGATGAATCCCCTGAGACTGCACTACGATTGTTACAGTCCCATGTAATCGAGAATGCCCCATCCAAACAAATAATCACAGTATGCAGAGTAGATGGGGTCACTGAACTAAGAAAAGAAATAATGGGAATCTATAAAAATCCCAGAACAAATTTGAAACTTATGCCAAGAATCCGATTTGAGGAGGAAGAAGGAGTGGGAAGTGGCCCTATTCGAGAGTTTTTCACAGAAACCATGAGAGCCTTAGATGAAGGGATTCCCTCAAGTTCCGGAAAACCGCTGATGTTTATAGAGGGAGAGAGTGAGCATCGCGTTCCCACACATGATCACTCCCTCAGATTGACAAGGGCTTATAAAGCCATGGGCAGGATGATAGGCCATTCCATTCTCCATGGTGGTCCAGGACTGCATGGGATTTCTCCAGGAATAAAGTTTTATCTGTCAAATGATAAAAACAGTGACACTCCACCACCTCTGACAGTAGAGGATATTCCAGACTGGGAATTGAGACAAGTCATTAGTGAGGTAAGACAAAACTAAAAAAGGAAATCATATTATCATTATAATTGGTATATATTTGCAGTTTGCCAATAATTTTCTTGTGATAGATTAATATTGCTAACCTTTGCATTAACTCGCAAAACATTGCATAAATTTGCACCAATTAGCAATTTTTTGTAACTGTGTACAGGGGTGGATCCAGGAAGAGGGGTGCAGGGAGTGTGCACCCCTCCCTCCCTGAGATGAGTGGTCCATAGTTAAGTGCTGCATCCTTCCCAATACTAAATCCTTGGGGGTGCACCCCTTACTGTAAAAATTCCTGGGTCTTCCAAAAAAATTCTTCTATGTGTTTATTGAGTTAACTTAACTATACGACACATTTGATGAAACAAGGTGAATAGATTTTATTTACAGTGCAGACACTTGAGCCGTGTTTTTTTAGCTAATACCTTCACTGGGTTTAATGCTCAAAAAAATCGTACAATTCATATACTGTATATATATATCCCATAATTACACGCTTCAAAATGAGTTCTTAACAGAAATTGCACCGAATTACAATGCTGCTTTGAGTTTCTGCTGTCTGTGTTTCACAGATTTTCTATAATGAGAGGATGAGATCGCAATCCGATTGAAGCTCAGAAAAATCCCTAACCACATGGAATACCAAGTCTGCACTTTCCTACATCATTAAAGCTCCTGAGACCCTGCCCCCTCCCTCCAAAACAATTGTTTTGTTTTCATTTTTGTTTTGTTGTGGTTTGGTTTGTCATAAGGGTAGGTACGTAACCACTCACTTTAAATTCTTTTGGAATGTTTGTCTTTGTGCATTTTACAATATCATGTGGAATATCAATATCAGGTTTTGAATTGGGTTGAAATGGATGGAAATGTACATAGCAATGCATTAGCTGGGTTTGGTCCATTGTATATAGTCCACCCTGCATATAATTATGGGCTAATTATTTGACATTGAAGTCTTTCTATTTTTTTCTTCTAAATATTCTTTTTATCACAGCTTGACTCACTTCCATTCAATGAGAAGCTCACCCCAGATCAAAGAAGTACTTTGGAGCCCTACATTATGGAGGCTGGATTAGACCCAGATGAATTGTCATGTGAAAACCGCAAGCTTGTTATGGATGGGCTTATGACATATCATGTTATTGAGAAACGCCATCTTGAATTGGATGACATTATTAAAGGTAATGGTTAGTGTTTTTCAATGTGGAACTATAAACTTTCTGTACTACCTATCTTATACTGCATGTGTAATGCAGTATAAGATAGTATAAGATATGTATATAAAAGGGGTATTACTGTGAAATGGATCCCTTACACTGCATAAATTATCTCAGACATTTTTCGTAACAAAAGTTTTTATCATTCTGAAAACAGTTAAGAGTATAATCAAACATTATAAACTAAACAAGAGAGGTTCGCCCTGAAGTCTCAATGATATTTATGAGATATGCAAAAAAAAAAATGTTTATGCCAAATAAGCATATTACAGTTTTTTCTTATTTTTTTTATGAAAAAGAGTCATCAAAGCCCAAAAGCACTGGATAGATTTATTGTTATGTGTTCTTTGTTATTGTTAGTGAATCAGTCATTAGTGAATTAGTTAATCATTTTTTCTGAAATTCTCCTGGGGGACAAGAATGGACACCCAGGTGAACCGCAGAAAAAATGATCACACATTTTTCTTGGTTATTCAGTCCCAGAATAAACAAGTTCACTGTGACATCAGTTGTGAAGGTCATTGTTAACTTGTTGCTAAGTTTAATTTCTTAATACTTTCACAGTTTATTAATATATTTCTAAATTATTTTGTCATATTATTAATATTTTAGGAATGGAAGAAGTAAAACTTCATACATTTATGAAAAGATATCCCAACTTGGTCAGGGTAGTTTTCCCCACAGATGCCGAACAGGTGTTAAGTGGGAAAGAAATCAAGGCAGCCTTTGAATTTGAGGAAACGCCAAAAGAAGAACAGGAGAGAACTGTGGGTTTCTTCAAATCATATATCGATGAAATTGAAGGTGCTGAAGGTAAAAAAAAGTTCATAAAAGCTTTATTTTTAGAATCTTTAATTACAGTTATTGTTGCATCCATAAACACTTTTATATTGTTCTTGTTTGAAACAGCTTACAGTAGAATTTAATTTGATAGAATGGTTTAATTATTTCCCCTTCTTTTTATTGCCCCTAAACACAAATCGAAGGGAGGGCGGGTGGGCCGCTTCGTCTTTTACCACTAGTAAAACTGAGCAAGAATGCAATACCTCTGCTTAACAGCTGTATTTATGGCTAACGTAATCTACGTGAACATGTCCATTAATTAACATTTATTGTTTTGGGTTTATTACTCAAATTCCACCGTGCATATCATTCCGATCATTAAGAATAGTAAAGACTTGGGAAACAACTCAGCATATGACAGTGTACAAACCCATGATTTTACGCAGTAGTACTTTTCACAGCTGAGCTTTGGTCAAGATTTTCTCATCCTCTTAATTACCTACAGCTTAACCATGCAATCCTGAATCTCAAAAACCTAAGCTACCCCTGTGGAATAGAAAGCTCTAAATGGTGGTTGGGGTACTGCATTGGTAATTGCAAAGGTTTTGATCCTGAGTATTTTTCCAGATTTTCCAAGCCTTTGTAATAATGTTGTCTGTATTCACACAAATCATTTTCTATTTTTTTTTTTTATTTCATTTTTAATATCACACTCCCAAAGGACAACTTCATTAATTTTATTATTAAATATAGGAGGTTTAAAACTTCGCACCCTGATGAGCTTTTGGACTGGAGAAACTGCCTTCAAGTTAAGCAGTGGCAAGCTTCTAATTAAGTTCGACAATGGAGAGAATAACTTGCCATTATCAGAGACCTGTTTCAGGTCTATCATTTTACCAATAAAGCACAAGGAATATTTGGAATTCCAAAAAAATATGGATGTAGCACTTAAATATGGTGCTGCGGGATTTGCATTCCACTAGGATGAAGTGCACATCTCATAAAATTTTTTAAACAAAATCTAGAGTTGTAGTTACAGTTGTTATGTAGCCAATGAAGCGTTGAGAAAAATCTGGTAGTGTTTCACGTTTGGACATACTTTTTTAAACAAAACGTTGAATTAGTACCAGGGGGTAGGGACTCCCATAACAAATGGATGGGGTGCTTGGCAGACCTTTTAGGGGCGAAAATAATATGCTAACATATTTTTTATAATTGATTTAATGTGGTTGTACCATTTAAGTGTCTCAGTTAGTTTATATGTACCTTTTAGGGTCATTTTCAAAACCATCTGCTGAGCTCCCCTCTCATTGTTTTAATGGAGTCCCTCTCCCCCAATCCCAGAATCAGTATATAATGTCATGCAATAAATCTTACAACCATTACTGTTTAAGGGTGATCCTTGAAACTTGAAGCATTACTCACCAACTAGCTTTTTATATTTCAGTTCAGCTAATTGATTGATGGCCACTGAAATGCTAGTGAGCCAATGTTGATAGCCCGAGTGTTATAATTGGTTCTGAAGTAATAAAGGTCCTTAGAGTAATAACATTTGGTTCTTAATGAAATAACATTTGGGTCTTAGCATAGTAAACAGTCACATTATCGCCAAGAAACATTCAGAACCAATTATTACACTTGGGCTCTCAACAGCCAACCACATTTTCAAACTTCAACAATAGTTCTTGTAATAATTGTCAGAAAACATTAGGTTGGGTATGCTCAAGAAGGAGTGTCACACTTCTCTCGTATAATATTCTATACATACATAATATTCAAAAGTTACAGTTTCAAAATGTTGAGCATTTGCTGGAATGTTTCTACTCCTTCTAAATAGCTCATGTTTTCTGTTGATGGTAATAAACTCATCTGGGCTTCAGTCAAAGGGCAAGTCGTGTTTGGTACTTCCACCACATTACATAAACTAGGATCTGCTTCAGGGATAGGCCCAGACCAGTCCACACCAAAGTTGTCACCTTCATTCTAAATAAAAAACAGTGGAAGAATATTTGCAACTGAGATCATATTTTGCTTTCAATTTAAAATTTTAAAATTTGTTGACCTTTGTTAATCTTAGCATATTTATAAGATAAAGTCATCTTAATATTAAAGAACATTTTCCATTTCATTTTTCAATGAAAATAAATGATTTAATGCTACTTGAGTATTTTCTGTGTTGTTACTTTGTTTTATTGCAACCACCCTATGGGAACTAGTTCTACAGAGTTTTCAGTATAACTTGTCTTAGAAAATAGTAATAACCCCCTATTAATTTTTTTTTTTTTTTTTTTTTTGGTTTGTTTGATTGCATTGCAACCCCCTCTTTGAAAAAGTTCTGAATCTGCCCCTGTCAATATGTTAATGTTGGAGGTAGTTTGATTGTAATCATCATACCTGAAATACTTCATCTTCAACAGACTGTGTCCCCCAGGCTTCCTGCAGGCCTCTAATCCAGAGTTGCATTGGAGACTTGTTTTTCTCTGTACGTATTGGGTGATGAACCCATGCATTCTTCCAATTGGTTAGATGTTTGTTAATGATGGGTAAGAAGACAAAATGTAGACACCACAAATGAGCATCACTGTCTGGGTCTAGGATATTCTGACTTTCGAGATCATGAAATAGCTCGTAGAAAAGGGAAATACATCCAGCAAAAACATCTCTCCAAAGTCGCTCAATTCTCTGATTGTGAGTACTTTTTCCTATCAAGCATTTATTCAAAATTGCACACTGTTTAATATAGTCGTTTTCATTGCACCGTGAAACAAAAAAGACTAAATTAGTTTTTGGCAGTGTGTGGTAGTTTGTATTAAACACAAGGAGACCTGACTCGGAAGAGTATCATTTTGGTATTTTTCACGTTAATGTATTCACCTTATTATAATGGTTGCCTTTGGTTCATTAGACTAGATCTAATACTAGCTATCACCAACAAGTACTACGTATTAGTCTGACTAATGTTTCACGGTGCAATGAAAACGACTCTAATAAGATACATAGGTAATTGGCATTCAATAAAAACTGATCTGATTCTATGATATACCTGTAATCATGCTTCCTCTGCCTGGTCCTCTCTGAATATGACTTAACATATATGAAGCAACATCTACATTTTCACCACCTTTGTCGGATCTTACACGCGATGGAAGACCATACTCGGATGTTGCCTCAAGAAAGGCATTTAATACAGTATCTGCTCTGTTATTGTCAGATGCCTTTAGGTAAACTGGGATTCTGGAATAACCATCTATTCCACCATGTACTACTATTCTCCACCTACGAAAAAGTGTCATCAGTACATGGGAAAACTTTTTTGGTTACAAAATGTATGACAAAACAATCCATGAAATTGAGCACAGTATCAAAAATTATCAAGACCCCAGCTGTATTATTTGCATCATGCAGGTGAAATATACTTGTTCTTATCCAATAATTCAAAATAAAATCAAGGTTACCTTATAAGTTTGTGGTTTCCATCAATGTGCCACAATGATAAGGGATATTTCACATTATAGCGACGTCTTTTGACAGTTGATTGCCACCTCTGAACAATACCAATGGGATCAATTCGTAATAACGACAATCTAACCCTTTCACGTTGGACACGGATTCCTTTGCTTTGTAAATAGCCTTTTAGCATTCTAATACCAATGCCAGGATGTGCATTAGATGCTTGCATAGTAAGTTCATCTAGCTGGTTATCATCAATGGTACTGTATGTCCCTATAAACATAAGGTAGTTTATGACAAAGATTGCCACCATCTTTACAGTGACAACAACTTACAAAACTTGCACTGTGCACTTTTGCATTAAATCATCAAACTTCTCACAGATATTCATTACGCATATTTAACAGATTGAGGGGTGGGGTGTCAAAAAATGACAGTCACTTTTGCTGACACATGTTACTAACATGTACAGAAAGAAATGGAAATTCTGGGGTGGAAAGGGAAGGCAGGAAACGAATAAGAAGTGAAATTGTAATGGCATGGAGAATTTGGGAGTGATATAAACTAGACATCAACAAAGGAAATCCCCCGCAACTCATCAATGATAAATTACTCTTTCTGAAATATTTCTTGTGATACAAGTCTTAATTACCTGATACACTGAGTCCATATGATGACATTCTTCTATTCACAGTTCTGACACTTACTCCAAGTATAGTGCTAATTTCTTCCAGTTTAAAACTTTGGTCAATGAAATAAGATAGTACGTCCTTACTTATGACGTATGATGGTCTTCCACGGCTTCCATCTCGTTGAATTCCTGCGCTGTAACCTGGGCCTGCAGAGGATTTCTTGGTATTTTTGCTTTCTATTAACAAACTATACGCTCTCCTAATTGTCTCTGTTACAAAATCATCGATATCGAGGTTCACCACAATTCTCTGAAGATAATCAAATTTACTAACTACCAACTCGAAGTCCATTTGATTATTCGAGTCATCTGTTAATCTGTTTAAACCACTGATAATGTCATGAATAGACTGTAGCAAATAGGATATGTCGTTCATGATTACAAAGAATCTCCTGCTTGGGTGACTACAACATATAAAACAAAGGAAAAATATATGAATAATCGAGTTGAGTATATTTTTTGAATTTTTAACACTTTTCTCTTATGAAAAAAGGATACGAAAATTAGCTAAACTTACTATGTTTTTATCCCGCCATTTTGAGGAGTCTTCGTACCTTGAGCCCGCGATGACGGCATGTAAAGTGATTGCGGTTGGATATTCATAAGTTGACTGTTCAATACTCTGAACTTGAATGTCCAATCGTACAAACCAACAAGAATACTTCAGCTACAATATCGACATACTCTTAACTACAAAGTAGAATTGTGAAAACTCCGTAAAAAATATCTAACCTTGAATGTCCAATCGTACAAACCAAGAAGAATACTTAAACTACAATATCGAATGTCAACTATGAATTTTGGCATGGATGGAACGCCATATTTTTCTCTCAAGTGTTTCCTTATTATTATTTTTTCGTTCATATGTTTTTCAGTTTGCTTTTGCGCGCATTTTCTTTCGTAATGCATTACATTTATTAAATATCATTTACTTCTAACCAGAGAAAAGAAATGACTTTGTTTCAGTAAAGTCTTAATCATATTTTTTAATGCAGTGATTCTCACAAGCCTTTTTCTACAGTGCAAACATCTTGTATGTGGTATTCTGCATGGGTGATTGTTATGACAGCTACTGATTGAGCTAAACCGTAGACTCAACAAGTCCCAACAAGTCATTGTACTTTGTCAACAGACCAGTGTAACAAAAATGCTATAACGTCGATAAACACTATTTGACACTGAGAGCACCTAAAATTTAGCAAATTTGTCGAGTTTTAGAGGGTGATAAGTTGGAAAATGACAACGTTCTATCTGTGTAAAGGTGCGAAGTTTTACAGACGTTTGGATTGTGCGAGGCAAGTTTGTGTCCCTCCCTCCTTTTATTGTTTTAAAAAAAAAAAACAGGTGGTTATAGTAGACTGCCAACATTCTGGCTTTTTTACCATACTAAATATAACGTATGAGTTTTTATCCTGGACACTCTTCTATTATTTTATTAAGTTTTAATAATTATGTAGCAAATTAAATAATGATAACCCTATAAATGACGTGGTTTTGACATGTTCACAAAAGGTGTTGCAATTTTTTAGTTATTGAGAAAAGTGGGTCCATTTCGGTCCAGTAGATGTGCATAAACTTTATTAATAGCACTACAAATGGCAATGGGATTCACTTATTTTGGTGAAATCTTGTCATCTTGTTGCACGCGAGTATCTCCCGCAGAAAATGCTAGTGAATTTGTACAATGCACTGATTCAGCCTCACCTTGACTATTGTTGTGGCCTTCGGGGAAGTTGTGGTGCGGGCCTCAAGGAGAAGCTTCAAAAACTCCAATATAGAGCCGCACGCATTATTGTCAGAGCTGGTTATGAGGTCAGATCATCCCAAATCTAACAAGACTTGCACTGGTCTGACCTTGAAACAAGAAGGCAGCGACAAAAATCGGTTCTTAAGTACAAAATTATCAAGGGTGATGCTCCGATAGGCTTTCAGGATCTTTTTACCAAAACTAGTGAATTACATAATTATAAGCTGAGATGCTCGGATATCAACCTTGTGCCTCCAAAACCTAAAACTGAATATATGAAAAGATCATTGGCCTATGGTGGAGCAGTACTTTGGTATATAGTATTCCCAAAGATATTAGAAACAAAAGCCATAAGCAATACTAAACCGTAACTATAAAATCTAACGGTTAAAAATAACAGAATAGATGACTCCACGTAAGTTCTTGCGCATATAGTGGTCAATTTTTTAACTTGTTATCTAAGACGTCATTGCAACGATTTCCAAGCTTAAAGATCTATCGGTCCTATTGTTGTCTTCCTGTCTCAATCCGGCTTCCCGAACCAAATATCAGTAACTGCCATCAAACTACGCTTCTGTAGCATCAACAGTTATGTTCCTACTAAAACCTTGGTTAACATCCTCGTAGTCTGGTTCTCGTGCATATTTTTTGTGCTGTTGTAGTGTTTCATATTCGGTGTTTACTCTTGGTTTTAAGTCCATGTATTGTTCATGGCTCGTCATGCCTCGCGTGTGTTGTGTTTCACTTTTTCTATGTCTGTTTCCAGGCTCTTGTATTGACTGGTAAATCGTATTACTGCTTTGTCTTGGTTGTAATTCCATGTAACCTGGAGCTTCTATTTCGCCAGCTTTTGCTTTCTCTGGATTTCTTGAATTCGTAATGACGTCACCTGCTGAATAATATGAGTTGTCCATGACGTCATGGGTGATTCCTGTTTCATTTTTTTTGTTCTTCATTTTTTTCATAATACTTTCATTGTTTCGTTTTTCTTTTCGTAGCCGGTACACCAAATAAACGATACAGACGATCAGTCCAAGATTGATCAATACAAGTGGAATGACGTAAGGCACAACTGTAAAGAAATCAAGATCGCATGACTATCAGATAAACACTCTTGTAACCAAATTTACTCATCTCATACCCTTGGGTTTTTCATTAGGTGTGGTCTATTTCCCAAATTATTCAACATTAGATTGGATTGCGAAAAGGGCAGTTATTGCGAAAAGCATCTATAGAATTTGCTTCACTTCCAAATAAGATAAATCATAAGGACTGTCACAGCGGTTAGTCATCCGCCTCACTCCATCTCAAAAACCGATCCACTGTTACCGGTGGCGGAGACTTGAGACTTGAGAGTAACTAGAACGAGAAATGTCTTGTAACCGCGATAGTGGAAAAAATCACTCCATTACCATCCTGTTACCTTCCTTTGCTATGTTTTCACAATTGCAATATTCTGTTGAATCTGAAAAGACAAATAATGCGAGTTTGCTAGAACAAAGCAAGGAGGGAGTGTGAAATAGAAGGTTCTGAACAAAGTAACGAGGACGTTACTGCGATTCCCAGTCACACTAGACCTTCATCAAAAATGAAAAAATGAGTTTTGGTGCACGTCAAGCAAAACGTTTTTTTTATTTTTAATGTCTAAAGATTCTGACTCCGATTGTTTGTTTACATGTTAATGTACTTTTTATTGTATGTTTCTTTTTGTGGTTTTCTTATATATATTGTTTCTTGTCTCGTTGTTGTTGTTGGTTTAATTAATTGTGTGTGTGTGTTTGAGTGTGTGTTTTTCTAGGGTAGTACATTTTTCATCCATTGTCCTTCAAGTGTGTGAATTTCACATTTTTTGTATTTGATCTTTTATACGAATACAGTAGTAAAACAGTAACGTTACAAACAAGTTAATACCATGCAACAATCTTAAAGAATTAGTAAGATATTTGGCGTTATACCTTGAGTCACTTCAACTGTAGCTACTACTGCAGCTTGGCCCGCGTAAATTTTCTTTAAATAAGTAAAAGACAAAAAAATGGTATTACGTTTCATTTCCATTTAACCTGTAAGAGATATATTGTTTTCTTTTGCTTTGACAATTAGATTTTTTAAAAACCCTGATACGACAAAAGTGATTTTAATTCAATATTAATCAATCTTAATAGTGCCATGTACTTACTCCATAATGATTAGTAATCGCTCTTTCTGCAATAACATATGTTTTTCCTTTGTCTAGTGGTACATTCTTATATTGTCCATATATTTTATTGTCCCCAACAGGAAAAGAAGACTTGATCTCGTTTGGTTTCAGTTCTGCTGTGACGTAAAGCTCTTGTGCATCTTTGTAGTCACTGATGTTTGTTGGTAAGCTGCATAATTCTTTGCACCCTTTAATTACGATAACTTGAAATAAACTGTAATATGTTAAAAGTGCGGTTAATTACGGCTTAATGTGTAGACCTGTAGCACTTCCGAAAGTGCGAGGTCTTAATTTTGAAATACGTATAAGACTAAAATATAAAAATGCCAAATCAGAAAATGTATTGAATTTTGCAATTACACAACTTTTTTTAAACTACTATTTATAATTTCTACCTGATTGGTCCATTAACAGGATCAACTGACCATAATGGAACGTCAAATTTGTTCTTTAGAGTTATAGAATTCCCCGTAGGCTTGACAGGATCTAGAATATGAAGTATAATTGTTACTTTAGGCAGCGAGACAGCAAGCAAAACCGATATCATTTATGGTACTTACTGTCAATGTCTGTGTCTTTTTTACTTGATACACTCTTCTCACTCTTACCACATGCTGCTAATGCTGTTACCCAGAATTCATAGCTTGTACCAGGATTTAGACCGTCGATTACCGTGTTAGTTCGTGCTCCATTCTGCTTGTGAGTGCTTGAAAATGAGTAATTGCTCCAGTATGGTTTAGAACCTTTTACTTCAATCTATCTAAATCGAATGAAGACCATATGTTCATTTTAAACACAACATCAAACCAAGTATTCAACCAAGTATTTGATTTGACTAGTCTAGATAGCTTACGCCTTACCGTATATTCATATACAACCAATGACAATGGCAAGGGTTTTTCCCATCTCACTCTAATAGAAGTCTTTGTTTGACTCTCGGCTTGTACATCAGTAGGTTCTGTATCAAATGTTTTTTTCCGTTAGCTGTGTTCTGAAACTAGTTTCAAAATATCTTAAGAATATCAACTCACGTGCAAGCGATGTCAAAATATTAATGGTACTTTTGGGTCCTGGTCCAACACTGGTATAACCCCTGACAGATACTGTATAGTTTGCACAAAATCTAAGGTTGCACAGTATGTACTGGGTAGCCTGTGTTGTAGTATTAAACATATCCTGTAATGATCTTCCTGAACGACCTCCCTCAATATCTATTGACCAAAAGATCTCGTACTTAGTAACCACGCCGTTACTTTGAGCTGTTGTTAACGGTTGCCAGGTAACCAGAAATGTTGTGTCGTTTATCTTTGTTGCTGTTGTCTTTTGTGGACCAATATCCGGGGCTGAGAGAAATAAAATATGAAAATTGAAGACTGTAGGACATATTAAAAACTGTTGATTTAATGGAGGAAAAAACAGATAAAAATATAAATTAAAAAGAAACATTTTATAACTGATTTATTCCTTACCATCCTCTAATGTTCTTATTATTGTAACACTACATGCAGGACCCACATACATAGTGTTTCGTACAGCCACTGATATGTTGTAGCTTGTGTACTTTTTGAGATTTGTCAAAGTTGTCATATTAACGTTACCCACGTCAATCTGTTGTTGTGTTCCGCCCTCTGGTTTGTAGAAGATCCTGAATCCAGTCATTGGGCCATGTAGCAGGTCTAATTGTGAGTACTGGAATAAACCAGGTTTACGATTAATCAGAATTCAAAATTGTTTTTTTATATTGCTGCTACAGTTTTAATCAAAAAGGCAAATAAAAACCGTGTCTGCATGGAGCTTAGCCGCGTAGTCCAATCGAACATATTCTACGGGACACTAGACTCAAGATTAGATTACCTATATGCACCTTGCTCAACCTTGCTTATATATATCTCGAGAAAAGCCTATACGCAACTTGAAAAATTATAGCCTCGTAGTTGATAATAATTATTTTTACCTGGAAATGAAGCTGTATACTTTGTGACGACAGGACATTTGTCTTTGTGATTGATGGTACACCTTCAGGCTCTATATTCAGAATTAATAAATAATGAACAAGTTTTGAGAAAGTTGTACTTTCAAGGACTTAGGTGAGGGCAACAGCTTTCCATTTTTTAGCCAATTATTCTTTGAAATTTACTTTTAGTGCTCAAAAAAGGCCACAACAACAACAACAACAAAAAAGACAACAACAATAACAAACATACATACACACAAACAACTGAACACACACAATAAAATCACAAAAAAGCAAATTTCCAATGAATATGCGTCACCTACCCTAGACCTTTCCTACTAGACTTTGTCACCCGTACGTATATGCCCTAGAACATTTCTAATTAATGACTGTCACAAATCGACAGTTGCTATCTTGAGCACCACTCATATAAAGTTAAAAATCAGTATTTGTTTGGAAAAACAAAAGTAGCAGTAATTAACGTCTCACTTGATATGATTAAAACAAGGGTTTATTTAATTTTTATTATTTATCTTGAGCCTATATTATGATACAAAGCCGGATGGTAGTAATTGTGGTATGGAGTGCCTATAAACAACAAACAATTGAACATAGTATATACCAGCAATCAACGTTCTAACATCCTAGCCAACTGCTCCACAGTCCTTGCCCAACGACACTTATCGCCTTCACTCTGATGCTGTAGTTGGTGTACGGCTTGAGATGTTCAATAGTGTAGTTAAGAGCAGGATGATGTGCATTATAGGTCACCGTTGAACTCTGATTACTGAGCTGTATATTGTACGTGTTGATGGTACCAACGTCATCAGAAGCTGTCATTGCGGACCATTTCGTTGTTATCGACCTCTTGTTTAGTTTTGCAGTCACATTTGGTGCTTTAGAGACATCTTTGTATAAAAAAGGGACTAAATTTTAGTAATAAAAGATACCTTATAAAATTTACAGATGATATCATCGACTTACTCAAAAATACGGTCACTTTCCTCGATGCCTCATTAATCCCTCCACTCGGCAGGTGAAGTGGGTTTACTATTCTACACGTGTAGAACGTGTTACAGACCACATCTCGTGTGTTAGGATCTTGTCTTGTACAGTTGTACTTGGACATCACATCTTCAGCAGAGATGAACTGTACTTGTAGTGTTGATTGTGTTGCACCGTTGATCTTTGTTCCATTGTTAAACCACTGGATGTCAGGTGCTGGTTCACCAAGAACACTACAGGTTAATGTAATGGAACTTCCTTTGATGCTTGGAAGGATGAAGTCAACAGTATCCAAAATCACTTTTGGGGCAACGACTGAAATGATACCGCACAATTATCATTACTAATTAGATTTTAATATTCCCATTAGATCAGTAAGGATTTCAGTTTAAAAATACTTTCTCGTATGACTTACAGATATCACATCCATAGCCTTCAAATCGTAGACAATGACCGCTCCCTGAGTTGTGGGTCTGAGGAGTAATTCTGATATAACGTGCTGCTATTGGATTCCTAAGCCAGTTGACTCTGACGGCATTCCTATCGCTGTTTCCTTCTAAATTCTATTTAATAAAATTATATAATGTACAAAAAAATATAATAAGTGGATTGTTAACATCAAAAGGCTTTTAATAATCTCACATTAAAAAACACCTGTCATTAGATCATTAGGATGTACTTATATAGCAGGCTTATATATACAGGGTTCGTGCTACTCCTTGAAATCCTTGAAAACTCCTTGAATTGAAAAAACATTTTTAAGGGCGCTTGAAAAGCCCTTAAAAATAGAGAAAACGCCAAAACTCCTGGAATACTTCTTGAATTGAATGCAAACATAATGCTATTTCTAACTTTCCTTTTGAAATAGATAACGATTAAAATTGATTGAAGAGTTTTCGTATATTTCGTAAACAGCCTAGCTGAATATCTGAATACTTCTGGTAAGAATGCGTATATTGAAGATCTATTTATCTAAGCTAGTGGCCCCGGCTGAATTAGCTGCACTGTAACATTGAATCAATGCTTAAACCACGTTCTAATACAAAAAACTTTGTCCTTGAAAATCGAATATTTGTGCTTGAAAAGTGCTTAAAAAGTCCTTGAATTTTGTAACGAAAATGTTGCAAGAACCCTGTATATATGACTATTAATCATAGCCCAGACTATATTACCTTAACGACCTGTCCTTGTTTGTACTCATTCCAATATCTGTTATCAAAGCTGTAGCCAACTTTGTATGACGTCACCCATGCATTCATATGTGGGTTACCTTGTGTTGCAATACCTGTCACTGTCTTGACCTGTCCAAGGTCAACCTGTATGTACTCATTACTACCATTGTTTGACTGCACCATGACGAATTGCCATACAAACGACCACGTGGTGCAATATGGGAATTATGGGATGACGAAGATGACGTTAAGTGTGAGTCTGGTATTTGTGAAATCTCAAGACCAAGCGGCGAGGTACAACCTTGAACAAAATTAATGCAATTTTATAATTTTCATAACTCGTCTCACATGCAATCATACAGAATACTTTAAGATTTCTTACCAAGTGGAAGTCCTTTGAAATCTACCCTTAGCATCTTCCATCGTTCGTACTCTTTTGGAAGTACACGAACAAACCTGGCTCTGAATGGGTTGGATATTGCATTAGTAACCACTGTTGTTCTTTCAGAGTTACCGCTAAACTGTCAAACACAAAAACGCAAAAGAAAAATCGAGAAGTGTGAGCTGGAAAATATTTTTTATTACCACATATCTATGATGCGTGTGATAAATGAATGCTGTTATTGGTGTTTATGAAAGTCAAAGTCAAATTCCTTGTTAACATGGTATCCGTTTTTTACTGTCAAACACTCTCGTTTTTCAGTTTTTCTACGGCTGTGCATTCATTAGCAGGAGGAGGTTTGATTGGGTCCACCAAATTAAACTACAATGGAAATTTTTACAATGGCGGGTCTCTATAAACTTTACCTCTTTTTCTCCAGACTTGTTGTGATGTGTTGGCCACTGCACATTGTTTGTTGAGTACAATACTTCATACTTTTTCACATATTCATCTCTGTTTTCCCCAAGACCCTGAGTAGCTACAGCACATATATAGAACAAAGCACCAAGATCAATCTGAAGATAATCACCAGGTGTATATTGTGTACTCGCAGCCCAGGCTTGGCTACCTACCCAGTCTTCCTTTAAAAGGTTTGTAGTGCTGAGAAGTTGATGTTGCTGTAAACCTGTGATCAGGTACCAAACTAGTAGAGGGTATACCAACACTGTGACTTGAACAGCCTGAACAGGAGAAAGTTTCAAAGTTAAATATAATTAAGTGCAGGCCTATGCAAAATATTTATAACTTAACATTAAAAGGTTTTCAGATAATCATGCAGGGGAGTAAGAAATAGAGGATATTAAATTACGAGTGAGCGCAGCGAACGAACAATAATTAATTCTCAACACAACAAGTTAAAATCCGTATCTCCAAGTGGCCATCTACAGTAATATTCCTTTTAAATATCATAATTTTCGACGTAATTGTTTCATCACTTTATAGTTCCATATAAGCAGCTATTGCATTATTTTCAAGTCCTCTTTCCTGTTCAAATTAAGGATTACTTTGAATCGTTTCCATTTGCATTCGTTCGAGGGAAAACTATGACTTATGGAATCAGTCTAGTATAGTTGGGGAATGATATAATTAATCTGCAATAGGACTACTTGTCTGTCCAATTTGGAAATAATTGAATTCACAAAATTCCTCTGACTGCCAAATCGGACTCGCTATCGGCCTTTTCCCATTTTGTCAGTCCTCAGAATTTTTTTCATCCAATTATTTCCAAATTGGACAGCATGTAGTCCTATTACCTATACAAATACAATTTTAGTGGATTTTTACTTTTTAATACGATTCCTAAGAATTCTTACCAATAGTGAAGATTTCATGCATTATTATTTAAAAAACCACTGGTTATAATCAATCGCGCGCTCTGATTGGCTACTCTACTACGAGACTATCAGCTAATATACCAAGTATAGTTAGTAGAAAAAGTTCAAAATGGTCGCCGACCGATTTGCTCAACTTTCTGAGGAAACTAACACCAAAAAACACACCAAGGGAATTAATAATGGCTTAAAATAGTATTTGGCGGTAAGAAAGGATAATTTTTAATTATTTTAATGTAGAAATTTCTACTTTTCTTGCGAAAAGAAAATCGTTTGCCTGAAAAAAAATCAGAAAACATCAAAAAGTAACATGGGAATTTCAATTAATCTTACTTGTCTGGAAAGGATAGCCATAGATCTCTGTCCTCAAGCATGGTTTATCAGTCTGGGATGTCGTAGGTACAATACGTAGATATCTTGTAATAATACAATGGTACAGAATGCGACGTGCAACAGTTGAACTATCATAGTTACCGTAGAATATCTGTGAATCAGAAACAAAAAGGTTAATGGCCCACTTACACTAAAAGTGACAGATGTATGACGGATACGTTATAATTGGTCAATATTGTACTACCAGTAGATATATATTTATCTGGTACGTCTTCACCCACTGATCTATCATACTATCAGTATTGCTACATTACCCTGTCAATATTGTTCTCCTGATAAGGGGTCCATGTTGTACCATCAGTAGATGTATGTATCTGGTACGTCTTCACCCACTGGTCTATCATACTATCAGTATTGCTACATTACCCTGTCAATATTGTTCTCCTGATAAGTGGTCCATGTTGTACCATCAGTAGATGTATCTATCTGCTACGTCTTGAACCACTGACCTATCATACTATCACTAATGCTACATTACCCTGTCAATATTGTTCTCCTGATAAGTGGTCCATTTTGTACCATCAGTAGATGTATGTATCTGGTACGTCTTCACCCACTGATCTATCATACTATCACTAATGCTATATTACCCTGTCAATATTGTTCTCCTGATAAGTGGTCCATGTTGTACCATCAGTAGATGCATTTATCTGGTACGTCTTCACTCACTGATCTATCATACTATCAGTATTGCTACATTACCCTGTCAATATTGTTCTCCTGATAAGGGGTCCCATGCTGTACTACCAGTAGATGTATATTTATCTGGTACGTCTTCACTCCCTGATCTATCATACTATCAGTATTGCTACATTACCCTGTCAATATTGTTCTCATGATAAAGGGTCCATGTGGTACCATCAGTAAATGTATTTATCTGGTACGTCTTCACCCACTGATCTATCATACTCTCACTAATGCTACATCACCCTGTCAATATTGTTCTCCTGATAAGGGGTTCATATTGTACTACCAGTAGATGTATATTTATCTGGTACGTCTTCACTCACTGATCTATCATACTATCAGTCCTGCTAAGGGGTCCATTTTGTACCATCAGTAGATGTATGTATCTGGTACGTCTTCACCCACTGATCTATCATACTATCATTAATGCTACATTACCCTGTCAATATTGTTCTCCTGATAAGTGGTCCATGTTGTACCATCAGTAGATGTATTTATCTGGTACGTCTTGACCCACTGGTCAGCCATGCTGTTTCCCTGTGTAGCCACTGCACAAATAAGGTGAGATGTCCTTAAGTCAATCTGTAGATATGGATCAGAGTCACTTGTAGAGGCACACCACGATGAGCCTGATGTGTAATGTAGTCTGGCGTTCTGGGCTAGATGTTGAGCAGAAGAAGCTGTTATACTGCCATCTTGAATAGTTCCTGATTCCATACCAAGAGGAGAGTTCTCGCAAGCTACGAAATGAGAAAAGAAGGGAAGGAGTCTATATATCTAAGGTCGTTTAAAAACGGATCGGTAGTGATATTGTAGACCTGATTTGCATATATTTTGGAAGGGACTACCAGATTACATCGCCCATGTTGGAGCCTAGCCATTCAAAGAGTGAGTGTAGCTGGTTTTAGTTGTTAAAAATTCATTTTGTTTTTTCGTATTCATCTCTCATGCACTCGAGTGTATTACTGCCAAATAATTCCGCTCTATCTAAAGATATAATCAGACTTAATGTATAGCAAGTATGTTTCGTTTGTACAACGCTGTTGTGAATATTTTCACACACCATGTCCATGAACAGTTATCAAGCGGTTGAACGTGTAAAATGAATCTACCCATAATCCTTGTCGGCCTCAGCTTTATAGCTTTTCAGGTGACTAACTTTATTGAAATAAGTGTATTTGAAAGAAGTGGCGGAGCATGCGAGTACGATCGTTTCTACTTTCTACAATGTCGCCGCATCGTGTGCCCGCGTCCTCTGAAGCCGCTCAATATATCTAGTATTTTTATGTATTAAAAGTTTTACCTTTTAAGTATCCATAGATCCCTACTCTCATTGTTTTATCGCGATATTTCTTTGTAGGTATGAATCTGATGTATCTCGTCAATTGTTTGGTAAGGGTATTTTTTTTAATGGTTCCGTAGTTGGTGTTTCCATCAAACAACTGAAACATGAAATCATAAAAAATGACATGACTTTTCAACAAAACTACTGCTGCCGAATAGAACATTAAAACATCATCATTATGTTGGATTCCTTTTGTAAGTTGTGATGAAGACAGCTATTTCCATAAAAGAGGTTATTCTTCCAACACTGGAATGCACTTATGCGGATCAATTGCAATTTCAGTGTTAACTGACTGGAGACAAAAGAGCAGGTTAAATAATTTCACATTCAGTTCATTTCCTGATTAAAGCATGGTTCCTGATTGAATAAAGACAACTGTGGTTTTCAATACTTATCAGTCAATACTTTCATAAAAGTAGATTTCTCAATGCTTGTATAACAATTGATTTCTTACCTTTACTGCCCCATTTTCTTTGTAAAGAGACCAGTTTGTATTATCCATGGACAGACTTATCTTATACTGTGTCACCCACTCATAACACTACTGCAACCCTGTGTGGCTACAGCACATATGACGTAAGGGAGCCCAAGGTCAATCTGTAGATAATCATTTGGATCTGATTGTGTTCTTGGTAACCATCCTTTCAAGTTACTATTGAGTCTAGCGTGATATGGATAGTATCTGTGGTCGTATTTAGAAGTTGCTGTAAGACTGCTGTCAGGTATGATGTATCTGTTCTCTACACCAATCAATCTGTCAGCACAGTTGTTATCTAGAAAGAAAGAAAATGTCGTTTTCGTTTGTAAATGAACTTGGTTGAAACAAGTAGGTCGCATTGGCTAGGCAGCGATCAAGCCACAACACAATCTTCGTCACGCTAATATTGAGAATACAACCAGGGGTATTATCATAATGTGCTTTTAATCGAGATATTTTTTACTAGTTTTTTTGAGAATTAAATGTAAGCCTTTATAATAATTTTGTGAAAAAAATCGAATTTGTTGGACTTTAAAACTCGGCTTTTAATCTCTCATAAACATCTTGTTCCTTCTTAATTTTAGGAGTGATTTTTTCTTGTTCCTGCGAGCAAGCGATATCTTACAGCAGTTCCCTTGATGTGACAACAGTCACCGACTCCAAAACGAAAAGAAACTCTAGAAATACGTTTCAGTAATACAATAAATTGGAGTAGCCATCCGTTGAAGGTAGAAGAGTTCTCTCTCGATTGGCTATGTTTCATCGTATGGTATATCGGACTATTGATGGGTTGCAAGCATTCCCAAGAGAGTCAAAAGACAAAGACATGGCGGCCATTGTGGTGCCGTTAACAATGGATGCTAATGAGAAATCTTTTGTTAAATGGCACCAACATGGCCGCGATGACGTAGCGTGCAATCGAGAGAGACTTGTATCTTATTCCTCTACCTCGCATCTCAATTTAAGGTAACTCTATGACTTTTTTACGACCACATTTAAATTGTAATCAGCATGCAAATAGTTTCTTTCCTTGGGCGATCAATCAATGGAATAGACTTCCAGGAGTTATTGTTAATATAGAGGATAATATGAAATTTAAGGCCGCTCTGCGTGTTCACCTCGTTGAAAATGGTAGGTGGTTTTAAGAAATTTTAGATTAGATTAGATAATTAGATACATATATTATTTATGAAGATGACTTCAATTTCATATATATTATTTATAGACTTAAATTTTCTTTAACCTTCGCAATATATCTTTTAGAGTGCATTCAGTCAAACTGTTGAATAGAGTTCAAACAATTAATCCGTGAAATACTAATTACTAAATAGTACAAAATTGTGCTAATTAAACAATAGAAAACAATAGAATTAGTATAATTTAGCAGTTTTTAGTGGTATTTATGTTACACACTTATAGTGTTGTACTCTATTGTTTGCACTCTTGTTGACTTCAGCTAAATTAGATAAGTTTGTCACTATTTTAGCTGATTTCATATAAATTTGAAACTACGAGTAAACAGCTACTGAGATCAGGGGGAGAAACGATGATACAAATGAATGTCTATTCACTCATTCTCTGGTAAAACAACCCCCGGATTAGCATGACCGTTATTTGGCGCGCTTTTACTATATTTTCAGGTGACGTCAACTAAATAGTTAACTAAGTTAAATACATTTATCTAACTATTCAACAGTTTGACTGAATACACTTTATTCAACTTGATTTATATTTAATGACGTTTGGTTCCGCCAACCGGTCAGTCAACACTAAAATTTATAGTTAAGCCAAGCCATCCGTGTATTAGAGCGGCTTGGGCTATCTTGAAGCTATCACTATCGCCAAAAGTGGTCAGTGGTTCAGATATATGCAAACGTGTTTGTCACGATGTATAAATGGCGAAGAAATTGAAGGCTAAAAGATAAAAATGTATGTTAATGCACGGTGGTTAGTGATCGTTTTATTTCTCTTATTGTTCATTTGAATCATGCAAATGTTTGTCGAACCACGCTATAGAATATAACGTTGACGCTCATGATTGTATACAGTCAATTCAAAAAACGTTGTCGTCGACCGGCTCAAGCCTACGCGACTGGACCGAAAGGAATATGGTTAAAAATCACTGAAGCGGTTAAATATATTCGTTATTCTCACTAGCAATAAGATAATAATGACGAGAAACAATCCCTCAAATGCATGTCTTTGGGTTTAGGGAAAAAACAAAGTAGTTATGATTTAGTTCACAGTTTCGAAAATATGAAGGCATTAAAAAAAAGTCTCCTTCAACACTTTCCGCTCGCCTACGAAGGTTCGTGCTGTAAACCAGGCATAACTAGTCAGATAAAATTATGGAGTCAACTCGGCTTTAATGATTGCTACCCAGAGTTCCTTTCGGTCCAGTCGCGTAGGCTTGAGCTGGTCGACGACAACATTTTTTGAATTGACTGTAAACGCGGAATAGCGCAGCGCAACCATGACGTCATAAAAACGAAGACAAAGGCGAAATTCGGACGAATAAACTTACAAGTTTACTTTCAGCAGATAATTTTCACAGCCGATCGCAGTTGATCTTAGTTTACATGGTTTATTATTGTAACTTTAAGTAAAAATAATAAAATCGGTTCGTATAATCCTTGTAGCGGTTAAACAGAATGCAATGTTTGTCCGAATCTTTAAGCTATTTTTAGAATCAGTGCGCTGCGCTATTGACTGTCCATGTTTATGCTAATTGCGCTAATGAATTTACTATTTTCGCTAAATGATTATCTATGAATGGTAGTGTTTGTCAATGCTATTGGTGTTATTGAAGTTTCATTATAAGTGTAAAAGGAAATATACATTCCATCTCCATGAATGTGCTATTGTTTATCAGCTGATGCTGTTGAATGTTCGTGCATATTTGAATATCGTTATTGAAAGTCTAGTCCACGCTAATGAAGTGTATTATAGCGTTAATGAAAATATGTCCACCTTATTGATGATGCAACAATCGACATAAATAAAAGAATACTTTGCTAGTGAGATATATCATTTTTTCATTAACATTTTTTTCTCTCCTCTGAGTTGAACTAATAATGCACGGATCGTCTTGATATATATATATTTTTAAGATCACAAAACTGTTTTATTAATCTAAATTTATGACGATAGGAAGTTTGGTTATGTTGTGTTTACTTGTTTCACTCAGTGAGTTCCGTCAAGAATCACTGCTCAAGAAGTATATATTATAAGGAGGAAATTAATCTGAAACTGTCTTACACCAATCGAGTTAATGATCGAAAACTTGACACCTTGCTGAAAGGTTTGGCATATTTCGTTAAAGTTTAACTCACCTGCAAAAGCTGCAGTTATATTAATGAGAAATATTAACCCTGTTGCTATGACCCGGAAATAACGAACACTGTAAATCAGTCCTTCCATCTTGTTCAATGTAAGAAGAAAACGTTTCATTCTGGAATATTGAAGATAGATGGAAAAGGGATTATAACAACTCTTGATAAAATGATAAAAACAAGGGTATGATTTAAAAAACATTTGCTCGATAGAAAGAGGTTTAATCATCGAACTGATCTTAATTGTTATGTACATGAGACGTGTGATTTTTCTTCGTAACGGTTCTTATTACAACGTTCACAAATTTAGTATCAAATCCAATCAAGAGAACCCGCAGCAAATAAAATTGAAGTATTAGATACTTACCGGATAACGAGCTCGAGCATTCAGCTGAGTAGAACGGTTATGTAAATATAATAGTTGGGGGTTAGTTAAGTAGAATTTCCGCATAGGAACGTTAACGCTTGAGCGGCACTCGAACATTTGGAGGCCATACATCGCAGTAGGCAGTTTCAGTTTCTTCACTTTTGTAATGCAGATCAGTGCGTCAAGCTCACATCTTTTTACGATTTTCATTATTCTATATTATTTACTTTCTAACCAGAAATAATGGCTTTGTTCCAGTAAAGTTTTAATTAATTTTTTTATGCAGTGATTCTCATGAGCCTTTTCCTACGGTCCAAACGTCTTGTATGTGGCATTGTGCATGGGCGGATTGTTTTGACATGCTACACATGGGTTAATACCAGCTTTTACCAAGGTACTAGCTGATCCATTTTTGTAGGATAAATAAAGTTATTATTATTATTATTATTATGACAGCTACTGACTGAGTTACACGGTAGATTCAACAAGTCATTGTACTTTGTCAACGGACCGGTGTAACAAAAATGCTATAAAATCGATCAATACCATTTGACCGCTGAGAGACACTGTCAACAGACCAGTGTAACAAAAATGCTTTAAAATATATAAAAATACTAAGGTTAACTGTATTATTTCAAACTCTCCCGCAAATGCAAAAGATCTCCCACCAAAGGTCTTGTGTTTGATTTTGGGTACTATAAGATGGATATGGTCTTTTATTCGTCATCTCCTCTAGGTACGATGGTGCAAGACCATTCATTGACTTCTAGGTTAATAGCAGATTTTTATAGTGTATTCGATGTCGTATAGGTAACCAGAGAAGTTGTTTCATGACTGGTGTTATGTGTTCATATTTGGCCCGTTGAGAAACAAAACGTGCTGACATTCTTTGTCAGTACTCTGGTATAAAGATGCTCTAGTGTCGAATCAGGCATCCCACATAAGATGGCAATACGATAGTCGAGTTTAGAGGTAATCATACTGTGCACCATTGTCTTTGCCGAGGATTCATCAAGGCAACGTCTGATCTTATACATGTTCTTAAGTATAAAGAAACACTTCTTAGCAACATGACGTGTTGTTTTAGTGAGAGGTTAGTGTCAAAATCGACACCCAATAGGCGGATGCACTCGGTTAAATACTGACTTCTTCATCCCCAACAGTGAGTGCATTGTAAGTCAACTGGATTTCGTCGTGGACCATTGAACAGCAAGTATTTCAGTTTTATCTTCATTAAGTTTTAGCATGTTGAAAGACATCCATTGTTTGATCTCTATGAGAAGGGTTTCCATCTTGATCTTTATCATCGAGGTATTTTCCTTAGAGAAGGCGATATATAGTTGGCAATCATCAGCATAGGCATGAAAGTTAACGCCTTGATGACGTGCAATGTCACCAAGTGGAGCTAGATACATTGTGAACAGTTTTGGCTCTAAACCGAGCCCTGTGGCGCAAATTCTAGATCTTTTGAGTCGGAGAGAACCATCAATAGCCACTCTCAGCTTCCTCCCCTGAAGTTAGGATTTGATCCAGTCGGAAGAAACTTACTAGTGATTCCAAACCGATGTGTCAACCTAGCTAATAGGATTTGATGATCAATCGTGTCAAAAGCAGCGGACAATTCCAGTGATACGAGCAAAACACACTCATTTCGGTCAAGAGATAATGTTATGTCGCTGTATGACTTACATAATGCAGTCTCTGTAGAGTGTGTTCGGTAGGCTGATTGCATTGCCTCATCGAGATTGTTAGTCTGAACGTAACTGGTTAACTGCTTGGCTACGGTTCTCTCGATTAGTTTTGAAATATAGGAGAGGTTGGATATCGGTCTGTAGTTCTTCAGGTCTTCAGTGTGTAGGTCTGATTTCTTCAGAATAGGGGTGAGCATGGCCTCTTTGTAGGATAATAGGTGTGAGAGACTGATTCACAATGTTGGTGACTGTAGGAGGTTGGTATAGGATCGAAGAGGCTAGAACATTTGTTGTTGGATTTCTTGATTACTGACTCAATTTCACTAGATGTAACAGTAGAAAAAAATTTTACTTTAATTACTAGTTAATATTTCGAGTATTGTATGCATTTCTCAAGAAAACAGAGGAATTGTTAATAACACTAAGTAATAGTTATTCATGATGCGGGTACTGATATGGATATTTTCGCATACCCACTAATTTCGTGCTGCCTGTGGTAATCAAAGTTGTTTTATGTAACACGTGGTTTTCTCGTGAAAGAAGCCGCCTTGTTGGAAGATATATCACGTTTCTCGTCAATATCCAGAATTTAATAAAAGGAGAGACTATGGAATGCCCCGCAGATACAGTAACAACTCCCCATACGATAAAACAACCAGTGGATTAAGAACCACCAGGCTTCAATGTATTTAGCCAGTAAAGCACCCAATATACGAGAACCACTTCAGCCTGACAAATGAGACAGGTTCTTATATGAAAGTATAAAGTAAAAGCCATACATTCCTTACATTGTTGACTTTTTGGCAAACAATTTACAATTAGACGAGGCTGTACAAACGCGCATGTCTGTAGCGGTATGTATCGAATGCAAATTATGTATTTAATTCGAGATTCTAAGGCCCCGTCCACACTATGCCGGATAAATTTGAATACGCAATTTTCACACCGAAACCGAAAAAAAAGTTTTCCGTCCACACATGAAAACGGATAAAATGTTTCGCGTCCACACTAGTCCGATCACAGGCGGCAAAAACGCTTCATTGCACATCTGAGCATGTGCATCGAAGCTGAAATTGAGCCCGCGGTGAATTTTTAGCCATCTCGCCATGTTCCCATGACAATCATGACATCATCTTATTCCAAAAAAATCGGATACGAAATGTTCTCCGTCCACACTTATACGGCTAGCCGGCGTTTTCAAATTTTTCCACTCTGGAGACTGTATTCGAAAAAATTCGTTTTCGGTGAAGAATTGTTCCGGATTCGCCCGGACTAGTGTAGACGGTAGGCCCAACCGAATAAATAAAAATTCGGATTCAAATTCATCCGGCATAGTGTGGACGGGGCCTAAGAAAAGTGTTCAAACTATTTGTTTATACTAAAAGCCTCCCTCGTAAGTATTTTCATCAATTACCCATCCAAGCTCAAGTCTTAAGCTCTACTGTTCTACAAGGTATAAACATTTGTTTCATCTGTCTTTGTCAATGCTGCAGCATTCACATAACCACAATCAATACTATCATAGTGAGATTCTGTCTGTGTATTGCTGGCGCTTGCTGTAGAAATTGTAGGTATTGGTGGCAGCGATTCATCGACATTTCGTGCTGACTCGTTTCGTGATCGAATAATTTCGTCCATTTTCATGTAAGAATCAGGTTTTGTAGAATCGTTGTCTTTTCGTTGTCGCCGCCGAACCAAGAAGACGATGATAATTATGAACAATATTATGATAAATATCGCCAAGACGAGTATAATTGGCAGATATGTGGTCTTGAAGTCTGAAGAAAATAATTACAAAATGAACAAATTAAGATATGTATTAGTCTCTCTCACTCTCTCTTTCTCTCTCGGGATCCTCCCACTTTCCATCATTACTTCGAAACATGGTGACTGACCTTGTACACTTTGGCTCAGACTGGCATTTCCACTACCATTGATATCCAAGTGCTCTAATTTGATAACGTACGATGCTGTATCTCTTCCATTGGACACACTACATACGAACGTCCCATAATCTGCAGCTGTGTTGGGACGTACAACCACGACGTTTTCTAAAACTTTAATCGTTTCTGAATTTACTATTGAATGATTGTTCTTTGTCCAGCTGTATTTGATTGGAGGAGCTCCGTTTGCATAGCAACCAAGACTAACTTTGTCCTCATACCTCGCTCTAATCAATGGCATCATTTTTTCTCTTGAAATTTGAAGGTTTCCTGTGAATTGAAAATTTCGTTGTTTGCTTTTATTTCTTATATGGAAAAATTTTTTTTTTGCTAATTGAGAAATGTCAGAGGGACTTTCTTTCGCCCTCTATTTATATCTTTCCTATTAGCTTTTGGATAACGTAATAGTACAGCATGATGACTTATTAAGAGCCATGGAATTGGGAAGTATTCTTATGGTGCTGACGACGAAGAACGCAGGCTCTAGGGATGATATTGTATAACTGTGATAAACGTTCTTCCCGATAATTAAGATTTGTCTCTTTGGTAAAGTAAACATCTAATATATATGAAGGATTTATTTGACCTTGTGTTTGGTTCCTGTCTGACTCGGGGCAGGATTCGCATTTTTCTAAAGGCTTGACTTGTATGGAGTATGAATCTGTTTCATTTCCTTTTGACACATTGCACAAATAGTTCCCATAATCTATTGACGTCTTGGGCTCTACAACCAAAATATTTGGTATGACTGCAGAAGGGTTCACTGGAATCCCTTCTTTTGTCCAAGTATATCTAATTGGTGGAACCCCGGTTGCGTAGCAACCAATGCTCACTCTGTTTCCAATAGCAACATTCACTGACTGCATCATCAGATTGGTTAAGATTCGTAACTTGCCTAAAAAAATAATATTTTCTAATGAGCTAAAAATGTCAGCGAAAGATGTCATCTTCTTTGAAAACGTAATGTCTTAATCAAAGACTTCATCTCTTAAAATTTTTAAATCCGAAATTGAAAACAATTGAAAGTTTAAAATATTTAAGGCTGTTGAACAATTTGGTATAGTAGGAATGGAATCCTTTTTTTAGGTTTGCAGCGTAAACTGGCAGGCAGTTTCCAAGAGACTCTATCGAAACTATGAAAATTGGGAATGATTCTTAAAAAAAGCACGACTTAATATCCACTACAAGATAGTAAACTAACCTTGTTGAGTTGAATTGTGTCTTTTTTGGCATATTTCCGAAAGCTTAAGTTTAATCTCATAAGAAGCTGTTTGGTTACCATTTGTTGCTTGGCAAAGATATGTCCCATAATCCCCTGCGGTCTTTGTATCGACAATCACTGTGTTGCCTATTACACTTATGGATGAACTGTTGATAGAAGAACCATCCTTTGTCCAGATGTATCTGATTGGTGGAGATCCGGTTGCATAGCAACTGAGAACAACTCTTTCATTTAAGGCTGCCTTCACTATGGAAGTCATTTTGTCTCTTAAGATCGTAACATTACCTGAAAATATTTTGGAAATCGAAGAAATTCAACATTAATTTTTCAACCAAAGAATAATTTTAAGCAATTAACAAACTGACATATATAAACCTTGAGTTGAATTAGGTCCTTTGCAATTCTCCAGTTGCATCAATTTGATTGGATAAGAATCTGTGCTATTCGCATTGGTTACGTTACAAACGTAAATCCCATAATCATTTGTCGTCTTAGGTTCGATGACCAGAACGTTTTGAATAATTCTACCGAACTCATGATAGGAGCGCCGTTTAATGTTCAGTGGTATCTGATTGGTTGACTACCATTCCCATAGCAACTAATGACAGTTCTAATACCCATTCCAGCTCTTACCAATGACGTCATCTTGTTAGGATCCGGGAATAGACTTTTCCCGAATTCACTTGAATGACAACAAAACAATGATTCCAAGTCGAGGCTTGACTTGATAAAATACAATAAATGCATTACTACATTAAGTTGAACCTCGAAATGAAGTCATGCGAATTTGGGAAAGGTCTATTACGAGCTATTTTACAAATAGGACGTTATTTATTTTCGTTATTTAGATTCTGTCTATTGAGATTGAGGAACTTATTTGCAATCATTTTCGTAACACTTCTTCTGTATTTCTTACAAGCAATTCTCACACGTGGATACGTTGAGACAACGTGACAATGCTTGATTCTTTAAGCCAGTAAATGCTAACGTTATTTTATTCGTGCCGCTGACCAGAATAGATCGATTTTCCTTACCACTGCCTCCATTTTGCTCACAGATTTCCAGCTGTTCAATCCTGACCTTATACGAAACTGCCTCGCCATTATTGTTAGTCACGTTGCACAGATACACTCCGAAGTCCAATTCAGACTTGATTTCAACTAATAAGAAGTTATGCAGGACGTTTATGGATGAACTGTCCATTGGTGCATCTTTCTTCAACCAATTGTAGCTGATCGGTCGGGCGCCGGTCGCATAGCAACCAATACTGACTTTTTCACCAATGGCAGCCCTGACTAAAGGTTTCATTTTCTCACTAACAATGGAAAGGTTACCTGGAAAAAAATAAACGATTGGGCACATATCAAACTGAGGTATGATCGACATAGCCTTACACTATAGCATCAGGTTTACCGCTTGCTGCTAGGGATCAAGTCTAGAAACACGCCCGCAAACACGAAGAAGCACTCGGCATCAATGAAATTCAATATGGCGGTTCTTTCAGCAACAACTTCAAAATGTCAAAAGTTTGACGGAAAACGCCAGACTTTGCACTGCAGTTAACGTTTTGCGGTACCTAGCAAGAATTTCATGCTAAAGGACGTCTCTAATTATGAGTTCTCTCTCTTAGCTTTAGTGTTTTCCTGCTCAGAGGAAGGCATGACATTTTCTCGGCTTACCTACTGGCTGAGCAGTTGCCAACAGTGAGTTACTGAGTGTTCCATCTTTCACAGTAAACGCCCGAACTTGGAACCCATACTCCACAGATTGAACGAGTCCTGGTACTACTGTTGTTATGGCGGAAGGGATGTTAACCATATGTACTTGTAAAGGCAGTGAGTCATTTCTTGTTTCCCTGTAAACAACTTTATACCCTCGTAAGACACCATTAGTACACTTAAGATTTTGAAGTGATGACCAGATAAGCAGAACACTGTTGGATGAAAGACTTTGAACTGACTTCAGGACTGGTGCACACTCCGGCGCTAAAAAACAAGTCGAAATATTACAAAACATTAGCGACATGCATGACAGGATTTCAAGAAATTTCTGCATCCTACGATCTTACCATCTTCCAGTGTTCTTGTTTCTGCTTCCACACTTGGTTGGCCAACATACTGTGTATTCCTCACAGAAACATTGAATTTGTAGTTTGTGTTCTTTTCCAAAGATGTCAAGTTGTAGCTTCGAATATCTCCAATGTCAATCATATTTGTTGCTCCTCCTTCTTTTCCGTATGTTATCCTGAACCCAACCATTGGTCCGTTGACTTTATCACTTTGAGTAAACTAAATATATATATTTAATTTTGTTTCAAGAAAAAGGTTCAGAAAATGTATATTAAATTTCTTTTAAAAAAAGGCTTTTTGCTTTGACAACTGCCAGGAGTACAACTGACTTGAATCTCAAAAGGCAACTCCAGAACTTCCAATATATATATTACTATATACAAGAATCGTAAGAAATGACCCCTAGATTATGGTCCTTCTTAATTAACATATATTAAAGGGAAAAAGCTAGTACTCATGATTTAGGCTACTGACGTTTATCGCTGCTGGACAAATGTGTGTCAGTGTCGTGTCAGTGGTTCAGTATGTCTCCTAAGACACCACTTAGTGTATACCTCTACGGCTACCTAGAAGGCCTCTACTTACTCCGCAGTTGAAGGATGCAGTTAAAGGATGCCGACAGTAAACTAGTACTTACTTTACGGTGCCTCATTCTAATAATAAGACTCAAGCCTACGTAGTACTATATATTTGTCTTAGTAAATACCTGCCAGTCAATACTTATACTCTTGGATGTCAACGCTGTTAGCTTTGTGATCATTGGAATACCATCAGGCTCTACAAAAGTGTATGCAAGAATATAAATCACTTCCCTGATTTTATCAATGAATTAAGGTTTCTAAAGGGTATGACTGTCTGCCAATCGAGCAAAGTCTTATTTCATTTCATTCTTCCAGTATGGCGCCGACGATGTCAAGCACCCAAGAACATGCTTCTCTGTTAACTTCATTAGAAGCCGCCTTGTTTATTATTTTAACGATTACATCTATTTCTAAAAGAATACAAGAAACCGACAATGCTGGCTATATCGAGGTTAAATAAGAAACTAATTGAGAAACTATGACAAGCATACCCGCGAGGTAGTTAGGTAAAAACGAAGAATAATGAATATTACCTGCAATGGTGGTTCTAACGCTAACAAGCGAACTCCACAGTCCTTGTCCCGGAGCGCTTATTGCTCTCATTCTCACAGTATAGTTCGTGTAAGGGCGAAGGTAGGTTAGATTAAAAGGAGAAGCTTGATGACCAACAGATATGGCCTTGATAGAACTCTGGTTGTTGAACTCTATCAGGCAGCTGGTAATTCCCCCGACCTCGTCAGATGGGTTTGGCAGGATCCAGGTCAAGCGTATAGAACGCTGGAACGAAACTGCTCTGACATTAGGAGCTTCTGATACATCTTCGGAAGAAAAAAGACCAGAACGAATAAGAAATTTGGAATTATTTTAACAACTTCACAGTGTGCATAACCAAATCACGCGCCACTTTTGAATAGGTCTTCAAGTCTTCATAATTTCTGTCGAACCTGAAACATCCTCTTGGATGACGTAAGTCATGGCACGGCCAATTCGCTGGATAGAATTGGAATTTAGTGCCTCGATCGCTTTTACCATGTTTCGAAGATAAAACTTTCTTTATGTGACTGTAAAACGGAGATAAATATTTTAGTTATGAGTTCTCACTTAGATAAACGGTGACTTTAGCAGTGGCTTCATCTACTGTTCCACTAGGTACAATAAAGATGTACTTCGCTCTGCATGTGTAAAACTTAGTACAGATAACAGCTCGTTTGCTAGGATCTGCACTTGAGCAGCTGTAAGTGGAGACAATCTCATCAGCAGAGTTAAACACCAGTTGGATACTTGCTTGTGTGGCACCACTGATCTTCGTTCCGTTGTTCAGCCACTGGATATCAGGAAGGGGTTCGCTAAGTACACTACATGTTAGATTCTCAGAACTGTTCTTTTTGCTTGGAAGGACAATGCTAGCAGTATTCAGTGAAGCGGATAGAGGATAGACTAAAATAAATATGTAATACAACAAGTTAGCATTTTTGTTGTCGTTGAAAACAGGAATAATTTGCAGACTTTATTCTTAGTTTGACCGAAATGTAAAGCCCTGATGACGTTTCACTCCACGTCTTTATACGAAGTCTTTGGTCACTCCAAACAATTGTGTGTTTGAGAAAGAAAGGAATGGTTTCATGACGTTTACTTACAAAATTCACATCCATAAAGCTCAAGTCGGAGACAATGTCCAATTTTACTAACTTGGGGAAATACTTTGACATATCGTGCTGCCATTGGATGGGTTAGCCAGTTTACTTTGATGTCATTTTTGTTAGTATTTCCATCGAAAGTCTGCAAAACAGAAACCTTGATCAGGTTATAAAAAAGCCGGGTATCTTCTTTGTTCGCTGACTATTAATGAATGAAGTTGCGGCAAATTTTGATAGGCTCTCGAAGGATAGGCAGAATTCCCCAGCCTTTTTCCTTGGGAAAATCTTTCTACCCTTTACTCTACAAGGGTTTTATTAAGGAAAGATGGACAGGTTTTTCCAGCTTTTTTCGTTGGAAAAATACCGCAATCCACGAAAGGAACCGACAAATCAGTTTAACTGGCCTTTGCATTTTTCGCGTCATAATGATAACTGATAACCAAGATCTAGATTTAGGTCATTCATCAATGTGTGGCTGTGCACCCACTTGCCTGGCCGGCATGCCCGTCAAAACTTTTCTATGAAAATACGCGGGAAATTGAATGCATTTCTTCGACGTCACACGTAGGAATATGCGTCTTCTTTTGTACAAGGTTTTTTCCGAAGTGACGTGTGATTCTGTTTTTATAATATCCATGAATTTTTATTTCTTTTACCTTAGAAGATGCCCCCTCTCGGTATTCAAACCAAACTCCTTCGTCAAAGCTGTAGCTAACTTTGTAAGTAATTGTCCATTTGTCTACAGTTTTGTCTCCTTGTGTTGCAATACCTGTCACTGTCTTGATCTCTCCAAGATCAACCTGTATGTATTCATTATTACCATTTGTTTGGCTGCACCATGACGAGCTGCCATACAGACGACCACGTGGTGCAGTATGGGAATTATCGGATGATGAAGATGACGTTATCTGCGAGTCTTTGACTTTAGAATTTTCCAGACCAAGAGATGAAATACAACCTGTATAGTTTTAACAAGAACATTAGCATTTCCTATTTTTCCTTCCTCCTCTCAAATCAACCCCAACTAATTCAAACTGGTTGGAACTGTGCTCTGGGGCATGATACATGGGCAGTATAGCGGCTGATAGAGACGCCTTCACAGGCTTTCAGTTCGACACCGTTGAGCTGTGCCACTGCTGTTTTTGCAGTGGTCATTAGCGATGGCTAATATTTATTTATCAATTTGTCGATTTATGAAAATGCGTAATATATAGTAAGTTTCGTATGGACCGTGCCGTGCTGTGATTGTGGCAGTGTCATGTCAGCGCACTTTTTGTTACCATATAAGTATTACTGAAAGCGTCCCCTAAACCAGCCCCATGATGCAACGCGTGATAGCTAATGACTATCAAATTCACCACCAGTGAAATTAGTACCTGCTGCAATCCCCTTGAATTCAATCCTCATAACTTTATGTGTGTTATATGTAATCGGTTGCACACGAACAAACTTGGCCTTGAATCGGTTCGTTATCAAATGGGAAACAACTGTGGTTTTGTCTGTATTTCCTGTAAACTCCTACATGTAATCAGATAGTAGAAACTGTAACGATTTGATATTATCATATTTTCTCCCTCTTTACCCTCCACGAAATGAGATAAAATTTGAAATTGATAGTAGTATTTTGTTTATCGAAGTAAGAATTTTTGTATCATGATCATCCGGGTAGATGTAGTCATGAGAAGGACTTTTTGATGGGAATATTTTATTCTTCACATTCTTCAAATTGACTCTGAAGATGACTTCCTCTCAGGTTGTCGAAACGTCAGTCCCATCAAACAGTCCTTCTCAGGACTACATCCAGACGGATGATCATAATACAAATATTGTTACTTCGATAAACATTCATTCACCTGGGTTCAGCCCATTCTATACAGTAGTATTTTGACTAAAATGTAAATTAAGTATATCGGTTTAATTTACCTTATCAGCTCCACTCTCTGTGTATGTATTCCACTGATTGTTGTTTGTTGAATATAATACTTTATACTTTGTAACCCATTCGTTTGCACTGAACGCAGTCCCTTGAGTAGCTACAGCACATATGTAGAAAACAGCACCAAGATCGACTTGTAGATAATCACCGCTATTTGTGTTTGATTTTGCAGCCCAAGCTGAGGCAGCACCCAGTCTTCCTTTATGAGGCAAGTAGTCATTACTATATTCCGATGTTGCCGTAAATCTGTGATCAGGTATGAATAATGAACTTGGTATACCAACACTGTGCCTAGAACAACCTAGAAAATATAGCCGAAAAGAGTCCATTTATTTATAATCATTGAAAAAGTGAAATAATATTCATTTACCACCACTACTGCTGCTGCTACTACTACGACGTCGACGACGACGACGACCACCACCACCACCACAACTACCACCACCAGCACCACCGCCACCGCCACCGCCACCACCACCACCACCACCACCACCATTTTACCAACAACCCTTACCACCACTACCACCGGGCTAATAAACTCACTTGTTTGGAAAGGATATCCATATATCTCTGTCCTCAAACACACTGTGCTGGTAGTATGGAATGTCTTAGGTACAATACGTAGATATCTTGTAACAATACCATGGTACAGAACTTGTCTTATAACGGTTGTACGGTCATAGTTACCATAGAATATCTGTTGAATATGTTTTTAACGATTTGTTTATGTCAGACCTGGCATTTTTTATAAAGTGTGAGTGGGTTCCGTTTGGAAGCATACTACGTTCATGCAGTACTAAGCTATTTTGCATTCATTTGCGTCAAAACTGGGGACTGGATTGGTTGGGAACTGGAATAATGTATGCATATTACTCTGAAAGAACACCTAGCATAGATATTTAGGTGAATGCATGACTTTGCAGTCATCATTTAATCCAGACTTACCCTCGTTGCACTATTTTCTGTGTACGTAGTCCACGATGATCCATCATTGGACGTCGCTATCTGGTACGTCTTCACCCACTGATCTGCCATGCTATTTCCCTGTGTAGCCACAGCACAGATAAGGTGAGATGTCCCGAGGTCAATCTGTAGATATAGATTAGAGTCACTTATTGTAGAGGCACACCACGATGAGCCTGATATGTAATGTAGTCTTGCATTCTTGGCCGGATGATTAGCAGATGAAGCTGTTATACTGCCATCTTGAATAGCTCCTGATTCCATGCCAATCGGTTGCTTAAAGCAAGCTGAATAAGCCACACGAAAATACACATTAGTCTTACATTGTCACTACCATTTTCATCGATTGTCATTTTTCAGTGACAGGTCAATGTTGGATGTTTAGCCGTCGCTGAAACATTGAACTATGTATTTGTAGTTAAATTTTTGAGTGGTATTTACGTACCTTCTAGATAACCAAAAACCCCTACTCGCATTGTCTTATAACCACCAGAAGCCGTTGGAATGAATCTCATGTATCTTGTTGTGGTTTTCTTTGTAAGTTCATTTAGCATAATAATGCTGTGGTCGATATTGCCTTGAAAGACCTATAAATGTGATATGCAAGCCCGTGGTTGAAAAAAAAAAAAAACGTTAAATTTTGATGTCACTCTGAAAACAAACAATCATCCAACCACTCAAATCTGCCCGACAAACTAGCCTACCTACCTACCTACCAACTGACCAATAAAACAACCGTCCAATCAACCGACGAACCAATCAACCAACCAAACATCTAACAAACCCAACTACCCTAAAGGCTAACGAGTCAACGAACCTACCAATCGACACTAACCAATGCAACCTACCAATCGACACTAACCAATGCTATCAACCTACCTACACCAACCAATGCTATCAATCCAACCATCCAAACAACCAACGGGCTAAGTAAGCTAATTAAGTAAAACTCTTGAACATTCTCCCTCTAAAGATGCCTTCCGACGTCTTTCTTGTGAACCATACCTTATGAACTCCGCCTTCTTGATATGTGGTCCATCGACTACCATCCATCGACAGACCTATCTTATACTGTGTCACCCACTCACCACTATCACTGCTACCCTGTGTTGCTACAGCACAGATGACGTAAGGAAGTCCAAGATCAATCTGTAGATAGTCATTTGGATCTGTATTTGTCTTTGCAGCCCATCCTTTCAAGTCACTGTTAAGTCTAGCGTGGTATGGATAGTATCTGTGGTCGTATTGCGAAGTTGCTGTAAAACTGCTGTCAGGTATGATGTATTTATTCTCCAAACCGATTGTCCTTTTAGCACACTCTGGAAATTTTGAAGTACAGTTTTAATATGAATAATGTTTTTCATTCATTCCGTTATTGTGGTAATTTTGGTTTATCGTGCATGATCAAAAGCTTTACTCATGTCTATAGGTATACAATAATTCACTGTTGATAACAATGAATTATTGTATATTTACTGTAAACATTAACCCTCGTTTAAATAAAAGCATCTATCTTTAATTGCTTGTTTGTGTAATTGCTCGTTCATTTGTTCTTTCGTTCGTTTGCTAGATCGGATATTTGTTCGTTTGCTTTAATTTTATTGTGGACGTTTTGGGCCATGTTTGAATAATAAGTATTATCATTATTATTATTATTAGTATTAGTATTAGTATTAGTATTAGTATTATTATTATTATTATTATTATTATTATTATTATTATTAATTTTGTTGTTGTTGTTATTGTTGGTTTTTTGTTTGTTGTTTTTCGTCGATCGTTCATTTGTTTGTCGATATTTCATTCGTTACCTTCTTTATAGCCGAATAGTCCCACTCGCATGGTCTTGTGCCTATTGTAATCCCTTGGAAAAAATCTAATGTACCTCACTTTGACCTCAGTTATGACGTTTTTAACGACTGAATTTTGGTCTGCATTTCCTGTAAACAGCTGGAATAACGTGTGGGAGAACTTAATTAAATAGAGACAAAGTGTAATGTTTTCCCATTTTACACCAAGTGTTATTCTCTTGAATATTATATCTTTTTTTTTGGCAAAGCTCAAAAGTTATTTTTCTAATTATGGTTCATTAGGAAACGAAATTAATTTTGATCGCAAAATATTTGAAATTGAAAAATCTCTCAAATTAAAAGTTTAATAACTACCTTATCTGCTGCATTTTCTCGGTAGGTTGTGTACTGGAAGCCATCAACAGACGTCATAATTAAGTAATTTCTGACCCATTCGCTGTTAGTCGCACTACCTTGTGTTGCCACAGCACAGATGATGTAAACGCTCCCAAGATCGATTTTGATATGATCACTGGCATCGTCGTTCGTCTTTGCGCCCCAACCTATAATGTTTACTTGAAGTCTAGCGTTGAATGCTTCATAGCGACTATCGTAGATGGTGGTGGCTGTAAAACGGTTGTTGGGGAAGATGTTGACATTCTCAATACCGATTGATGTGTCGCTACAACCTGTAATTACAAACGTATATCATTATAATGAGCCCGCCATATATGCATCCGTCTTGTCGATCCGTCTGCTCGTCTACTCCAAACGAAACTGTAAGTATAATTTGTAATTATTATGGTAATATGACATGTCATTGCTTCTTGTTGAACCACATTATTCAATATTATTGTTTTTGTCGGGTTTTTGTTTGTTTGTTGTTGTTTTTTTTTTTTGGTTAAATATATAGATGCAAAAAAGTTTCGAATTAAATTTTTAAATTCAAAATTTAATGTTTTGGTTTTCAAAGCCGGCACTTTTCGCTACCAGTAGGATATAACACATAGCCTAGTAGTATAAGTAGTAGCTCATCCAACCAGAACGCCGGCCCGGCAACAATAAGCATAGTCCACTAGTTGGATTAGACTAACTAATTTTGACACACTAATTTACTCGCATCAGTGAGTAGTTAGCTATAGTTAGCCCTATAGTGAATATATCTCCTAGGATCGAATTAGAATTTAGGAGTGGATTTTTGAGGAGGGAGGAAAACCGGAGAACCCGGAAAACCCTAGAAGCACAAGAGAGATCCAACAAACAACTCAACTCACATATACAACACCGAGCTCGTGGGGACTCGAACCCGGGTTGCATTGGTTAGAGGCGAGCGCTCTGACCGCTACACCACCCATGCTTACCATAAACTTCCCATAATAATTTCCCATAAACTTTCCATAAACTTCCCATAAACTTCCCATAAACTTCCATGACTTTGCTTAGGTATTAACTGTAATCCAACCCCTTAAATACCTTATAGATATAGCACTAGTTTACCAATGTCTAAATGCCTATGCCTATAGGTTGTTATTAACAAATCAAGGTCCTGCAATTCTAAAAATAAGCAGTCCAATATCCCTATTAAGACTTCTTGTCACTTCTAGTTAGTTTTTCGGCTATTAATCATCACATATAAATTAGAAAAGCTCAAGCGAAGCGTCTCCATGGTGGCTTCTCAGTGTTAAGTAAAACAAAAAGGGATATATCTTGCGATAAAAATAATATAATATAAATTACACTAAATACTAACTACGACTTAATAAAATCGTGTGAAAGATTTGCCCTTAATTTATATTTAAAAACATTATCGTTCTTGTTGCTTAATTTCATATATTGATCGTAAGAGAATCATGAATGAATGAATGAACACTTTTATTTAAACATTGTAATCCCTTCAGTTACATGGAATGTATAACTGCTATCAGTAGGAGCCCTAATAAATATAAGATAATAAATAATTTAGGTTAAAAGCTAAAATATGAAGCTATAGTAATAAAATCCAAAGTATGTTAATAAAATCTAAAATATGATACTAAAATATAATACTAAGGCCGAGGTTAGACGTCGACCCCACATGCCCCGAATCCAACGCAAACGAGCAAACAATTACGAAGAATTACGAAGTACAAGCGAAAAAAAAACAAGACTGATTTGGAAGCGAATAACCTCAAAAACTAATCTTTCAAAGAGAGAGGTATATTATAATAATATCACTTTATTTACTGAAGATGTATCAGGTAAATATATTATAGTTTCGACGATGAACGGAAGCCACTGCGAAACAAGCAAAATACGTTAAACAAATGATAAAGCATGCCACCACCTGTCTGTTGTGATGGCGGTTAACAAGTGACCCATCCTTTGTGATAGTCATAGATGTCATAAATGAAGGATTTACTTTAAATATTTGATTTTCTCAGTAAAGTGTATATATATACATTGACCAAGTGATGTTGTAATTACGTAAGGACCGGATTACGTGAACACGTCCTTAATATATATAGTCATACACGTATAGTAAACGAAACTTACCGATTGCATTTGACGACTCTATATGAACTATAAATACCAACAGCGTAAAAAGCGAGCCAAAACAAAAACTTGGCCGATCCATCTTGAAAAGCAGCAGTAAGGGGGACTCGCGAATCGCCGGCATTGCCAAAAATCACAAATCGAAAAACACCAGGGGGGGGTGGGTTTTTTGGAGCAGTGACGAGGCCCTACAGGGGGTCTTGCGCGATCGGGTGGCAGCGCGAAAAGTCCCTTACTGCTGCTCTGTTGGGTACTGCAAACGGAGGTTAAGATATTTGTCGGATATACGATGCATGAATGTAAAAAGTTCGCCAATGACTTCTGTGTGATTTGTCTAAGACCTAAAGTTATCGTACCTAAGCCAGAACCCTTTTGGTGTTGTGGTAAAAAAATGCAAATAGAAGACGACACGTCAGCACAGTGTTACGAGTGTGGTAAGAATATTCGTAATGCCGTACCAAATGCTACCAAAGAGCAATATTACGCCAATGGAGGTCGTACGAAAACGCCATATAAGAGATTAAAATACTTCCGAGACTGGATGAGTCATATCCAAGGTTTACATCCGATATATTTAGACACGCAGAAAATCATAGACCACTTAGAAGAGCCAACCCCACAAAGTCTACGAAAGACATTGAAAAAATTAAAGCTAGGGAAATATTACAAAGCTATTCCCTATCTTTTGTCTGAAATTACCGGTAGGCGTATTCCTCATGTCCCAGATATGCAAAGGGCCGAGTGGTTATTCTGTCGGCTGGATAAGGATATTCCTTATTACCCCGACGTAATTTACGAAATATTTTACAAAATAGACCCCAACCACCCCCTATTAGAATGGATTCCGAGAAGATGAAATGTGCAGTCTAAATCCCCCTACGTTCTTTTCAAAGCAGATGTCTACTGAGCGAGTTTTCTTTGCAGCTCTTCTCTTGCCTGCTGGTAGATCTGTTTACGAGATTCCTCGGAAAGATCTTTCACGATGGTTTTTTTATTGCCCGACTTTAATTCGCCATATTTTCTTTCCTCGGCGAGTATTAAAGAGAACTCTGCGTCGTCTATGCGGCGATCACGTAGAGCTTGGGAGACCAAATCGGTGATGGTGTTAGTCTTGGCTCTTGCCAGGGTTATATGAGTGTCGTGCTTGGATATCTTACCGGACAATTGCTTTATGATGCCGGTCGTAACAGCGGAAACGATGCCGCAAACGGCGCCAACGCTGGCTAAAGGAATGCCAACGACGACTCCGGGGCCCGTTAAAGAAGTAGCAACGCCAGTGCCTGTAAGAGCCACGGACATGGAGCCGGAAGTTATGGCGATTTTATGCAAGATGCTTCGGGCTCTGGCGTATTTTTTTCGAACCTCTTCGTAGTGTTTTGCTTGCCCTTCTAGATAGGCCAGGATTAAGTTCGCCTTATTCAAGCGAAAGTTCTCAGCGTCGTTGGTAATTTCAGGATAAAGAGGGGGTGCTGAAGGTATAACATCCATTATATACTAATGTATGACGCTTTTGGAAACAATATGGAGGATCGGCCAACGCCACCACCGCCCAAACGGCCTCCAAAGCCAAAACCTCCAGCGCCAAAGTCTAATTTCCCCAGGTATTTGCTACCGGCGACGGGAGATTATCCATTTTACGATAGTAAAGATACGAAGAACTTCGCGGAGTTGGTTACCACGCTGGAAATACCCGTGGGTAAAGCGTCCTTTAAAATGAAGGTTAGGGATGTCTTCAGAGAAACCCGACTTAAGCATACGTCAGGCACGGAGTCTAGAGAATGGTTGGCAGGGCCTAACATGCGGTATTGGCCTCAGCAATTGAACTTTGCCGTGTGGGCTGCGACAAAAGGATGTGGTGTAGCCATGGATATGCTGCATATTCCATTTTTGAGATTCCACGTTGCCTTTACCATCCGCAGGTTGTTGTTTGAACTAGGCGCCCCGTTGCCAAGCGATAAGATCTTTAACGCGAAGGACAACAAATACGATAAAGTCGCGTGGGAGCGTTTAAGGAATGAGTTTGGGCTTTCTAATCCAGACTTTCGTAATAAAGAAGGCGCTGCACACGGTCTCGGGGAAACTTACACGTATACAGCATACGTTGGTGCCAGCGTAGAAAGACCCGGTATGGGGTATCCGAGCCAATGGGAATTCTCCGACCTCGGTGGTAAAGCATCAAAAGGCAATTTAATCTACTTTATCGAAAGCAAAGAGACCCATCCGTGGGCGCCATTCATCGCAGCGAAAGGTATTGGTTTAAAGAATCTAGCCAGGATTAACCGAAGTATTGAAGCATTCGTCTATTGCATCCTAGGCGCGCAGGTTAACACTCGCAGTTCTATCGTAGGCGCATCTGGAGCGTCAAAAGAAACGCAGCAAGAATTCCTTCATTTATTTGGTTTTGCCATTATTGAGAACGACATCTCAAAATCGGTGCAGCGATATCAAAATGCGATACAGTTGTCGAGGATGAGGTTGGACTACGCGTTGACACCCGGATGTTGGTTAATGCCGAGTAATTTGGTGATAAACGCCGATGCCGTGGTGGGATACAACAACAAGCTTCAACGCGCCACGAAAGACATGAAGTTTGGTGTGAATGACGTTAATGCTGACACCCTCTTAAACATTCCCCACTTCGTAGAAAAGCCTAAAAATACGCATGAGACGAAGCCAACACTGCCCGTAGTGAAGGAGGCGCCGATGAAGGTACGCGTGCAAAGGAAAAAAAGATACGTGCCCGAAGAAGAATATGACCATGATTTCTTAAAAGCCGGCTTAGCAGCTGCAAGCATTGGTCTGAGCTATTATATATGGCGATGAACAACCCTTACGTAGCTGGAGTAGATTGTGTTTACACGACTTACACAGGCGAGAAAAAATACAACCAGAGCTCTTGGGTGGACGTTGAGGGTATGTCCGTGAATTTGAACTATTCAGGAAAGAAGTTAATCCTTTGTAGTATTTGCATTAGCACTAGCAGCCACGCCAACGTAGGTTTCAGGTTCATGGATGAAAACGGCGTACTGCAGCCAATGCGTAATAAGACGAGCAACAGGGAGCCTACGCATTTCTCCGTAGAGCCACCAGCAAATAGTACTGAGAATTTATCGGTTTGGACCTTTCACATGGTCGCCGATTGTCATGGGAAGGTAAAGCTGCAAATACGCGTAGACGATACGGGGAAGGTCACGGTAAATAGTATAGAGGATCAAAGAGACGCGGCCTATAACCATTTAACTATTAGCACTCTTACGGTGCTTAGTCTTTAGGCCTGAAATATATGAATCCACATTTAACCGAAGCGCGCTACGTTCACCATTTAGACGTAAAGGAGTACAAAGGGCATAAGTGGTTTGATACTGGAATATGGGCTGAAGTTGGAGGCCTTGCGCTAGTCATTTGCACCATTTCCATTGGCACGGGAGGTAGCGCTAACGCGGGGTTTAGGCTTGTTGATGAGAACGATGAGCCTTTGCCCCCCAATCGGACTTCCGCGAATAGCAGGAGAGCAGCACACTTTTCAGTAGAGTCAAGCAAGACCAGCGTGGAGAACATTAGACCTGTCACGTTCTACATGGTAATTAATTGTAAACACGTTAAACTACAAGTATTTTCTGATGATGGCTTTGCCAATGGAGCGCTGAGCTACACCTGGATAAACAGCACTGTGTTAGGTGATGGCAGAGATAAGGACTATAATCATAAGCCCATTTCTACTATGAGCGTTCTACCCTTGCTACCGCATTATCAAGGAGGTGCAAATACTATTTTTACCAATCGAGGGCCCAGAGGGCTTATGATGTCAAACGACGAAGAGTTCGATGATAAGCCTGACATAACGTACCCAGATAAGGTCAGCCCTTCATCTTCTTCATGAGTACCATCACGATAGCCACCACGAGGATCCAAATGTTATTACCAACGAACTTTAACAACTCGCCGCTGGTTTTCAATATCAAACTCAAGACGCTACCAAGCAGCCCAGGAACGCTGGCTGCGAATGTCTTTCCAAGGGTTACGAGGCCCGCAGCTAATTTTTTACCCATCTCCTGTATGCCCCCTGCCACCTTTTTGATTTCTTTCTTTTCTTCCTCCCTTGCCTTTTCCATCCCCTCTTTCTCTTCTTTCCCCATTTTTCCATTTTCTCTCCAATTTCCTTCGTTCCTTTCTCCATTTTCTCTCCAATTTCCTTCGTTCCTTTCTCCATTTTCTTTCCCATTCCTACCATGTCCTTCCCAAGCGTTTTTGCGCCCGCCGACAGACCGTTAATTGCGTTCATGATTCCCGCAATGGCACCAGACAGTGCTACGGCGAAAGCCAACGGCACGCCATATCTGCGAAGAGCTCGAAATATCTTTTGTCGGGTGGTAAGCCCCAGCTCCTTTTTCTTACCTTCTATTTGCGTTTGTAATTCCGCCAGTCTTTCCTGAAGGGTTTCTACTTCCTTTTGGGCTGCCTCCCTTTCTTCTTCAGGGCGAGTTTGATCTTCGATTATTACTCGCTGTCGATCTATTTCGTACTCCAAGTCTTCGACGGCCTGTCGAAGTTGCCGTATTTGTTCCTCCGCCACTGCCTTGTCCACCATCAATTGCCTTTCTCTGTCAACAGACTCCATTAATTCTTGTCCTAAGCGCTGTAGTTCCGTGTCTTTTCCCGCCGCTTCATTCAAAGCAGCCCTTAGCTGATTCCTTGCGTCGCTTTTTTCGTCCAACGCCTTAGAAAGTCTATTCCTAAAGTCTACGATTTCGTCGGCATGGCTTTTAGTAGTTAGTTCATTTTGTTTAATGAATTCGTCTTCCAATTCTTCTATGCGCTCATGTAATGCTTGGTTTTCCTCCTGGACGGCTTCGAAGCGACTAGTAAGACCGGCTCCTTTCTTGGTTACGTAGTCGAGTTGTCGCGTAAGGTCATCGATGGTTATGTTATTTTCCTGTATTTCATTCTTAAGTGCTTCCCTTTCAGCAGTCTCGTCGCTCCCCAATTGGCTAAGTCTTTCTTGGCGCTCCTCTTGCAGTCTTATTGCGGATCTGAGGGCATCTTCGCTACCCGGCAGTGAAAGGCGACTAACAAAGGCCTCCCTGGCAACTTCTGTATTCCTTTGAGTCGAAGTGCTTAGCATCGTCAAGTTGGGCGTTCCAAGCGCATTTGTGACTCCTTTTGGAAGCTGGTTGTTAAGCAGGTGGGAATTCTTCCTTTGATACAGGTTATACCATTTTTCCCTACCCGATTCTCTAACTTGAACTTGCCCTTTGTCTCCTATTTGGATGTCTAAGAGAGCCAGGTTTATGTTTGGGTATCGCTCCCTTAGGTCCTCGATGATGTCCGCCATTAAGTCCGACCGCACGCCAAGGGATTCCATTTGTAAGTATTCTGGAATGGGCGTGTGGGGGTTCTTAGACTTGAATTTATCTCTCAAAGAACGCATAGCATCGCGGGCCCTGACGCCATACTTACTACTTAATTTCTCAAAGAGACTTCGTCCGTCTACGTTGTCATTAGGAAGTAAAGACTCGTATTCTTCATCGTTAATGTCAACTTGGCCTTCTTCGGTAAGGGGATCAAGATCCGTTCCTTCTACTTCCATTATATATGATAAGCTCAAAGTTAAATCCCAACGTATTACCTAAGCAGGTTGGCGGGCTGAAAGCAGAACGCACCTTTCATCGTGTCACCTTTACACCTTCTAGCGCTAAACCTGGAGAAACGCTGTATGTGGGCGTTCCCCGCCTAACGGATAACCTAGTATTGGTTCCTGGCACCCTGGCGTTAAGGTTTGACCTAGCAATACAACCAAGCACCAAGGACAAGCGCTATACCGTCAATAACGTGGGTAGGAACCTCGTCTCTAAGATGAGAATCAAGTTTGCCGGGGAATCCCTCTTGGATTTGAATAGGTACGACCTGTACACCACGTATAAAGATTTATGGTTGACGGCCTTTGACCGTGAGCAGAAGATAGAGCAGGGAATCGGAAGCGTTATCTTACGTCAGCTTCGCAGCGACACCAACCCGGCACCTACGGACTCCGGTGACGCAACCGCAGTAGCAGACGCAACAAGGGTAGTAACTGCGTACGGTAGCAAGTACGTCATACCATTAGACTTTGAAGTAATTACGAACCATGGCGTGTATTACCCCAGGCAATTGGCAGAGCTGCAGTTTGAAGTAACCCTGGCGGACACTACGAACATTCTAGGAGGCATGGGCAGCGCAATTAGCGGGACTGTTGATCCTTATTCTATCACTAATCTAGAATTACAGTACGAAACCGTGTACAGCGAAGAGCTGGCCCGTAGCGCTGGCATGGAATACAGCTCCGGAAAGGCATTCTTGTACGACCACGTAGTGATGTATAAGACGTTCAGTTTCTTGGATAAGACGGATGAGGTTATCAACCAAAGCATTAACCTCCCCCGAAGAAGTCTTACGGGGTTAATGCTGGTGTTTGCCAAACCCTATGAGGCCGGTAAGCGCGACTCCGAGGCCTTTCACAACCCTAATATTACTAACGTCGGCGTGAATATCAACGGCGTTCCAAACAAGGTCTACTCCCAGGGGATAAAGCCTGCGGATATCTACAGAGAGGCCATGCGCAAGTTTGGCGACCAAATTAACCCTGAGGAATTCTTTAAGGATAAGTATGCGTTATGGATTGATATGCGCACCATTAACGACGAAGACCTACATGGCCAGGGTCTGCGGTTGGTAAATACACAGGATGGTATAACATTGGAGATCAAGCGCACCAAGAACTCCTCCGCGGGCGACGCTGACAAGATAAACTGCTACATCTTCGTCGTCTCAGACGCGCAACTGAGCGTAGAAATGAACCAACTTAAAAGTGTTGCATATTAAGGTTAAAATATTCCTTAGATATACAATGCTGCAAATATTTGAAAACAACGGTACGAAACTGCAATGCATAGTGCAAGGCGACAAACTGTACTTTAAAGCGAAGTCCGTGGCTGATGCCTTGGGTTACGTAAATTCCAGAAAAGCGGCGTCTGATCACGTATCAGAGGAAAACAAGGTAACTTTGAGGTCTATAAAGGGTGTCAATCTGACTGACACCCTTAATGCGCAACCACATTCCGTTTACATCACTGAAATGGGTCTTTATGAGTTAATATTCGGATCTGAAAAGTCCGTAGCTAAGGAGTTCAGGAAATGGGTGTTAGGTGACGTCCTTCCCACGCTAAGGAAAACCGGTAAGTATGCAATAGACAAGCGCTTCGACGGTCCAAACAAGTTGGTATTCAAAATAGAAAATGAGTTCGACTTACATAAGAAAGTCGTTGATTACATCCGCAAGTTTTACCCCCAAATGCTCATAGCCCCTGGTCTGGGTGAACTGCAGGATTCAGACGGCAAACGTATAAAGTGCTGGCAGAAAGGATATCAACGCGGTCAACCCGACTTAATGATCTTGAATGCGCACACACATTACTGTGGATTCTGCATAGAGCTAAAGACCCCAAAAGGCAATGGCAGGTTATCTGAGGATCAGCAACTGCTCTTACAGAGGTATGAAGAAAACGGCTATAAGGTGCTCGTAAGCAGCGACTACGATGTCATTTGCAGGGAGATCACTGCGTATGCTGAACACCTACGAATTCCCTGCAGGTGGTGCTGTAAGGGCTTTAAAACCTCGGAGACTTTGGCAACACACTTAAAGATATTTCATAGAATATATGGACAAGGATAAATTTAACGAGTTAAAGTTCATACAAACGCACTGGAGGGATTTGCAGGTGGGGGAGATTTACGAGATAAAGAATTATGTGGTCTTTGAAGACTTGGACCGCCTGCGCTTGGTCTTAAAGAATAAAAAAAGAACATACACCCTTTGGGCGCCCGATAGGATAAGGTACGCCATCGAAGGGCAGGATGTTACCCATGTTATGAGCCATGGTAAAAAGGATGGCAGGTGGGTATTTGACGTGGTTAATTGGGAGCCCGAGAGTCCTCTGCATTCTTAATGTCTGCTAAAGTCCGCTGCTCCGCGGAGCACCAATGGGATCCTTCAAGAAATACCTTGCCGCAATGAAGGCAGGTGTATTTTTTACGCGGTGCAGGAGTGGGCGTAATGCAATCAGCTGGTGGTTCGCACGTAATACAGTCCATATATTGAAAGGGTGATTAGGAATCCTCCTAAGAGGGCGGCTGCGTAGGCTAGCATATACCTTTAAAGGGGTCCTTATTTTTATTCATTATTAATAAATGAGAATAAGAATGGGTTTGCGCAAACCCCATTCTAAAAGGGTCTCAGAATGTTGAGTATAAGGTTGTTATATTGTTAAGGACGTTTATTTGTCGAGGCAGTTGAAGATATGTTCCTCTTCTCTGATGCAACCACAACGGTCGCACTCTTGCCTCCAATACTCCCTTTTAGTCCACGGAACGCCTTCTGCGCGTTCGAAAGAGGGGTAAGTACGGACTATCTTCTTATGGTAATCTATGCGATTCCTTAAGTAATCCTCTTTATGCGGGCAGCGACTCATCATATCCGCACATTGGTAGCAATCCACGCCTTCCAAGTCGTAGCTCCCAAAGAGAAATCGATAGTTGACTTCATGTGTTTTCCGATGCGTTTGTAAACGTTGACGACTGCTTAGTATCTTATTACAGAAACTACACTGTCTGCTTTGTTCACAGACGCCCCTTTTCAGGTGCTCGGAGGTGTTAGGGAATTCCTTATTACAGCCCTTACAAAGCCCACAAATGCGTTTGTCTTGATGTTGTCGCATCTTTTGAACGGTGCTGAATTCTTTACCACAATCCTTACAAACTTTACTAATTGGTTTCTTTGTGCAAACGCCACGACGAACGTGGTATTGTAGTCTTTGCTTGGTGCTGAACACCTTTTTACACGTTGAACAGTTCATTTATACTTAAGTGTACCTTAACCACAATATAACGTATTTTTAACTTTATTGTTAACATTCTGCAGTGTCTTTTAAAACAGGTCTACGGGAGCATAAGCTGCGTTTAAAAGGCACTTCATAATGTTAAAGATAAGGTTATCATATTGTTAAGTATGTCTGCATGCTGCTTTAAAAGACACCTCAGAATGTTAAGTATAAGGTTGTTAAATTGTTAAGGATGTTACTTCTAAGAAAAAAGATGTCTTAGAATGTTAAAGATAAGGTTGTTATATTGTTAAGGATATGCGTATGCTGCTTTAAAAGACACTTCAGAATGTTAAAGATAAGGTTGTTATATTGTTAAGGATATGCGTATGCTGCTTTAAAAGACACTTCAGAATGTTAAAGATAAGGTTGTTATATTGTTAAGGATATGCGTACGAGTCATTTAAAAGATGTCTTAGAATGTTAAGTATAAGGTTGTTAAATTGTTAAGTATGTCTGCACGTGCTGCTTTAAAAGACACTTCAGAATGTTAAAGATAAGGTTATCATATTGTTAAAGACTATTATCTTTTTTTTTTTAAGAAAAGAAATATCCTTGTCCTTAGGTATATTTTCTTAAAAGAAGAAATAATAGTCCTTAACAATTTAACAACCTTATCTTTAACATTCTAAGACATCTTTTAAATGACTCATACGTATATCTTTAACAATTTAACAACCTTATCTTTAACATTCTAAGGTGTCTTTTAAATGACTCATGCAGTATATCCTTAACAATTTAACAACCATACACTCAACATTCTTAGGTGTCTTTTAAATGACTCATGCAGTATATCCTTAACAATTTAACAACCATACGCTCAACATTCTTAGGTGTCTTTTAAATGACTCATGCAGTATATCCTTAACCATTTAACAACCATACGCTCAACATTCTGAAGTGTCTTTTAAATGACTCATACGTATATCTTTAACAATTTAACAACCATACACTCAACATTCTTAGGTGTCTTTTAAATGACTCATACGTATATCTTTAACAATTTAACAACCATACACTCAACATTCTAAGAGCAGCAGTTAGGTGGACTCGCGAAGCGCCGACAATGCCAAAAATCACAAGTCGAAAAAACCCACCCCCCCTGGGGTTTTGGGGGGTCGTGAATCCGCGGAACAGGGGGTCTTGCGCGATCGGCCGACAGCGCGAAAGGTGCCTAGCTGCTGCTCTGTTGGGGTCGCAAATGGAGGAAAAGATATTCTTTAGATATACGATGCATGAGTGTAAGGAGTTTGTTAACGACTTTTGCATAATTTGTTTAAGGTTTAAAGTTATCGTACCTAAGCCAGAACCCTTTTGGTGTTGTGGTAAAAAAATGCAGATAGAGGAGGATACGTCAGCACAGTGTTACGAGTGTGGTAAGAATATTCGTAATGCGGTGCCAAATGTTACCAAAGAACAGTATTACGCCAATGGAGGTCGCACGAAAACGCCATATAAGAGGTTGAAATACTTCAGAGATTGGATGAGTCATATCCAAGGTTTACATCCGGTGTATTTAGACACGCGGGAGATCATGGACAATTTGGAAGAGCCCTGCCCGCAAAGTTTACGGAAAACGTTGAAAAAATTAAAATTAGGGAAGTATTATAAAGCCATTCCCTATCTTTTGTCTGAAATTACCGGTAGGCGTATTCCTCATGTCCCAGATATGCAAAGGGCCGAGTGGTTATTCTGTCGGCTGGATAAGGATATTCCTTATTACCCCGACGTAATTTACGAAATATTTTACAAAATAGACCCCAACCACCCCCTATTAGAATGGATTCCGAGAAGATGAAATGTGCAGTCGAAATCCCCCTACGTTCTTTTCAAAGCAGATGTCTACTGAGCGAGTTTTCTTTGGAGCTCCTCTTTTGCCTCTTGGTAGATCTTTTTGCGAGATTCCTCGGACAGATCTTTCACGATGGTTTTTTTATTGCCCGACTTTAATTCGCCATATTTTCTTTCCTCCGCAAGGATCAAAGAGAACTCCGTGTCGTCTATATGGCGGTCTCGCAAAGCCTTGGAGACCAAGTCGGTGATGGTGTTAGCCTTTGCTTTTGCCAGGGCTATATGAGTGTCGTGCTTGGATATCTTACCGGACAATTGCTTTATAATGCCTGTCGTAACAGCGGAAACAATGCCGCAGACGGCTCCAACGCTGGCTAAAGGAATGCCGACTACCATTCCCGGACCCGTTAAAGAAGTAGCAACGCCGGTGCCGGTAAGCGCCACAGACATGGAGCCGGAAGTTATCGCGATGTTATGCAAGATGCTTCGGGCTCTGGCGTACTTTTTCCTGACCTCTTCGTAGTGTTTCGCTTGCCCTTCCAAGTAAGCCAGTATTAAGTTCGCTTTGTTGAGCCTAAAGTTCTCGGCGTTTAATTCGTTGGGAACATCTGGGTACAACTGAGGTGCTGAAGGTATAACATCCATTATATATACTAATGTACGACGCTTTTGGGAATAACATAGAGGAGCAGCCACATCACGACAACAGGGATTATGCCAACTGGAGAGCATTTAGGAAGATGTTTCCGCATGCAGACCCTAGTAAGTTTGAAAGAAGACCCGATGGGATTTACTATAAAGGCTCCAGGATGTACAGCAATGCGGACTTGGAGCCAAAGAACCCAAAACCCGAGCATAAAGAAAGGCAGCCTAATTTTCCAGAGAATTTATTACCGGCAACGGAGGATTACCCATTTTACGATAACAAAGGCGGCGCAAATGACTTTGCTAAGATGGTTACCTCCTTAGAAATCCCCGTGGGTTCTACGACTTTCAAAATAAAAGTCAGAGACATCTTTAGAGAAACTGCCATGAAACATACCTCAGGGAAAGAATCCAGAGAATGGTTATCAGGTCCCAACATGCGGTATTGGCCGCAGCAGTTAAACTTTGCTGTCTGGGCTGCTACTAAAGGATGCGGTATAGCCGCGGACATGTTCCATATTCCTTTCCTGCGATTTCATGTTGCTTTTACTATTCGTAGGATATTGTTTGAGTTAGGAGCACCGCTTCCTAGTGACACTATCTTTAAGCCGAAGGATAACAAATATGACAAAGTCGCATGGGAGCGATTAAGGAATGAGTTTAAGCTTACCAACCCTGATTTTCGCAACAAAGAGGGTGCCGCCCATGGTTTAGGAGAGACTTACACCTATGCTTCGTATGTTGGCGCCAGCATAGAAACTCCGGGTATGGGGTATCCTAGCAGATGGGAATTCTCCGACTTAGGGGGTAAAGCGTCAAAAGGTGACTTGATTTACTTCATAGAAAGCAAAGAGAAATACCCGTGGGCGCCTTTCTTTGCCGCGAAGGGCATTGGATTGAAAAACCTAGCAATGATTAACCGCAGCATTGAAGCCTTTGTTTACTGCATTCTAGGGGCCCAGGTTAGCACTCGCAGCCCCATCGTAGATGCCTCCGGTGCGTCACAGGAAACGCAACAAGTATTCCTTGTCCTCTTCGAAAGCGCTGTTATCGAGAATGAGATTTCTAAGTCAGTTCAAAGATATCAACTTGCGGTGCAGCAGTCTAAAGTGCGACTGGATTACGCTTTGTCACCTGGTTGTTGGTTAATGCCAAGTAATTTGGTCATCAACGCCGATTCCGTCGTGGGTTACAACAACAAACTTCAACGAGCTACTAAGGATATGAAGTTTGGGGTGAATGACGTGAACTCTGACACTCTTAGGAACATTCCCCATTTCGTGGAGAAGCCAAAGAAGGAGCACGTAGAAAAACCATCAAAGAAGGCGCATGTAGAAAAGCCACCAAAGAAACCAGTAAAGAAGGTTACCGAGGAATATGACCATAACTTACTAAAAGCCGGCTTAGCAGCTGCAAGCATTGGTCTGAGTTATTATATATGGCGATGAACAACCCCTACGTAGCTGGAGTAGATTGTGTCTATACGACTTACACAGGCGAGAAAAAATACAACCAGGGATCTTGGGTTGATGTCACGGGCATGTCCGTGAATTTGAACTACTCGGGAAAGAAGTTAATCCTTTGTAGTATTTGCATTGGTGCAACCGGCCACGCCAACGCGGGCTTCAGGTTCCTGGATGAGAATGGTATACTGCAGCCTATGCGCGCGAAGACGAACAACAGGGAGCCTGTGCATTTCTCCGTAGAGCCGCCAACGAATAGCGCTGAGAATCTTACGACTTGGACTTTTCATATGGTTGCTAACTGCCATGGAAAGGTAAAGCTACAAATACGCGTAGATGACACCGGGAGCGTTTGCGTAAATAGCATAGAAAATCAAAGGGATACGACCTATAACCACGAGACCATAAGCACTCTTACGGTGCTTAGCCTTTAATATATGAATCCACATTGGAAGGAAGCCCATTACGCTTATTACTTAAGGGATGAGCGGTATACTGATCACACCTGGCTCGATATTGGGATGTGGGTTGAAGTTGGAGGTCTTGCGTTGATCGTTTGTAGTATTATCGTTACCTCGGGGCGGGCGGGAATCATAGGGTTTAGGTTGGTTGACGAGAACGATGAGCCTTTAGCCCCTTATAGGGCATCGACCAACAATCGAAGTCCTACTCATTTCTCAGCGCAGCCATATCCATTTAGTAATGAGGCGTTTTACGTGGCTACGTTTCAAATGGTAGTCAATTGTAAGTATGCTAAGTTACAGATTTACCCTGACGGTAGTAGCAATCTTGGTTATTATGCTTTCATAAATAGCACGGACGGATACGCTAACACCCCCGACAGGACCTGGAATCATAAGCCCATTAGCACCATGAGCGTGCTGCCGCTAGTTCCGCATTATCAAGGCGGCGCGAATACTATCTTTACTTATCCTCAGTCGAGGACGCCTCGGACGCCCGACAACGATAAGCCCGACATAATACATAAGGATAAGATTAACCCTTCATCTTCTTCAGGAGTACCACTCCAATAGCGACGACCAAGATCCAAATGTTATTCCCCACGAACTTCAACAGTTCTCAGCCGGTCCTAAGTACCAGGCTAAGGACGCTACCCAGCAGCCCAGGAAGACCGGCTGCCATCTTTTTTCCCAAGTCCGTTAGTCCCTTACCTAACTTGCTTACGCCAGCGCCTGTAGCCTTAAGTGTGCTAAGGATAACTCCTACTACGCTCGAAATAGCGACCGCAAATGCCAGCGGAACGCCATATTTCAAAAGGGCTCTTTTTATCTTTTCCTTGGTGGTAAGCCCCAGCTCCTTTTCCTTACCTTCTATTTGCGTTCGTAATTCCGCCAGTCTTTCCTGAAGGGTTTCTACTTCCTTTTGGGCTGCCTCCCTTTCTTCTTCAGGGCGAGTTTGATCTTCGATTATTACTCGCTGTCGATCTATTTCGTACTCCAAGTCTTCGACGGCCTGTCGAAGTTGCCGTATTTGTTCCTCCGCCACTGCCTTGTCCACCATCAATTGCCTTTCTCTGTCAACAGACTCCATTAATTCTTGTCCTAAGCGCTGTAGTTCCGTGTCTTTTCCCGCCGCTTCATTCAAAGCAGCCCTTAGCTGATTCCTTGCGTCGCTTTTTTCGTCCAACGCCTTAGAAAGTCTATTCCTAAAGTCTACGATTTCGTCGGCATGGCTTTTAGTAGTTAGTTCATTTTGTTTAATGAATTCGTCTTCCAATTCTTCTATGCGCTCATGTAATGCTTGGTTTTCCTCCTGGACGGCTTCGAAGCGACTAGTAAGACCGGCTCCTTTCTTGGTTACGTAGTCGAGTTGTCGCGTAAGGTCATCGATGGTTATGTTATTTTCCTGTATTTCATTCTTAAGTGCTTCCCTTTCAGCCCTTATTTTCTCTAAGTATCTCATTAAGCCTCCAGTCGCGTCGCTATCTTTTGGAAGTTCTTCAAGTTAATTGCTTTTTTCCTCTTTGACGGTCTCTAATTGGTTGAGTTTTTCCTGGCGCTCCTCTTGCAGTCTGATTGCGGATCTGAGGGCATCTTTGTAGCCAGGGTTCGAAATACCTCTAATAAAGGCCCTTTGAGCAACTTTTGTTTCCTCTTGAGTCAAAGTGCTTAGCATCGTCAAGTTGGGCGTTCCCAGCGCATTTGTGACTCCTTTTGGAAGCTGGTTGTTAAGCAGGTGGGAATTCTTCCTTTGATACAGGTTATACCATTTTTCCCTACCCGATTCTCTAACTTGAACCTGCCCTTTGTCTCCTATTTGGAAGTCCAAAAGAGCCAGGTTTAGGCTTGGGTATCGCTCCCTTAGGTCCTCGATGAGGTCCGCTATTAAGTCCGACCGCACGCCAAGGGATTCCATTTGTAAGTATTCTGGAATGGGCGTGTGGGGGTTCTTAGACTTGAATTTATCTCTTAAGGAACGCATAGCATCGCGGGCCCTGCTGCCATACTTGCTCAGCAATTTATCAAAAAGGCCTCGGGGGTCTACATTGTCATCAGGAAGCAGGGTTTCATATTCTTCGTCATTAATATCAACTTGACCTTCTTCGGTAAGGGGATCAAAATCCGTTCCTTCTACTTCCATTATATATGATAAGCTCAAAGTTAAACCCCAACGTATTACCTAAGCAGGTTGGCGGACTGAAAGCAGAACGCACCTTTCATCGGGTCACATTCACGCCATCCAGCGCAAAGCCTGGAGAAACGCTGTATGTGGGCGTTCCCCGCCTAACGGATAACCTAGTATTGGTTCCTGGCACCCTGGCGTTAAGGTTTGACCTAGCAATACAACCAAGCACCAAGGACAAGCGCTATACCGTCAATAATGTGGGTAGGAACCTCGTCTCTAAGATGAGAATCAAGTTTGCCGGGGAATCTCTCTTAGACTTAAATAGGTACGACCTGTACACCACGTACAAAGATTTATGGTTGACGGCCTTTGACCGTGCACAAAAGATAGAGCAGGGAATCGGAAGCGTTATCCTTCGTAAGCTTCGCAGCGACACCAACCCGGCGCCTACTGACTCCAGCGGAGCAACCGCAGTAGCAGACGCAACAAGGGTAGTAACTGCGTACGGTACCAAATACGTTATCCCTTTGGACTTTGAAGTAATTACGAACCATGGCGTGTATTACCCCAGACAATTGGCAGAGTTGCAGTTTGAAGTAACCCTGGCGGACACTACGAACATTCTAGGAGGCATGGACAGCGCAATTAGCGGGACTGTTGATCCTTATTCTATCACTAATCTAGAATTACAGTACGAAACCGTGTACAGCGAAGAGCTGGCCCGTAGCGCCGGCATGGAATACAGCTCCGGAAAGGCATTCTTGTACGACCACGTAGTGATGTATAAGACGTTCAGCTTCCTGGATAAGACGGATGAGGTTATCAACCAAAGCATTAACCTCCCCCGAAGAAGTCTCACGGGGTTAATGCTGGTGTTTGCCAAACCCTATGAGGCTGGTAAGCGCGACTCCGAGGCCTTTCACAACCCCAACATTACTAACGTCGGTGTGAATATCAACGGAGTCCCAAACAAGGTCTACTCGCAGGGAATAAAGCCCGCAGACGTGTACAGGGAGGCGATGCGCAAGTTTGGCGACCAAATTAGCCCCGAGGAATTCTTTAAGGATAAGTACGCGCTGTGGATTGATATGCGCACCATTAACGACGAAGACCTACATGGCCAGGGTTTACGTCTAGTAAACACCCAGGATGGCATAACATTGGAGATCAAGCGCACCAAGAACACCAGTGCCGGCGACAGCGACAAGATAAACTGCTACATCTTCGTCGTCTCAGACGCGCAACTGAGCGTAGAAATGAACCAACTTAAAAGTGTTGCATATTAGGGTTAAAATATTTCTTAGATATACAATGCTGCAAATATTTGAAAACAACGGTACGAGACTGCAATGCATAGTGCAAGGCGAAACTTTGTACTTCAAAGCGAAGGAGGTGGCTTTGGCGTTGGGCCATGAGCGCCCTAGAGATGCAATTAGAGCACACGTATCTGAGAAATACCAGAAAAGATGGGTTGATCTACAAGGGGCTGCGAATCACCGCTCCTTTACTACGCAACCAAATGCCGTGCTTATATCCGAACCTGGTTTGTACGAACTGATATTTAGCTCCAAACTACCCAAAGCTGTGGAGTTTCGTGATTGGGTCTTTGAGGAAGTCCTACCCGCGCTGCGTAAGACGGGTAAATATGCAATAGACAAGCGCTTTGACGGTCCAAACAAGTTGGTATTCAAAATAGAAAATGAGTTCGACCTGCATAAAAAGGTGGTGGGCTACATCCGCAAGTTTTACCCCCAAATGCTCATAGCCCCTGGTCTAGGCGAACTGCAGGATTCAGACGGCAAACGTATAAAGTGCTGGCAGAAAGGATATCAACGCGGCCAACCCGACTTAATGATCTTGAACGCGCATACACATTACTGTGGATTCTGCATAGAGCTAAAGACCCCAAAAGGCAATGGCAGGTTATCTGAGGATCAGCAACTGCTCTTACAGAGGTATGAAGAAAACGGCTATAAGGTGCTCATAAGCAGCGACTACGATGTCATTTGCAGGGAGATCACTGCGTATGCTGAACACCTACGAATTCTCTGCAGGTGGTGTTGTAAGGGCTTTAAAACCTCGGAGACTTTGGCAACACACTTAAAGATATTTCATAGAATATATGGACAAGGATAAATTTAACGAGTTAAAGTTTATACAAACGCACTGGAGGGATTTGCAGGTGGGGGAGATTTACGAGATAAAGAATTATGTGGTCTTTGAAGACTTGGACCGCCTGCGCTTGGTCTTAAAGAATAAAAAAAGAACATACACCCTTTGGGCGCCCGATAGGATAAGGTACGCCATCGAAGGGCAGGACGTTACCCATGTCATGAGTCATGGTAAAAAGGATGGCAGGTGGGTATTTGACGTAGTCAAGTATGAGCCCGAGAGTCCTCTGCATTCGTAATGTCTGCTAAAGTCCGCTGCTCCGCGGAGCACCAATGCCCCACAAAGGATCCTTCCAGGAATACCTTGCCGCAATGAAGGCAGGTGTATTTTTTACGCGGTGCAGGAGTGGGCGTAATGCAATCAGCTGGTAGTTCGCACGTAATACAGTCCATATATTGAAAGGGTGATTAGGAATCGCCACAAAGTAGGCTAGCATATACCTTTAAAGGGGTTCTTATTTTTATTTATTATCCTTAATAATAATAAATGAGAATAAGAATGGGGTTTGAGACTCTTTGCGCAAACCCCATTCTAAAAGGGCCTCAGAATGTTGAGTATAAGGTTGTTATATTGTTAAGGACGTTTATTTGTCGAGGCAGTTGAAGATATGTTCCTCTTCTCTGATGCAACCACAACGATCGCACTCTTGCCTCCAATACTCCCTTTTAGTCCACGGAACGCCTTCTGCGCGTTCGAAAGAGGGGTAAGTACGGACTATCTTCTTATGGTAATCTATGCGATTCCTTAAGTAATCCTCTTTATGCGGGCAGCGACTCATCATATCCGCACATTGGTAGCAATCCACGCCTTCCAAGTCGTAGCTCCCAAAGAGAAACCGATAGTTGACTTCATGTGTTTTCCGATGCGTCTGTAAACGTTGACGACTGCTTAGTATCTTATTACAGAAACTACACTGTCTGCTTTGTTCACAGACGCCCCTTTTCAGGTGCTCGGAGGTGTTAGGGAATTCCTTATTACAGCCCTTGCAAAGCCCACAAATGCGTTTGTCTTGATGTTGTCGCATCTTTTGAACGGTACTGAATTCTTTACCACAATCCTTACAAACTTTACTAATTGGTTTCTTCGTGCAAACGCCACGACGAACGTGGTATTGTAGTCTTTGCTTGGTGCTGAACACCTTTTTACACATTGAACAGTTCATTTATACTTGAGTGTACCTTAACCACAATATAACGTATTTTTAACTTTATTGTTAACATTATGAAGTGTCTTTTAAAACAGGTCTACGGGAGCATACAGCTGCGTTAAAAAAGACACTTCAGAATGTTAAGTATAAGGTTGTTAAATTGTTAAGGATATATGCATGTGCTGTTTAAAAGACACTTCAGAATGTTAAGTATAAGGTTGTTAAATTGTTAAGTATGTCTGCACGTGCTGTTTAAAAGACACTTCAGAATGTTAAGTATAAGGTTGTTAAATTGTTAAGTATGTCTGCACGTGCTGCTTTGAAAGACACCTCAGAATGTTAAAGATAAGGTTATCATATTGTTAAGTATGTCTGCACGTGCTGCTTTAAAAGACACTTCAGAATGTTAAAGATAAGGTTATCATATTGTTAAAGACTATTATCTCTTCTTTTTTTTTTTAAGAAAAGAAATATCCTTATCCTTAGGTATATTTTCTTAAAAGAAGAAATAATAGTCCTTAACAATTTAACGACCTTATACTCGACATTCTGAAGTGTCTTTTAGAAGTAACATGCAAGACATCCTTAACAACCTTATAGTTAACATTCTAAGGTGTCTTTTAAACAGCACACGCAGTATATCTTTAACAATTTAACAACCTTATACTTAACATTCTTAGGTGTCTTTTAGAAGTAACATGCAAGACATCCTTAACAACCTTATAGTTAACATTCTAAGGTGTCTTTTAAATGACTCATACGTATATCTTTAACAATATAACAACCTTATCTTTAACATTCTAAGGTGTCTTTTAAATGACTCATACGTATATCTTTAACAATATAACAACCATACACTTAACATTCTAAGACATCTTTTAAAGCAGCATGCATATGTCTTTAACAATATAACAACCTTATCTTTAACATTCTAAGGTGTCTTTTAAATGACTCATACGTATATCTTTAACAATATAACAACCTTATAGTTAACATTCTAAGACATCTTTTAAAGCAGCATGCATATGTCTTTAACAATATAACAACCTTATCTTTAACATTCTAAGGTGTCTTTTAAATGACTCATACGTATATCTTTAACAATATAACAACCTTATCTTTAACATTCTAAGGTGTCTTTTAAATGACTCATACGTATATCTTTAACAATATAACAACCATACACTTAACATTCTGAGGTGTCTTTCAAACAGCTCTACAGCGGATATCGCATAAAGTCCTTAATGCTTTCTTTCGCCCAACCGGCCATCGTCAACAAGGCACCAAACCTTTCCGCGCGCTTCAGGCTGCACATTTCATCATACAATTCCTGCACGCGCTCCCGCAGCCGATCGATCTCCTCCCTTTGCATTTCTATGGTGTCTCTTTTATCTTTTGCGTCGGCGGCAATCCTTCTTACTGCTTCCACTGGGTCCATCGTATATATAATGGATCCGAACCATATTCCCTGCAATGCTCTGATAGTAGGACCCACCGGCTGCGGCAAAACGCAGTTCGTAGTGGAGCAGCTATTAGGACCCTTTAGATACCGTTTCGACTATATTGTGTTATTATGCCCCACCTATGTGAATAACCGCACCTGGGAAGGCATAGGAGTGAAAGATGACGACTTCTTCGTGGATATCTTAGATCCTAATGAGTTATCCAGCCATTTGAAGTTTTGGCATAAGCAATTCCCCAAGGATACGCAAACCTTGCTCATATTGGATGACATCGCCTGCGGGGACGACGTAAAAAGACGCACTTCCGAGCTCGTTAAACTCGCCTTCAGCGGTAGGCATGACAATATCAGCGTTTGGTTGCTTTCCCAGCAGCTTACCAGCGTCTCTAAGCCCTTCAGGGAAAACATAGGTTCACTTGTCGTATTTTATACTCCGAGCCGGAGTGACCTGGAAACCATCTTAAGCGACTACGGCGGTGAGATAAGCAAGGAACAGTTACACGAATACATGCGGCATTTAAAAACGCACCAACATTCCAAGATGATCTTCTCTTTGAGGTTTCCGTATTCCATTAACATATATGGATATTGAGCAGCTCTTAGATGAAGTCCCCACACAGTTAGACGAAAGTAACCTTAAGGAACAACTTAACATCCTGGTGTCTTCTGGGAAGTGCAAAGAAATGATAGGCAAGGAACTTACCCATGAGCAGGTTAATAAGTTGTCAGAAGAGGAAGTCAAAAAGTTCCATAAGAGGTACGAGGCCGCCCTTGCAAGTAAGACCACGGACGCCGTAGCAGACTCCGCCATCCGACTTGCCACCAAGCTCCTTGGACTTGCGCTGCCCATAGACGACGTGGAGCAACTGCGGAAGGACATAAGCGAGGACTATGTCATCGCCCAAGAACTTAAGATAACCTGCGGGTGGTTGTCTTTGAAGTGCGGTAAGTTAATGGCAGTCGCCTCTGCGGCTTTGCACGTAGCTCAGCATGTCGACTTGAAGGAGGTACTAGGTTCCTTCGGAACATCTTGGAAGGACTTCAAGAAGGACAGAGAAGTCGAAAAGGTCTTCCAGGCAGCACTTACTGAGGTACCTGATCAAGTCGCCTCAAGTACTTAGTCAAGTCATTCTCAAGTACTTAGTCAAGTCGTCCTTAAGTCATTCTCAAGTACTTAGTCAAGTCGCCTCAAGTACTTAGTCAAGTTATCCTTAAGTCATTCTCAAGTACTTAGTCAAGTTATCCTTAAGTCATTCTCAAGTACTTAGTCAAGTTACTTATCAAGTCCTTCAAGTCCTTAGATATAAATGAGTGAACCAGAGTCGAAGGTAGAGCAGCCCGAGCAAAAGATTACCAAGGCTAAATCTCCAGGCAGAGTCGCTGCCGGAAAGAAGCTCGCGGAGATGAACAGGAAGAACAAAGCAAAAAAGGAGGAAAAGGTGGAAGAGAAAGAAGAGGAATCCTTTTGGAATCCCGGCTACGTCATTGGCGCGATAGGAGTCGCTATAGCAGCAGGCAGCCTTTACTTACAATGGCGGGCTACGAAGCCAAAAGTAAAGTGGGAGGCCGCAACATATCGCGCACCTGTGGAGGTTAGAAAAAGTAAGATCCCTGAAATGGAGTAACCTTCTCGCTTTGTAATATAATGTCAACCAAATTAATTGACGCCGTCCAAGAAGCTGCTATCACAACCTCCATCATCGCCGGTATTGGCTGGGTAGGTAAGAAAGTCCTAAAGGAGGACCTTACTGAGGACCCAAGTAAAAATCTGAGTAACTTTGCTAAGATGACCGCTGCCGTATGCGGGGCTATCATGCTAAGAAATTACCTACAGAAGGAAAAGTACCTGCCTAACATATAATGGTTAGCTTAGTCGCAGGTGGAGTTATTGCAGCTTTAGCATTTACAGGGGCTAATTATGGTGGTAGATATCTGGATAAATTAGTTAGCGGTGATAGAAACGCAGAATCTAACGCTGAGAGGAAGAGGCACGACTTAGCGCTGGAGAAATATCAGCGAGACGTGGCGGCTTGGAATGAAAAGAGACAAGCTTACAGGGATTGGTTGGACAAGAACTACCAAGACAAGATGCAGGCAGACAAGAACTTCGAAAACACAGACTACGCCTTTAAGCTCTATGCGCAAGCACACCCCGACTTTAGGTTAAGAAAGCCTCAGTTTAAGGATTACTACCAGCCTTCTAAGAAGCAAAAAGACAATGAGCTGGTATTTGTTGGCATCGCAGGGCTGGCGGGAGGCGCGGCCTTGGCGTATCTGCTCTGAGCTGCGCTCAGATCACTAAAAGGGGACTTGTCCCCTGTAATATATGATCGTCTTTTTGGAAAGCGATAAAAATAACTTTACCACTTATCTGAATCCCCCCATCAAAGCCTGTAAGGTAAGGTTGGTTAGTTGCTCTTTGTACAATTCTTGGTATAATTTGATTAATGGCTTTGTCGTTGTGAATTCCCAAAAGCCAAAGTTACCAGATTCCCATTACACCCCTATAACACTGGCTAAGGAGCTAGCAAAGCATGGATATACTCTTACCACAGGATTACCCCATGAAATGAAATTCAAGAAAAATAGTGGAAGCGCCAATTTAAAGGACAGTTCATTGGTAGAACTCCTGGGCCTTACTAGTACCACGATAAATAGCGGCAGTACATATGATGTGAAATGGAAAGTCGCATCCTCTTATGAAGTCTATTGTGACTTGGTTCATAGTTACAGCAATGGAGAAAAGTCTTCTCTTATGTCCAAGTTTCCACCTAAGGGTAATCCATTTGACCTGGTAGAATACACTCCCATTTCTTTGAGCTATGACTTGTCTAATTTGGTAGAAAGCATAAACATCACCATTAAAGTGGACGGAAAGACGGTGGATTTTAACGGACGTAAGATCAATCTTGTTTTGGAATTCATATAATGGGCCGCGTAGAGGACAAACTTAAAAGGATTTACTATGGGCCTGAAGGCTATTGGAAAGGAGCGTCGGCCATCAAGAAACTCGCGACCGCGGCCAGGGTATCAGATGAAACGGCTAAGAACTGGCTAAGAAAACAAACCCTCTGGCAGGTTTATCTTCCCGTGCCCAAGTACATTCCCAGGCCCAGCTTTACCGTAAATGCCCCCAATGAAGTTCATCAGGCGGATTTGCTTTTCTTACCGCACGACAAGGTGAGAAGAAAGACCTATAGATACGCTTTGACCGTAGTTGATATCGCAAGCAGATATAAGGACGCCGAACCCATAACCAGCAAGGATTCTGGGGAAGTCGCAGAAGCCCTAGGTAGGATTTATAAGCGCGCCTTGAAATGGCCTACGCTGCTGCAAGTGGATGCGGGGACAGAGTTCATGGGCGTGGTTACTAAGACCCTGAGAGACCACGACGCCAAAATTAGGAGAGCCGAGGCAGAGTACCACAGGGGTCAGAGCATTGTCGAAAGATTTAATAAGACCCTGGCCGAGCGTCTCTTTGGGTACCAGTATTGGAAAGAGCTGGAAGATCCCTCCAAACGCAACAGGGAATGGACTCAGAGGCTCCCCCAGGTCGTCGCGGCTTTGAACAACGAGGCGGCCAGGGCTACGGGGATGAAACCCAAGGATGCCATAAAAAAGAAACACGTGGAACACAAGTCCTACGTCAGAAGTTCAAGGGCGGTCGGACTGAAGGAAAAAAAGCTCCCCCGCGACATAGTGGTCAGATACCTCTATCAGCCGGGGGAACTCGAAGGTGGCAGTAAGAGAGCCACGGATCCTAACTGGTCTTTGGAAACGTATGAGATTTCGAAGTCCGTCACCAAGGAAGGGCAACCCGTGTTGTATTACCTAAATGGCCCAAGTCGTGGATTTGTCAAGGAAGAGCTGCTCATAGTCCCCAAAGACTCAGAGTAGTGCAGCTCCACGCGCCCGATTACACTCTAGGCATGTCAGTCTTACGTTGCCTCTGCAATGCCCGCGTTTATTATTTATGCGATCCACGGAGAACTGCTGATCGTCATTTGGGTCAAACCTCCATAGTAGAGGTATGTTGCATTTGGCACACCGTGCCCCTTTCTTATAGACGTCGTCCACGCATAGGTCGAACGTCATATTTTTTTCTTCGTCGTGCCGCTTGTAGCGAAGGAGTTTCTTAGCAATGTTCTCTTTGGCTATGTCTTCTGGCGTCTTATCGTAACGCAATTGCGGACCCCAGGCTCTCTTTAACTGTTTGGCATACTCCACACGGCTCACAGCGGTATATATCAAATTACTCCAACATAACCGCTGGTCTATGATCCATAAGGTTTCTTTTATGGTAAGCCCTTGCGCGCTGTGGACTGTCATACAATATCCCAAACGCCAATCTGGATGGGAGGTTATTTTTTCAACCTTTCCCATAGGCACCCAGACTTTATCATGAGTTACCGCATTTGGCAGTCGAACGTCAGTACCTGGCACCCATACGTCGCGCTTCTGCATGCGGGTATCGCGAGGCTTGTAGCAAACGGGCACCAAATGGCCCGGAAATCTCTCACGGTGTACTTTTAATAGATCTTTCTGTATTCGCGATTGTGCTGCGCGCTTGCTACTCAACACCAAGTCCTCGGGATGCCACGTGGTAAGGAAGTCCTCGTAAGACTTCGCTCGTATATGCTTACGCAGCGTTTTGTTTTGCTCGGCATCACTGAGGTCCCGAAGTTCCGCCTTTAAGTTTCTCACTTCGTCCTTGCTGCGGTAGTCGGCATTGATTTCCTCCGCATGGTCTACGAACCCTTTTAACCATTTATGGGGCATTTCTCCGCAAATGGGAGGTGGCTGACATGGATCTCCGGCGAATATCACTTGACACTTCCCACGGAGGAAGTCCACAAATTCCTGTAGGATTTCTAATGGCACGGTGCAAATCTCATCCCATAATATAACCGACGGTATGTCGCGTATTGCTTCCGGCACCCACTTTTGACCATTCCAGCGAAAGAAGCTGTGGTACGTTTGCGCATCGTGGCCCATCTCCGTTAATTCTCTTTCCAAACGGTGCGTCGGCGTTAACACCTTCACGCGGGGAAATAATTCCAAAACCCTGGTGGTCTTACCGCTGCCTCCGGGCCCGTACAAGTACGAGAAGCGTTGGTAAGAAATGGGATCCACAACGGACGGCAATGGCTCCACGGTGGGGACGACGGCACCTTTCGTATGTTTCCCGTGGTATTCCACACGTTCTCTCCAGGCTTTTATCTCTTCATCTTTTACACGCCATTGACCACTTTCCGCAAGTTCGTCCGCCGTGTAGAACTCCTGCATTCTTTCTAACACTTCAGGCTTCACATAGAGGGAATCCGTAGCCACGCGTGGGATATCCTCTTTGTCAAAACGCAACAGCATCGACAACAGATTGATATGCGCATATGCAAGCATGCTAGCCCGGAGATGGTAATATTGCGGACGATGATCTTGGTAATAACACAACGCATTCCATTGTCGTTCACCTTGGCCTTCTATGAAATAATTCCATTTCTCTACGGACACCATCGTCCCTTGTTCATGTGCACGCTTTACGAGGAAGCTCAACTCTCCGTCGTCGGTTATCAAACGCCGCTGCATGTGCTTTTCTCCTTCTTTCGCGCCCTGGGTGAATTTACCTATGACGATTCTAGCAGTGGGGTTGTGCTCTGGTAACCATTTCGTAAATGCAGAATGACACAATATGGCTTCATGCGCCGTGTACGTGAGCAGTTCGCGCTCTTCGAGAAACTTCAACAAGGGTATGGGAATCCATTCTTTCTCCTGCAGATGTTTCCCATACCACGCGTAAATTATCGGATGTAAGCCCTTTGCTAACTTCCACGTGGTCAATCTTACAAACCCCGTAGCTGGAGCGTTATAGCTGCCGGGCAAAGACACACGAAAGAACTGCGAATCTGGATGCCCGTAGCGGTCGTAATACTCCTTACAATCCCCCAATCCTTTAAAACTTGCGGGGTAACAATGTTTCATGTCCAGGGACACGTATTCGTTCTCGTCATACTCCATATTCCACAAACCTCCATGGCCATGCTCTACACAGGCTTTTGCTATGTCTCCAAATTCCTTAGGCGTGGACTTCCAGCCATTTCTTTTCTTCGCAGCTAGAAAGTCCAAACTACGAGAGCTAAGGACCTCGTCTGCAAAGTCTTCCCCCAAGGTCTCACAAGCACTTTGAATGCGTTGGTGTTCTACTTGGGGCCTGTAGAGAGTACCATCCTGCGTCATAAACTGACTTCCTTCCGCGTCCATCAACCAAACGGAATTCTCGTGGACCAAATCTGCCAACGGTGACATTTTATAAACCTTAGTTTCCTTCTTTTTGGGGAACCTAAGTTCTCGCCAAGCGTGTCCATTGTGTTGGTAGATGACAATAGGGGCACCTCTACCTCCATATTTTTTCGTCCCTTCGTAAATGCAACCGTCGGTGATATCCTTCACATGTATGCGACGTTCTAAAGCCGTTTCTAACTTCTTGATGTTTTTGATGGTACCTCCGGTTTTATTGGTATCTCTTTCCCATTTCCTGATGACTTCACTTCTTTTTGGCGTAAGCTTACCGCCACGAGAGGAATCTTCGAAGAACTCTCTTACTAACTTCGCAACACAATTACCTGGATGTCGCATTGGCCGCAACTTTTTGACGTCTGGCTCCTTAATCTCATACGCGCCGTAAATGACAACGGTAACCGGGTAAGCAACCTCATAGAAGAGCATGTCAATTCCCTCCAATGCCCCTGGTCTCGTTTGCTTATTCAAAACGAACAAACTCTGCCTACCCGACGCCCTGATGGGATTACGGCCCTTTTCTATCACCCACTCGCCATCCAAATACTTCACGAACGTCAACTCCAAACGGTAGTCACCGTCCGGCATTCTGTCGATTATCCTTTCAGCCATCTCGTGATTCATCGTCTTGTCTGTCTTTCCCTCCATAAACGTCGCGAAGACGAAATCCGCATCTGAGTTATCCATCACCTGATTTCCCAGCCTGCGCACAGTTTCGTTTTGAATGTCGTTGACGGATGCCATGTATATCTAAAGAATATCTTTTCCTCCATTTGCGACCCCAACAGAGCAGCAGTTAGACACCTTTCGCGCTGTCGGCCGATCGCGCAAGACCCCCTGTTCCGCGGATTCACGACCCCCCAAAACCCCAGGGGGGGGTGGGTTTTTTCGACTTGTGATTTTTGGCATTGTCGGCGCTTCGCGAGTCCACCTAACTGCTGCTCTAAGACATCTTTTAAATGACTCATACGTATATCTTTAACAATTTAACAACCATACACTTAACATTCTAAGACATCATTTAAAGCAGCATGCATATGTCTTTAACAATATAACAACCATACACTTAACATTCTAAGACATCTTTTTTTCTTAGAAGTAACATCCTTAACAATTTAACAACCTTATACTTAACATTCTGAGGTGTCTTTTAAACAGCTCTACAGGGGATATCGCATAAAGTCCTTAACGCTTTCTTTTACCCAACCGGCCATCGTCAACAAGGCACCAAACCTTTCCGCGCGCTTCAGACCGCACATTTCATCATACAATTCCTGCACGCGCTCCCGCAGCCGATCGATCTCCTCCCTTTGCATTTCTATGGTGTCTCTTTTATCTTTTGCGTCGGCGGCAATCCTTCTTACTGCTTCCACTGGGTCCATCGTATATATAATGGATCCGAACCATATTCCCTGCAATGCTCTGATAGTAGGACCCACCGGCTGCGGAAAGACCCAGTTCGTGGTAGAGCAGCTATTAGGACCCTTTAGATACCGCTTCGACTACATTGTGCTACTTTGTCCCACCTATGTGAATAACCGCACCTGGACGGGCATAGGAGTGAACGATGACGACTTCTTCGTAGATATCTTAGACCCTAATGAGTTATCCAGCCATTTGAAGTTCTGGCACAAACAATTCCCTAAAGATACACAGACACTCCTCATACTGGATGACATTGCCTGCGGGGACGACGTAAAAAGACGCACTTCGGAGCTCGTTAAACTCGCCTTCAGCGGTAGGCATGACAATATCAGCGTTTGGTTGCTTTCCCAGCAGCTTACCAGTGTCTCTAAGCCCTTCAGGGAAAACATAGGCTCCCTGGTCGTATTTTATACTCCGAGCCGGAGTGACCTGGAAACCATCTTAAGCGACTATGGGGGTGAGATAAGCAAGGAACAGTTACACGAATACATGCGGCATTTAAAGACGCACCAACATTCCAAGATGATCTTCTCTTTGAGATTTCCGTATTCCATTAACATATATGGACATTGAGCAGCTCTTAGATGAAGTCCCCACGCAGTTAGATGAAAGTAACCTTAAGGAACAACTTAACATCCTTGTGTCATCTGGGAAGTGTAAAGAAATAATAGGCAAGGAACTTACCCATGAGCAGGTTAATAAGTTGTCGGAAGATGAAGTCAAGAAGTTCCATAAGAGGTACGAGGCCGCCCTTGCAAGTAAGACCACGGACGCCGTAGCAGACTCCGCCATCCGACTTGCAACTAAGTTGCTTGGACTTGCACTGCCCATAGACGACGTGGAGCAACTACAGAAGGACATAAGAGATGACTATGTTATCGCCCAAGAACTTAAGATAACCTGCGGGTGGTTGTCTTTGAAGTGCGGTAAGTTAATGGCAGTCGCCTCTGTGGCTTTGCACGTAGCTCAGCATGTCGACTTGAAGGAACTTGCGGGCACCTTTGGTGCCTCTTGGAAGGACTTCAAGAAGGACAGAGAAGTCGAAAAGGTCTTCCAGGCAGCACTTACTGAGGTACCTGATCAAGTCGCCTCAAGTACTTAGTCAAGTCATTCTCAAGTACTTAGTCAAGTCGTCCTTAAGTCATTCTCAAGTACTTAGTCAAGTCGCCTCAAGTACTTAGTCAAGTTATCCTTAAGTCATTCTCAAGTACTTAGTCAAGTTACTTATCAAGTCCTTCAAGTCCTTAGATATAAATGAGTGAACCAGAGTCGAAGGTAGAGCAGCCCGAGCAAAAGATTACCAAGGCTAAATCTCCAGGCAGAGTTGCCGCGGGGAAGAAGCTCGCGGAGATGAACAGGAAGAACAAAGCAAAAAAGGAGGAAAAGGTGGAAGAGAAAGAAGAGGAATCCTTTTGGAATCCCGGCTACGTCATTGGCGCGATAGGAATTGCTATAGCAGCAGGCAGCCTTTACTTACAATGGCGGGCTACGAAGCCAAAAGTAAAGTGGGAGGCCGCAACATATCGCGCACCTGTGGAGGTTAGAAAAAGTAAGATCCCTGAAATGGAGTAACCTTCTCGCTTTGTAATATAATGTCAACCAAATTAATTGACGCCGTCCAAGAAGCTGCTATCACAACCTCCATCATCGCCGGTATTGGTTGGGTAGGTAAGAAAGTCCTAAAGGAGGACCTTACTGAGGACCCAAGTAAAAATCTGAGTAACTTTGCTAAGATGACCGCTGCCGTATGCGGGGCCATTATGCTAAGAAATTACCTACAGAAGGAAAAGTACCTGCCTAACATATAATGGTTAGCTTAGTCGCAGGTGGAGTCATTGCAGCTTTAGCATTTACAGGGGCTAATTATGGTGGTAGATATCTGGATAAATTAGTTAGCGGTGATAGAAACGCAGAATCTAACGCCGAAAGGAAGAGGCACGACTTAGCGCTGGAGAAATATCAGCGAGACGTGGCAGCTTGGAATGAAAAAAGACAAGCTTACAGGGATTGGTTGGATAAGAACTACCAAGACAAGATGCAGGCGGATAAGAACTTCGAAAACACAGACTACGCCTTTAAGCTCTATGCGCAGGCGCACCCCGACTTTAGAATGAGAAAGCCTCACTTCAAGAATTACTACCAGCCTTCTAAGAAACAAAAAGACAATGAATTGGTCTTTGTAGGAGTCGCAGGGCTGGCGGGAGGCGTAGCTTTGGCGTATCTAATATAATGATCGTCTTTTTGGAAAGCGACAAGAATGACTTTACCACTTATTTGAATCCCCCCATTAAAGCCCATAAGGTTAGGCTGGTTAGTTGCTCTTTGTACAATTCTTGGTATAATTTAGTCAATGCCTTGGTCACTGAGCATAAAGGCGGCGGCAATTATCAAGGCGTATTGCTGCCCGATGGACATTACACACCAATCACCCTTGCTAAAGAATTAGCAAAACACGGTTATACTCTCACCACGGGGTTGCCGCACGAAATGACCCTCAAACATAACATGACGAACCTTACAGTAACCCTAGGAAAGTTTGAACCATTAGGAACTTTATTAAATGTCTCGAAAAAGGCAATTACCACCACGGCAGTTCCCGTAAGTTGGAAAGTTGCATCCTCTTACGAAGTCTATTGCGACTTGGTTCATAGTTACAACAATGGAGAAAAGTCTTCTCTTATGTCCAAGTTTCCACCTAAGGGTAATCCATTTGACCTGGTAGAATACGCGCCCATTTCTTTAAGCTATGACTTGTCTAATTTGGTAGAAAGCATAAACATCACCATTAAAGTGGACGGAAAGACGGTGGATTTTAACGGACGCAAGATCAATCTCGTTTTGGAATTCATATAATGGGCCGCGTAGAGGACAAACTCAAAAGGATTTACTATGGACCTGAGGGCTATTGGAAAGGAGCGTCGGCCATCAAGAAACTCGCGACCGCGGCCAGGGTATCAGATGAAACGGCTAAGAACTGGCTAAGGAAACAAACCCTCTGGCAGGTTTATCTTCCCGTGCCCAAGTACATTCCCAGGCCCAGCTTTACCGTAAATGCCCCCAATGAAGTTCATCAGGCGGATTTGCTTTTCTTACCGCACGACAAGGTGAGAAGAAAGACCTATAGATACGCTTTGACCGTAGTCGATATCGCAAGCAGATTTAAGGACGCCGAACCCATAACCAGCAAGGATTCTGGGGAAGTCGCAGAAGCCCTAGGTAGGATTTATAAGCGCGCCTTGAAATGGCCTACGCTGCTGCAAGTGGATGCGGGGACAGAGTTCATGGGCGTGGTTACCAAAACCCTGAAAGACCACAGCACTAAGATTAGGAGAGCCGAGGCAGAGTACCACAGGGGTCAGAGCATCGTCGAAAGATTCAATAAGACCCTGGCCGAGCGCCTCTTTGGGTACCAGTATTGGAAAGAGCTGGAAGATCCCTCCAAACGCAACAGGGAATGGACTCAGAGGCTCCCCCAGGTCGTCGCGGCTTTGAACAACGAGGCGGCCAGGGCTACGGGAATGAAACCCAAGGATGCCATAAAAACGAAACACGTGGAACACAAGTCCTATGTCAGAAGTTCAAGGGCGGTCGGCCTGAAGGAAAAAAAGCTCCCCCGCAACATAGTGGTCAGATACCTCTATCAGCCGGGGGAACTCGAAGGTGGCAGTAAGAGGGCCACGGATCCTAACTGGTCTTTGGAAACGTATGAGATTTCGAAGTCCGTCACCAAGGAAGGGCAACCCGTGTTGTATTACCTAAATGGCCCAGGTCGCGGATTTGTCAAGGAAGAGCTGCTCATAGTCCCCAAAGACTCAGAGTAGCGCAGCTCCACGCGCCCGATTGCACTCTAGGCATGTCAGCCTTACGTTGCCTCTGCAATGCCCGCGTTTATTATTTATACGATCCACGGAGAACTGCTGATCGTCATTTGGGTCAAACCTCCATAGTAGAGGTATGTTACACTTGGCACACCGTGCCCCTTTCTTATAGACGTCGTCTACACATAGGTCGAACGTCATATTTTTTTTTCGTCGTGTCTTTTGTAGCGAAGGAGTTTCTTGGCGATATTCTCCTTAGCTACGTCCTCTGGCGTCTTATCGTAACGCAATTGCGGACCCCAGGCTCTCTTTAACTGTTTGGCATACTCCACACGGCTTACGGCAGTGTAAATAAGGTTGCTCCAACACAGCCGCTGGTCTATGATCCATAAGGTTTCTTTTATGGTAAGCCCTTGCGCGCTGTGGACTGTCATGCAATAGCCCAAGCGCCAATCTGGATGGGAGGTTATTTTTTCCACCTTTTCTATGGGTACCCAGGCTTTGTCATGCGTTACCGCGTTCTGCAGTTGGATGTCGGTACCAGGTACCCAGACGTCTCTTTTTTGCATGCGGGTATCGTGGGGTTTGTAGCAAACAGGTACGGGATGCGTAGGGAAGCGCTCTCGGTGTATATTTAGCAAATCCTTTTGTATGCGAGACTGTGCTGCGCGTTTGCTGCTTAGCACCAAATCCTTTGGATGCCATGCGTAAAGGAAGTCCTCGTATTTCTTCGCTCGTATGTGCTTACGTAGTATCTTGTTTTGTTCCGCGTCGCTAAGGCCCCTTAATTCCGCCTTTAATTTACGTACTTGGTCTTTACTGCGGTAGTCGGTGTTGATTTCTTCACAGTGGTCTACCATTCCTTTTAACCATTCGTGGGGCATTTCTCCGGCTATTGGAGGAGGTTGGCATGGATCCCCAGCAAATATCACCTGGCATTTCCCTTTTAGGAAGTCTACGAACTCCTGCAGTATTTCCAAGGGAACGGTGCAAATTTCGTCCCAAAGTATTACCGGAGGTATGTCGCGTACTGCCTCCGGTACCCACTTTTGGCCATTCCAGCGAAAGAAGCTGTGGTAGGTCTGCGCGTCGTAACCCATCTCCGTTAATTCTCTTTCCAGACGGTGCGTTGGCGTTAACACCTTTATCTTTGGAAAGAGTTCCAAAACCCTGGTGGTCTTACCACTACCACCCGTTCCGTAAAGGTAAGAGAAGCGTTGGTAGGAAATGGGGTCCGTAACTAACGGTAATGGCTCTTCTGTGGGGGTAATGGCGCCTTTTGTGTGTCCACCATGATATTCCACACGTTGTCTCCAGGCTTTTATCTCTTCGTCTTTAACGCGCCATTGACCACTTTCCGCTAACTCGTCTTCGGTGTAGAACTCCTGCATCTTTTCTAACACTTCGGGCTTTACGTACAAGGAATCCGTGGCTACACGTGGTATGTCCTCTTTGTCGAACCGTAGCAGCATCGCAAGAAGGTTAATGTGCGCATATGCTAACATACTGGCACGTAAATGGTAATATTGCGGTTTGTGATCTTGGTAGTAACACAGTGCATTCCACTTATGTTCTTTTTGACCTTCTACGAAGTAGTTCCACTTTTCCACAGATACCATCGATCCATCATCATGTGCGCGCTTTACGAGGAAGCTTAACTCTCCTTCGTCCGTTATTAAGCGTCGCTGCATATGTTTTTCGCCTTCTTTTGCGCCCTGAGTGAACTTTCCTATGACGACCCGCGCGGTGGGGTTATGCTCAGGTAACCATTTTGTGAAGGAGGAGTGACACAATATGGCTTCGTGGGCGGTGTACGTCATAAGTTTATGCTCTTCAAAGAACTTTAACAACGGCACGGGAATCCATTCCTTCTCCTGCAGGTGCTTCCCATACCACGCGTAAATTATGGGGTGTAAGCCTTTTGCTAACTTCCATGAGGTTAATCTTACAAACCCCGTAGCTGGGGCGTCATAGCTGCCGTCTAAGGACACACGAAAGAACTGTGAGTCTGGATGTCCGTAGCGGTCATAATACTCCTTACAATCCCCCAATCCTTTAAAACTTGCGGGGTAACAGTGTTTCATGTCTAAGGAGACGTATTCGTTTTCGTCATACTCCATGTTCCACAGACCTCCATGACCGTGTTCTACGCAGGCTTTAGCTATGTCGGCGAATTCCTTAGGCGTGGACTTCCATCCGTTCCTCTTCTTTGCGGCTAAGAAGTCCAAACTACGAGAGCTAAGGACCTCGTCTGAGAAGTCTTCCCCTAAGGTTTCACAGGCACTTTGAATGCGTTGGTGTTCAATTTCGGGGCGGTAAAGAGTACCATCCTGCGTCATAAACTGACTTCCTTCCGAATCCATCAACCAAACGGAGTTTTCGTGGACTAATTCTACCAACGGAGAAGCTTTATAGACCTTAGTTTCCTTCTTTTTGGGGAACCTAAGTTCTCGCCAAGCGTGTCCATTGTGTTGGTAAATGATTATGGGGGCACCTCTACCTCCGTATTTGTGCGTACCTGGGTAAATGAACCCGTCAGTGATATCTTTTACGTGTATGCGGCGTTCTAAGGCAGTCTCTAACTTCTTGATGTTGTCTATGGTGGCTCCGGCCTTATGTGTGTCTTTTTCCCATTTCCTGATGGCTTCTCTTCTCTTTAAAGTTAACTTACTACCACGGGTGGAGTCCTCAAAGAACTCTCTTACTAACTTCGCAACACAGTTACCTGGATGTCGCATTGGTTTGAGCTTCTTAACGTCGGGCTTCTTAATCTCGTACGCACCGTAAATGACCACAGTAACTGGGTAAGCGACCTCGTAAAACATCATGTCAATACCTACTAACGCTCCCGGGCGCGTATTTTCACTTAAGACAAACAGGTTTTGCTTACCTGACGCCCGAATAGGATTACGGCCCTTTTCGATTATCCACTCGCCGTCTAAATACTTTATAAACGTCAACTCCAAACGGTAGTTACCTTCGGGCATCATGTCGATAATTCTTTCTGCTCTTTCTTCGTTCATCGTCTCATCTGTATCTCCCTCCATAAATGTTGTGAAGGCAAAGTCGGCGTCCAGGCGATCCAACACCTGAGTTCTTAGCTTACGCACAGTTTTGTTTCGTATGCTCTTGATGGCGTCCATCTATATCTAAGGAATATTTTAACCTCCGTTTGCAGTACCCAACAGAGCAGCAGTAAGGGACTTTTCGCGCTGCCACCCGATCGCGCAAGACCCCCTGTAGGGCCTCGTCACTGCTCCAAAAAACCCACCCCCCCCTGGTGTTTTTCGATTTGTGATTTTTGGCAATGCCGGCGATTCGCGAGTCCCCCTTACTGCTGCTTGAAAAGTACTAAAGGCATCCGCGACCAGAGTGGTTATGCTCGAAACAGCAGCGTTCAATTTTAAGATCACATTAGAATAAACCCCAAGTAAAAATAGCTTCAAGATACCGCCCAAGCCTATAATACACGGATGACTTGGCTTAAGTATAAATTTTAGTGTCGACTGACTGGTTGGCGGAACCTAACGTAATTAAATACAAATCAAGTTAAATAAAAAATTGCGAAGGTTTGGTGAGTCGAAAGCGCACAACTCCGTAATTACAATCAACCCGCAGGCGTCTAATACTTTATAGGAAGATCAAGCCGGGTTTTTGGATTTTGCGAAAAATCCAGTAATATATAGCAAGCATACTCTTTCCTATTGATTTTAAGTGGTTAAAGTTAGATAAATAACGTTATGTTTCGTAGTAACGGGGCACTTGATTGGCTTCTGCTAAATGATCACCTGATTTACTGAAGAAATTCAAGTGTCGAGGTGGGACAATGCATAAAGCAGTGAAATAAGCTAAGGCTGCGCACTAACATTTAGATTGCAGAATCTCGAATTTCAAAATATATATAGGCTATAGGGTATAGTTTTCATTTATGGAGAAGTGCGCATGCGTTCAATGCTGACAAAATGTGAAAGGGAAGACAAATATAATAATGAAAGAAAAAAAGAGATAGTGGGAGAGTGGGAGAAAGATAAGAAATGGTTTTATTTGACTAAGCGTAAATTTAAACCTCTCGACCGCGTAATTCTCCAAACTAGTTTTTTATCTATAGGTTCCTCATTTGAAAATGCCCACAAAAAGCAAACGCCCATAATTCCTTTTAGGATTCACGCTTTAAAAAGCTGGTTAAGTTCCAGTTATTTTGGCTTGCTAGTTATCAGGCTGATAGAAAGATTGAAACTGAAAGCTATGCCTGCTGTAACATGACTGATATCCACTGCTAGTGACCCATGAACTCTTTCTTATTCCGGAAGAATCCATCAGGGTTTAACTTGTCAATATACTGAAACATCTTCAACTATCTTATTATTGGCTATCAACTTATACATCCGGTCTTAAAACAAACCACTAATGCTAATATTTAATCCATCAATTATCCTGTCTCTCCAAGTTATTCTAAAACCCAAGCTAGACATCATTCCTCTAAAAGACTAAGGATTAATTTTGCCTTTATTATCGAGTTCTGAAATGCAATAAGACATTTCGACAATTGCTTTCGATTCTATTAAGTGTTGTTTGAGAACCGAATTAGAGAGTCAAAAATGAATTTACAAATCAGCAATGGATTCTATCATTTCCGCGTTCTCTTGGTGATGATAATATTCAACCAAATCAAACCAGGATCATTTACAGGTAAGTTATCAATCCAAAATATATTAGATAAAGAACCAACGCTTTGTTCTTTTTAGGCTATGGGACATGTAAATGATTATTTGTTCAATTTCTGTGACAGACCTCTGATCAGGTCAGATGAATTGGTTCTTTAAACGATATTTTCTCGCGTGACGTTTTTTCTACTAATCGTTTAATCCTCAATTTGCTTAATTGTCTTAACAGATATAAATACCTATCATAAGTCCCTTTTCTCCTAGGATTTTAGTTCTACTGAGTCATGTCTTTTATATGCGTATTGTAGTGTTTCTTTGATTTCTATTTGATGTGTTGAGTACTCTTATAAAAACATGACCTTACAAAACTCACATACGGATATCTTATAAAATGTCTACTTGAAGTTGATATTGTATGTTTGATCAAGACAACGTGTAACGACAGAAACCTTTGGTTGTGCTTGTGTGCATTTATTATTATTATTATTATTATTCTTTTATAATCTTATTGTTTCGTATTTTCATCACGTCATCAGCAGAAAGCTGTAGCTGCAGACTCGTTTTTTTACGTGTACACTTACGACACAGAGAGAAGAAAAATCGGAAAAATACTGAGATAAATAAAGAGGGCAAACCAAAAATGTGTGAAAAAATCGATCATATGATTTAAATAATCAGGCATGCATCACTCCATCTAAAAAAACTAGTAAAACAATATATCGATGAAAAGCACATGGAATGATGTAGGTAGTAATATCCCTTTAATGCTGTATACTCGATATACCGTGAGAAAAACTGTCCTATTTTCACGCGCGTACATTCTTGATGCAACCAATTTCATTTACAAAAGATCTTTTCTTCCTTTGAAGATAACGACTGTGCTGACAGATTGATTGGTGTAGAGAACAGATACATCATACCTGACAGCAGTTTTACAGCTTCCTCGTACTACCAAAGTTTATCATCTGACTACCGATACCACCCATCCAATGGTAGACTTGGTGTCAATAATGGATGGGGTCCATCTTTGTCGAATCGTAATGACCCAAATCGATATCTACAGATTGATTTTGGTCTTCCTTACGTTATCTGTGCTGTAGCCACACAGGGGCACAGTTCTAACTATGAGTGGGTGACACAGTATAAGATAAGTCTGTCGATGGATAATATAAACTGGAAGCCTTACCAAGAGAACGGGGCACTAAGGGTAAGAAATAGAAATCAATTTGTCATAGAAGTCGAGAAATAAAAACACGTTTATGTCTTTATTTCATTACAAAGCAAAGCACATTAAGGGCTGTTTTTTTCTTCTGTATTTGTAGTACAACATTATTGTAAATTAGATTATAATTAGAACATATTTGAATTGATTGAATTCTATAATTTAATAAACAGACTATGGGTAGAGTGACCACAGTAAATCCGTGAAACACTAATAACTAAATAGTACAAAATAGTGCTAGTTAAACAATAGAAAACAATGGAATTTGCATGAAATTGTGCCATTTAATATTTCTAAATTTTCACGGATTTACTGCTGTGGTCACGGCTCTATTACCCACAGCCAATTTACTCCAATCAAAGTGTGTTGTTTGTTGCCCAGTAAACAAGCTGCAGGAAAATCGACATTGTTTGTGCCATTTTAATAGTTATCATAAAACCACGTTTATGTCTTTATTTCATTACAAAACTTGATTTGATTCAGGAAATCAAGTGAGAATTATCATTTTAAAAGGCTGTTTTGGTCTCCTGTTCAATAAACTTATTCACTAGATTTCCTATGATATTCCGTATTAGTAGGATAATCCGTCTTTTATTGAAATAGCTGTCTTTAACACAACAAAAAAAATATAACCAACACGATGAGGTTTGGTTATGGTGTTAACCGTGATTTTATCATTTTTATGATTTTATGTTTCAGTTTTTTGCTGGAAACACCGACAGAAGAACCATCAAAAAACACTTCCTTTCTCAACCCTTGACGAGATACATCAGATTCATACCTACAACGTACCAATCCTGGAAAACAATGAGAGTAGGGGTCTATGGATACTTAAAAGGTAAAACCCTTTATAAATCAAAATGATAAATATACATCGACTGATAAATTTTATTAAGGCCTCGTCCACATGTATCCGGATATTTTTGAATCCGCAACGCAACTTTTTTGTTGCGGATTTAAAAAAATTCGCGATCACACGTTTATCCGATACGTATCCGGATATCAAAATCTTAGGTAAACAGAGCATGCGCACTTGAGCATGACCATGAGCTAAAGATTGGCGCCATTTCCGTTTGCCTACGTCAGCGTATTCAAAAATATACGGATTCAACCGTCCACACGACCCCGGATTCACACCGTATTCAAAAATTTCCACTCTGGAGACCGTATTCAAAAAGTTGCGAATTCGAAAATATCCGAATACGTGTGAACGGGACCTAAGGCGCAGGCATACAGTGAGACTTTGCTCGTCAGGAGGACCCCAAATCAGGGTCCTACAATGTCACTTTAATTGATCTTAACTATATAGACTCCATCCCTTCTTTTCTCATTTCGTAGCTTGCGAGAACTCTCCTCTTGGCATGGAATCAGGAGCTCTTCAAGATGGCAGTATAACAGCTTCATCTGATGTACACCTAGCCAAGAATGCCAGACTACATTACACATCAGGCTCATCGTGGTGTGCCTCTACAAGTGACTCTGATCCATATCTACAGATTGACTTAAGGACATCTCACCTTATTTGTGCTGTGGCTACACAAGGAAATAGCATGGCTGACCAGTGGGTGAAGACATACCAGATACATACATCTACTGATGGTACAACATGGACCACTTATCAGGAGAACAATACTGACAGGGTAATGTAGCATTAGTGATAGTATGATAGACCTGTGGGTGAAGACGTACCAGATAGATACATCTACTGATGGTACAACATGGACCACTTATCAGGAGAACAATATTTACAGAGTAATGTAGCATTAATGATAGTATGATAGATCAGTGGGTGAAGACGTACCAGATACATACATCTACTGTTGGTACAACATGGACCACTTATCAGGAGAACAATACTGACAGGGTAATGTAGCATTAATGATAGTATGATAAACCAGTGAGTAAAGACGTACCAGATAAATACATCTATTGATGGTACAACATGGACCACTTATCAGGAGAACAATACTGACAGGGTAATGTAGCATTAATGATAGTATGATAGATCAGTGAGTAAAGACGTACCAGATAAATACATCTACTGATGGTCATACAACATGGACTACTTATCAGGAAAAAAACATTGACAGGGTAATGTAGCAATACTGATAGTATGATAGATCAGTGGGTGAAGACGTACCAGATAGATACATCTACTGGTAGTACAACATTGACCAATTATAACGTATTCTTCATATATGTCACTTTTAGTGTACGTGGGCCATGAACCTTTTTGTTTCTGATTCACAGATATTCTACGGTAACTATGATCGTTCAACTGCTGCACGTCTCATCCTGTACCATGGTATTATTACAAGATATCTACGTATTGTACCTAAGACATCCCAGACTGGTACATCGTGCTTAAGGACAGAGATCTATGGATATCCTTTCCAGTCAAGTAAGATTCCCATGAATTCCCATGTTCCTTTTTGATGTTTTCTGAATTTTTTCAGGCACGTGGTGTTTTTTTTTTCTTTTTCATATATGTTTTTATTTCTCAAAACGTTGAGCAAATAGGTCGGTGGCCATTTTAAATTTTCTCTACTAATGGACTAATGGTATATGAGCTGATAGCCTAGTAGTGATTGCATGATTATCTGAAAACCTTTTAAAAGTTATAAATATTTTGCATAGTCCTGCACTTAATCATATTTGACTTTCAAACTTTCTCCTGTTCAGGCTGTTCAAGTCACAGTGTTGGTATACCCTCTACTAGTTTGGTACCTGATCACAGGTTTACAGCAACATCAACTTCTGCTGCATACAAACCTTTTAAAGGAAGACTGGGTAATAGCCAAGCCTGGGCTGCGAATACACGAAATGCACCTGGTGATTATCTTCAGATTGATCTTGGTGCTATGTTCTATATATGTGCTGTAGCTACTCAGGGACTTGGAGAAAACAGGAACGAATATGTGAAAAAGTACAAAGTATTGTACTCAACAAACAACGTGCAGTGGACAACATATCAGGAAATGTCTGGTGACAAAGAGGTAATTTAGAGACCTGCCAATGAAAAAAATTCCATTGTAGTTTAATTTGGTTGACCCAGACCGCCTCCTGCTAATGAATGCACAGTCCATTAAAGAGATGGATCCAGAGCCGTAGAAAAACTGAAAAACTGAAAAACAGATAACACCATGTTATCGAGGAATTTTGATTTTGACTTTGATAAAAACCAATAAAAGTGTTCATTTGTCACACGCATCATAGTTATGTCGTAATAATAAAACACATTTTCCAGCTCACACTTCTCGTTTTGCTTATGTGTTTTTGCGTTTGACAGTTCAGCGGTAACTCTGACAGAACAACAGTGGTTGCTAATGCAATAACCAACCCAATCAGAGCAAGGTTTGTCCGTGTACTTCCAACAGAGTTCAAACAATGGAAGATGCTGCGGGTGGATTTCAAAGGACTTCCACTTGGTATGAAATCTTTAAGTATTCTGTATGGTTGCATGTGAGACGAGTTATGAAAATTATAAAATTGTATTAATTTTGTTCAAGGTTGTACCTCGTCGCTTGGTCTTGAGAATTCACAAATACCAGACTCACACTTAACGTCATCTTCATCATCCGATAATTCCCATACTGCACCACGTGGTCGTTTGTATGGCAGTTCGTCATGGTGCAGCCAAACAAATGGTAATAATGAGTACATACAGGTTGACCTTGGACAGGTCAAGACAGTGACAGGTATTGCAGCACAAGGTAACCCAGATATGAATGCATGGGTGACGTCATACAAAGCTAGCTACAGCTTTAATAACAGATATTGGAATGAGTACAAAGAAGGACAGGTTGTTAAGGTAATATAGTCTGGGCTATGATTATTAGTCATATATATATATAAGCCCGCTCAAAAGTACATTCTAATGATCTAATGACAGGTGTTTTTAATGTGAGCTTATTAAAAGCCTTTTGATGTTAATAATCCACTTTTTTTTTTTTTTTTTTTTTTTTTTTTTGTACATTCCCGGATTTTATTAAATAGAATTTTGAAGGAAACAGCAATAGGAATGGCGTCAGAGTCAACTAGTTTAAGAATCCAACAGCAGCACGTTATATCAGAATTACTCCTCAGACCCACAACTCAGGGGGCCGTCATTGTCTACGATTTGAAGTCTATGGATGTGATATCTGTAAGTCATACGAGAAAGTATTTTCAAACTGAAATCCTTACTGATCTCATGGGAATATTAAAATCTAATCAATAATGATAATTGTGCGGTATATCATTTCAGTCATTGCCCCAAAAGTGGTTTTAAATACTGTTGACCTCATCCTTTCAAGTATCAAAGGACGTTCCATTACATTAATATGTAGTGTACTTGGTGAACCAGCACCTGACATACATTGGTTTAACAATGGAACAAAGATCAATGGTGCAACACAATCAACACTACAAGTACAGTTCATCTCTGCTGAAGATGTGATGTCCAAGTACAACTGTACAAGACAAAATCCTAACACACGAGCTGTGGTCTGTAACACGTTCTACACGTGTAGAATAGTAAACCCACTTTACCTGCCGAGTGGAGGAATGAATGAGGCATCGGGGAAAGTGACGGTGAACCTGAGTAAGTAATTATGTGATGTTCACTTCTGATTTCTATATGATGGCACCTTTCCTTTCTTTCTTTCTTAGTTTCTTCGTGTATTTTGCTGCGTTTTCTCTATTAACAATGGGTTTTTTCTCGTTTCCTTATTTTTACTTTCCCTAACCCTATCCCTTCATCCCTCTCTTCCTTCCTTCCTTCCTTCCTTCCTTCCTTCCTTCCTTTTGTTATTCTTTCCTGACTACTTTTCTAACTTTAATGTTTGTTCTTGTTCAAATTATTACATCTAATATATATAAACAAAACATCGATGCTTATTCATCTATGCTTGTTTTCCTCTAAGATGTTCCGAAGCCGCCAACTTTCTGCGGCACTGCAAGCGAGAGATCCATAATACTTAGATGGATCGCACCTACACCAACCGATGACGTAGGCCAGATCAAGTGGTATGGCATTAAATTGAAAAATCAGTCTTCAAATCCCCTTATCTATGTTCGAGGCACATCATCTTCTTATAACTTGGCATATCTCAAGCCTTACACAAACTACTCTGTGGAAATGAGGGCGATAAGCATCGTTGGTAATGGGTTATGGAGCAGATTGCAAGTTATAAGGACATCAATCACCAGTAAGTATTGGGGTGAGAGCCCATGATTTATCTAATACCACTAGTCATGGATCTTAACCTTTTTAATGACCGGTCCCTAAATCTAATGAAACTGATCTTGGTGCAGAACCTTACAACCCTTCTCATGTACAAGCTGAGAAACAAACGAAGACTTCTATTAAAGTAAGATGGAAAAGTTCATTGCCAATATCACTGGTTGTTAAAGAGTATATGGTAAGTCTTATGTAAAGAATTGTCAGTATTTTTTTCCAAATACAGTCGACTCTCGTTACAGCCGACACCTTCGGGACCGTCACTTCATGTCCGTAATACTGTAGCGAGCGTCCGTAATAGCGAAAATTATTTACGGTCATTTCTTTGTCAGTATTTTTGTCGGGGATTTTTCTCCTGTCCGTAATAGCAAAGTGTCCGTAATATTGGGGTGTCCGCAAGGCGAGAGTTGACTGTAAAGTAGCGTTAGTTTTATAAGTTCAAAAATGTAGCTGATTATGATTATGCCATAATAATCTTTCTTCATGAATCGCTATTTCGAGTTACTTATTTTTCATTTTATATTTGCATTTCTAAAATATTTTTCATCATTCAATTTAGATTGAAGTAAAAGGTTCTAAACCATACTGGCCAAAGTACTCATTTTCAAAGACTTACATGCAGAATGGAGCACTAACTAACATGGTAATCGACAGTCTTGTTCCTGGTACAAGCTATGAGTTCTGGGTAACTGCGTTAACAGTATGTGGAAAGAGTCAAAAGAGCGAATCAAGCAAAAAAGACACAGACATTGACAGTAAGTACCATAAATAATTCCGGTTTTGCTTGCTGTCTCGCTGCCTAAAGCATCATTTATACTTCATGTTCTAGATCCTGTCAAGCCTACAGGGAATTCTATAACTCTAAAGAACAAATTTGACGTTCCGTTATGGTCAGTTGATCCTGTCAATGGACCAATCAGGTAGTTATTCCGGATAAATAACATTGGGTGCTCCGTGATTCGTTGTAACAGTTAAATAAGTGTATACCCCTGTATCCATTATTGACTTCACTCTCAATTACGTGTATCAGTTCATATCAAGTTATCGTAATCAAAGGGAACAAAGATGTCAGTGACTTACCAACAAATATCAGTGACTACAAAGATGCACAAGAGTTTTACGTCACATCAGAACTGAAACCAAACGAGATCAAGTCTTCTTTTCCTGTTGGTGACAATAAAATATATGGACAATATAAGAATGTACCACTAGACAAAAGAAAAACATATACTATTGCAGAGAGAGCGATTACTGAACACGAAGGAGTAAGTACATCAAATTACGAATTTAACTCACTCGTATCAGAGGAATCCTACTTTTCTCCGATAAGGACTTAGAACCTGTCCCTCCTCCAAACCAAAATAAACCTATTCAATGATGCGTGACTATAAGAGTAGGGGACTGTCTTCTGGTTCATTTAACATCTACTTACCATTTGTTTTGGTTTTTTTTCCTATTCAAAGAAAATTTACGCGGGCCAAGCTGCAGTAGTAGCGAGAATTGAAGTGACTCAAGGTATAACGCACAATATGTTATTAATTCTTTTAGATTGTTGTGTATATATGGCGTTGTTATTGACTTCAATCTAAGACAATTTGGAGGTTTAGAAGAATTGGCCAAGAAAATATATAGAACAAAACAACAAATTCTACTTCCATAGTAAAAAAAAAATATAAGAAATAAACAAAAAAGATTTAAAAGCAAAAACAAACAAACAAAATCAGATCAAAAAACCAAGCAAAAACTAAACACATTAAATTCCTCATTAAAGTTACTTTGTTCTTGTAAATTTGCATTATATTTTCAAGGTTGAATATATTTTTCCGCTGATTAAAAGTTTCTGAGAAAATTATGAATTACAAAGTAAACGAGTATAATTACAATGATAGATAAATGGTTTGAGTAGGAAAAACGAAGAGAATAATAAAAGGTTGTGGACGACTCCCGAATTCTGAGGAAATTGAAAGCTTTCGAGTTGGGAGTCTTAATTAAAAAAGGTAAATATAAGAGAGAAATGTGATGGAAAATATAACTATTTAACCGTAAGAAGATGCAAATATGCCGTTTGTAAATACAAATGTAATAATTACTTAGTGAGTAATTATATGATTATAGGGGATTATAGAAAATATGATAAGAACAGAAATGAAGAGAAATTATAAACACTAAATACATGATATATGTATTCTTCGATTGCACGTTACGTCATCGCGGCCATGTTGGTGCCATTTAACAAAATATTTCTTCTTAGCATCCATTGTTAACGGCACCAACATGGCCGCCATGCTTTTGTCTTTTAACTCTTTTGGGAATGCTTGCAATCCATCAATAGAGGCAAGCATGCATAAACGGGTACTTCATTGAATGCGACTCCATGCGTATTTATATTATATCCGATATGGTCATACTTTCAGATCCACCGGAATATTCCAATTCGACTATCTGGGTTTTAGAAGGCGACGAGGTCACTCTTGGCTGTTATACAAGTGGCCATGATCCAATAAAATACTCTTGGACTAAAAGAGGAACTCCTTCGCTCGATAGCGTCGAAGCGAGGGCAAACGGTGACGATTTAATAATAAGACTTAAAAGTGACAAGGAATTTGGTATCTATGTATGTACTGCTACAAACAGTGAAAGAACGATAGTTTACCGAATAAACAGAGTGGAATTGAAAAAATACATTACACGGAAACCTAACGCAAGTGAAAGAAAAGCAAAGGAAGGTATAATGATACTAATGGTATAAATCATTTTCACGTATAGCTGTAACGAGATAATTTAGCATTTCTACTCCCCTGTCCTCTTCGACAGGAACTGCGTATCGGTTTTTATTGAGATGGAGTTAGGAGGTAACCAGCCGTTGTGACAAAGTCTTTATAATACACCTTATTTGAAAGTCTTGCAGTACATTCCAATTCTGTAGATGCCGTCCGCGGGCTGCCCTTTTTGCAATCTGTTGTGAAACAAATTGGGAGATTAACCAAGGCCTCTTGCTATACGAATGGGTAAATTTGAACACAAGAGCCTTCATCACGTGATCAAATAGTCATGTTTTCTATTGATTTCTTAACAGTTGTGTCTTACGTCATTCCACTTGTATTGATCATTCTTGGACTGATCATCTGTATCGTTTATTTGGTATACCGGCTACGGCGAAAAGAAAAACAACACGATGAGAAACGAATGAAGAGCAAGTCAGATGAAAAAGAGGTCTCGAATGACGTCATAAACAATCCAGACTATGCTGATGACATCATTAAAAATTCAAGAAAACCACAAACTACAACAGCTGACGAAATAGAAACTTCAGGCTACATGGAATTACGACCAAGACAAAGCAGAGATACGGTTTACCAGTCGATACAAGAGCCTGCAAACAGACCTAGAAAAAGTGAAACACCACACACGCGAGGCATGACGGGACATGAACAATACATGGACTTAAAACCAAGAGCAAACACCGAATACGAAACACTACATCATAAAGAGAATGCGCCAGGACAAGAATACGAGGATGTTGGCCAGGATTTTACAAGAAACATTTCTTCTCATGACACGCAAGCATAGTTTTATGAGGATTGCATGTTTGGATCGGGTAGCCCATTTACCGATATTGAACGTTTTAAAAAAGATCCGCCAATAGCATCATAGTACTAAAAATCGCCGCAGTGAAGTCTTAAATGACAAGTTCTATCAGATAGATTTTAAAAATATCGGCTTATGACTTAACTATATATATTTTCATCAATTTTTAAATATTTAAATAATGATGAATATTCTAGTGTTACAATATCATATAATAAGAGTTTTTCTAGTCAGTAGCACCGCATTTGTAGTGTTAAAATTTTTAGTCGTTGTCTTATCATAGTACCAAATTTGCCGGACTATATATTCAACAAACAAAGTAATTCGTCCTACATCATTACCGGTTTTATTATTGTTTCTGTATTGTTCTTTTAATCAACAGTATAACAAGCCTCAAAAATAAAAGTTGGAAGACAGGGCCTACGGTTTTAAGTCCTTGTCCGAGAAGACTTGAAAATCTAACCATTTGCAGATGTAATTACAAAGGCAGTACCTTCTCTTCAGTTATTTTAAGACCCTGAGTGTTGTTCTGGCCAAGGCTTGAACCACGACCTCCCGCAAAACAGACAGACGCTCTTACCAACTGAGCCTACCGGCCGGCGGTAAATAAATAAATAAATAAATAGAAATAAATAAATAAATAGAAGTTGCTGCAAACAAAAAGTAAAAAAACGTCTGCGCGCGCATTGGTCGGAAAGGACTGGCACTAGCAGAGAATATATCCAAGATGGCGCTTTATTTGGCGAGAGTGTGTATTTTGTAGATCTACCAGTCGATCTGTAAACTAATTACGATTTTGAGACGACAATACCAAAATTATTGATGGCTAGTTGAGAGAAAATATATTCGGTATTGGGCGGAGTCGCGTAGGATTATCATCCGATGTGCCCGACACACGCAAGTTCTAAAGGCCACTCGATTTTTTTAGAACAGCTGGTTGTTCTTTTTCTGTTTTCGTAATGGAACTGCGTAATGATATCGATACTGGTTTGAATGAGCAAACCAACAATTTTTTGGTTATCGTTGCAATAGTACATGAAGAATTCAACGATCACGGCTTGCTATATCTAAACAAATTGCACATGGGGGGAAATTTCTTTGCATTTTAAGGCCGCGCAGTCCGATAGATAATACTAGAGAGTTTTAGACCTGACTTTTTTTCTCCCCGCAAACGGCAAGCGTCACCACTTTTTCATCGCCTCGCTTCCATCGTTTTATTTTACTTTACCTCTAGCAAATTTTCTCTCCATAAACAAATTTTTTTTTGTTTTTCTACTACTTGGATTTTTTTGATATTCGTTTTTAGTCATTTAAAAGAATTTTTCACTGGTCAACTGAAGTTTCATGTTTGCCGTGAACGTAAACCTAAAACTATCTACTAATTGCATCGTACGTGATGTAGTAATACGGGAGAGAGAGGGTACTAGTTATCAGGATGATAGAAAGATTGAAACTGAAAGCCATGCCTGCTGTAACATGACTGATATCCACTGCTAGTGACCCATGAACTCTTTCTTATCCTTCAGGGTTTGACTTGTCAATATACTGAAACATCTTCAACTATCTCATCGGCTATCAACTTACACATCCGGCCTTAAAACAAAACACTAAATGCTAATATTTAATCCATCAATTATCCTGTCTCTCCAAGTTATGCTAAAACCCAAGCTAGACATCATTCCTCTAAAGGACTAAGGATTAATTTTGCCTTTATTATCGAGTTCTGAAATGCAATAAGACATTTCGACAATTGCTCTCGATTCTATTAAGTGTTGTTTGAGAACCGAGTTAGAGAGCCAAAAATGAATGTACAAATCAGCTATGGATTCTATCATTTCCGCGTTCTCTTGGTGATGATAACATTCAACCAAATCAAACCAGGATCATTTACAGGTAACTTATCAATCCAAAATATATTAGATAAAGAACCAAAGCTTTGCTCTTTTGAAGCTACGGGACATGTAAATGATTATTTGTTCAATTTCTGTGACAGACCTCTGGTAAGGTCAGATGAATTGGTTCTTTAAACGATATTTTCTCGCGTGACGTTTTTTCTACTAATCGTTTAATCCTCAATTTGCTTAATTGTCTTAACAGAGATAAATACCGATCATAAGTCCTTTTTCTCCTAGGATTTTAGTTCTACTGAGTCATGTCTTTTATATGCGTATTGTAGTGTTCCTTTGATTTCTATTTGATGTGTTGAGAAATCTTATAAAAACATGACCTTACAAAACTCACATACCGATATCTTATAAATGTCTACTTGAAGTTGATATGGTATGTTTGATCAAGACTACGTGTAACGACACGAACCTTTGGTTGTGTGTTTGTGTGCATTTTTTATTATTATTCTTAAATTATAATCTTATTTTTTGTATTTTCATCACGTCATCAGCAGAAAGCTGTAGCTGCAGACTCGTTTTTTTGCGTGTACGCTTACGACACAGAGAGAAGAAAAATTGGGAGAGGGGGAATAAATTAAAGAGGATTGACCAAAGTTTTTAAAAAAATGATTCAAGCATGAAATTGCATAATAAGGCATGTCCCTAGATCTCTTTATGTACAATTTTTTTTTAAAGCTAATAACTTAATGCTATTTTTTCATCGCTGGTGAAGAAAAACAAATGCAACTACCGCAAAAATAGTTATTCAAATTTATGTCGTCAATTCAGTGCTGTAAAGTTCCGAATTCATTACTTAAAAATGAATATAATAATGTAAAAGTTGTGAACAAAATGTTTTCCTCAACTGGTGGCTAAAAATGCATCTTTAACAAACCCTTCTTTGGAGAAGTATTCAAGACTGAAACATATTTCTAGAGTTGCTTTTCGTTTTGGAGTCGGTGACTGTTGTCGCTTCAAGGAAACCGCAGATTCTCATTCCCATTTCCCAGCGACTCAGCTAGGAACGCCTGGGACCATGACCCCCATTTTGGCGACCAAATGCGACGACAAAGAACGGCCTGCATTTTTAGACTCGGGTTCATACGGAAGCCCGAGTAATAAATATCTGAATTACAATCCTAGAAAGTCCTCTTTTACTGCTCAATTATATTACTTCTAAAGCCCGGAACTACATCCTCAGCTGCTAAGCCAATCTATAAGCCATTTATCTATGAACACTTCATTCAAATCCATATCTGATTACTTTTGCGCAAGAATGCACATTTCGCGAGAAGGAGACTACAAAAAAAAATAAAATAAAAATAAGACCCTGTTGGCAGGGTACATTGGGATACCCGAAGGACCTGGAGGACCTGGTTTCAACATTTAAAAAAATTACTTTTATTTAAGCGTCTAGTCGTTCTAGCGCTTTCGCACCAATTGGGGACACTTTTCGCTCACGCACTACCACTACATTTAATATTCTATACATACATACATACATACATAGTTTATTCAAATCGCAAATAAATTATTGACAAATAGTAAAATACAAGTAAGAGCAGAGGCTAGCAAAAAGCGATACAAATAAGACAACAAAGCACAATAATAGGCGACTTGAAAGGAAGTTATGAGGTTATCCCTATGTAAAAACTCCCAAGAAAAACAACAAAACATGACAAAAATGCATTATAAAGAAAGACCCTAAGCAGCGTAATTAGCGAAAAATGCTCTATAAATGAAGTATAAGTATATGAATATGTACTAAATAAAGGAGAGACAAGCTCTCCGCCACCCTGAGCCCCACCCCCGCACGCGCACCCACCAGACAGATTATGAAGATTATGCACACAACGCTCAACTCACATGTTGATTTTAGGAGGATTTAGTTATGTTGGTTGAGCTTCCGAAACTACTGATAAAGTAGACATTGCATGACATTGAAATGTGTGTGCATCTAGAGAAGTAATGTTAGGCATTTACACTTTTGGGGTCTCTGTGTTGTGATTTATTGATGTTTTTGATGAAATAAATAAGTGGGCGTTTGGAATTGAGTCGATCAGCAATGTACAGTAAAACTATACAGATATTTATTTGTAAACACTTTCTCAGAAAGAAAAATCAAAACAAACCTCCACACGGCTGTAGATTTTGCCCGGGAGGGGTACTCCCATATATGGACTATACGGGGATGATCCGCTGAACAGGGTATGGTTTTTCGAGCTTCTTGTCATAAACAGGGTATGCAATTTCACTCAAGTTCCAAGTTCTTCCTAAGTTTCCTGTCATATTCAGGGTTTCTACTTTCGTATTGACCGAAACTGGTTATCATGGTCGTCAAAACAAACAAAACAATATGCGAGCTGGCATAATAAGTGAAACAGGAATCAATGCAATTAATTATTTCTTTTGTCATAAACAGGGTCTATAAATTTGAGGATTTTTTGTCATAAACAGGGTACCTCTTTCAGAATTCCAGCGGAACACCCCTCCGGGAGATTTCGATCAAACTGGGAACACGAGTACAAATATTGTTCAGTTGAATGGACCTCTGTTTGTGTTAGAAATCTCAAGGAGTTTATACTTACAAGTTTCGCTCGCTAAAAAATGAAATTTTGACCCCCTTAAGAAAATATATTTACATTTGTAGCAAGATCTTTGTCGGCATCTATTTCACAAGTTTGTCGTGAAGTCTCGATCCAAGTAATGATTAATCAGACCCTGGTTGGGACGGTTTACTAGTATTATACCAGAGTCTCTAAAAATCTAAAGAAGAAGTAAAAATAAGTTGCAAAATTTCGAACGACAGTGTTGAAAGCCGTTTGTAGGCAGAGCGTTTATGCCATACTCATCAAAGTCATCGAATAATTAACAACTCAATTTCAAACTCCAATTCCAGTTCCGGTCCGGATTTTGGCATACGTAATTAGCTTGTTATGCAACCACGTTTCAAAAGCATGGCATTTGCACGGCTCGCTTTAAAATCAAAATGCTTCATTTAAAACGTAAATACAGGCTAATATTTGCTCAAAACCTCTCTCATAATTGCTTTACATTTTTTTTGAAGAAAAATTAAAGGAGATCATAACGCCCGCGAACGGCAAAGATCAAACCCTGGAATGTTCGTAGCGAATTATTTATTTTGCTTCTTAAATCAAATAGAATTTTAAAATAAATATTGCTATGTACCTCATGTTCCTTTGTGAGTAGACTTTGAAGCCAAAATAGTTAATATAAATACATAAATATAGATCGTAATTCTGACACTTGAAACCCTGTTCTCCTTATCGATCTTCGCTTGTTCGTGCATTGGAAAATACTGCTCGAGTAGATAAATCATGAAGAGTTAACCAAGACAAGCTATTGCCTATGAAGTTTATTGATAATTCTTAGAAATAATCGCTTCGAAATTATCACTATCTTCTCGGCTTGAAATCCTTGTTTACGAAATTGATAAATTGATATTTGAGTTCGGCTGTCTTGAATTACAGCAGTCAACGAAATAGAGCATGCATAGGCACAAACCTCTGCCACGTGATCTGCTAGCTCCGCCCTCTCATAATCACTTGACAACATAATGACATTGATTGACATCTGGTACATGATAATTGATTGGACTATGAATTAATGTGAACCACATAGCAGATGCCGGCAAAGGTCTCTTGGGTAAGTTCCTGAAGACCCCTGGGTAATATTGCGCAAGTTTGTCATTTTGTCGCGGAGGAAAAAAAAAAATACAAAAAAAAAACAAACAAACAAAAAAACAAAGGCATTTTACGACTGTGATACCAAAGGTATCCCAGTAAAAAAAACAAAGGCATTTTACGACTGGGCTGCCACAGGCAACCCAGTAACTAGTAAAAAATATTTCCATTAAAAGCACATTGCGATATTAGCGTGACAAAGATTGTGTTGTGCCTTGTTCGTTGCCTAATGCGCCTAGTGGTTACTGACCAAGTTAACTTACAAAAGACCTTTTCTTCCTTTGAAGATAATAACTGTGCTGACAGATTGATTGGTGTAGAGAACAGATATATCATACCTGACAGCAGTTTTACAGCAACTTCGCAATACTACAACACTCACTATCCATACCACGCTAGACTTAACAGTGACTTAAGAGGATGGGCTGCAAAGACAAATTCAGATCCAAATGACTATCTACAGATTGACTTTGGACTTCCTTACGTCATCTGTGCTGTAGCAACACAGGGTAGCAGTGCTGGTGATGAGTGGGTGACACAGTACAAGATAAGTCTGTCCATGGATAATATAAAATGGAAGCCTTACCAAGAGAACGGGGCACTAAAGGTAAGAAATAAAAATCAATAGGCGACGTGCACTAAGAGGTCACGTGATCAAATCGGCCATTGTGGCTGGCATTTTACAGGATATTAGCTATGCGAGAATGCAAAAAAAAATGGTGGATTCGGATATTTTTTTGGTGATAAAAGGTACGTTAGCGCACTAAATAATGATGAAAATCCCCTTTTCTTGCAAGAAATATATTCTTAGTACACATCTAAAGTACATTTTGCTATTAACTCGCCTAGAAGAGAAAAAATATGGTATTTTTTGCGCTACGATGTGAAGACCTAAGAATGAAGTTGGAAAATACTCGATATTTTTCTACAAGAAGTCGTTGTTGTCCGTATTTGTATAATCCGTCTTTTTGAAATAGCTATCTTTAACACAACTTAAAAAATGTAACCAACATGATGAGTTTTTGTTGTGATGTTAACAGTGAATTTATCATTTTTATGATTTCATATTTTAGTTTTTTGCTGGAAACACCGACAAAAGTACCATCAAAAAACACTTTCTTTCTCAACCCTTGACGAGATGTATCAGATTCATACCTACAACGTACCAATCCTGGAAAACAATGAGAGTAGGGGTCTATGGATACTTAAAAGGTAAAACCCTTTATAAATCAAAATAATAGATATACATCGACTGAGAAATTATATTAAGGCCTCGTCCACATGTATCCGGATATTTTTGAATCCGCAACGCAACTTTTTTGTTGCGGATTTTAAAAAATTCGCGATCACACGTAGCGTATTCGAATCGTTTTAGACCGCTCACATTTATCCGATACGTATCCGGATATCAAAATCATAGGTAAACAGAGCATGCGCACTTGAGCATGACCATGAGCTAAAGATTGGCGCCATTTCCGTTTGTTTACGTCAGCGTATTCAAAAATATACGAATTCAATCGTCCACACGACCCCGGATTCACACCGTATTAAAAAAATTTCCACTCTGGAGACCGTATTCAAAAAGTTGCGAATTCGTCTACCGTATTCGCCAGATACGTGTAGACGGAAGGCCAATCCGCAACAAAAACGAGTTGCGAATTCAAAAATATCCGGATACGTGTGGACGGGGCCTAAGGCGCAGGCATACAGTGAGACTTTGCTCGTCAGGAGGACCCCATGTGGCACTACCTGTAGAAAGTAGAAACAATTTCAACTTTGCAGGGTGAACACGTGGTGTGATCGTCCTCGACAGCATCGTGTTTTATTTTAAATATAAATATCCACAACAGCGTTCTATAAACCAAACGTAGTTGCTATACATTAAGTCTGATTATATCTTTAGATTGATCGCAATTATTTGGCAGTAATACACTCGAGTGCATGAGAGATAAAAAAAAAGAAAAAAAAGAGTTAAAACGGCTAAAACCAGCCACACTCTTTGAATGCCTAGGCCAACATGGGCGATGTAATCTGGTAGTCACATCCAAAATATATGCAAATCAGGGTCTTCAATACCGATCACTACCGATCCTTGTTTAACCGACCTTAGCTATATAGACTCCTTCCCTTCTTTTCTCACTTCGTAGCTTGCGAGAACTCTCCTCTTGGCATGGAATCAGGAGCTATTCAATATGGCAATATAACAGCTTCATCTGATGTACATCTAGTCAAGAATGCTAGACTACATTACACATCAGGCTCATCGTGGTGTGCCTCTACAAGCGACTCTGATCCATATCTACAGATTGACTTGGGAACATCTCATCTTATTTGTGCTGTGGCGACACAGGGAAATAGCATAGCAGACCAGTGGGTGAAGACGTACCAGATAGATACATGGAACTCAGCAACATGGACCACTTATCAGGAGAACAATATTGACAGGGTAATGTATCATTAGTGATAGTATGCTAGATCAGTGGGTGAAGACGTACCAGATAGAAACATTTACTGATGGTACAACATGGACCACTTATCAGGAGAACAATATTGACAGGGTAATGTAGCATTAGTGATAGTATGATAGTTCAGTGGGTGATGACGTACCAGATAAATACATCTACTGATGGTACAACATGGACCACTTATCAGGAGAACAATATTGAAAGGGTAATGTAGCATTAGTGATAGTATGATAGATCAGTGGGTGAAGACGTACCAGATAGATACATCTACTGATGGTAAAACATGGACCACTTATCAGGAGAACAATATTGACAGGGTAATGTAGCATTAGTGATAGTATGATAGATCAGTGGGTGAAGAAGTACCAGATAAATACATCTACTGATGGTACAACATGGACCACTTATCAGGAGAACAATACTGACAGGGTAATGTAGCATTAGTGATAGTATGATAGATCAATGGGTGAAGACGTACCAGATAAATACATCTACTGATGGTACAACATAGACCACTTATCAGGAGAACAATACTGACAGGGTAATGTAGCATTAGTGATAGTATGATAGATCAGTGGGTGAAGACGTACCAGATACATACATCTACTGATGGTAGAACATGGACCACTTATCAGGAGAACAATACTGACAGGGTAATGTAGCATTAGTGATAGTATGATAGACCAGTGGGTGAAGACGTACCAGATACATACATCTACTGATGGTAGAACATGGACCACTTATCAGGAGAACAATACTGACAGGGTAATGTAGCATTAGTGATAGTATGATAGACCAGCGGGTGAAGACGTACCAGATAAATATACATTTACTGGTTGTACAATATGGGCCAAGTATACATCTGTCACTTTTAATGTAAGTGGGCCATAAACCTTTTTGTTTCTGATTCACAGATATTCTACGGTAACTATGATCGTTCAACCGTGATACGACAAATTCTGTACCATTGTATTATTATAAGATATCTACGTATTGTACCTAAGACATCCCAGACTGGTACACCGTGCATAAGGACAGAGATCTATGGATATCCTTTCCAGACAAGTAAGATTCCCATGAATTCCCATGTTTCTTTTTGATGTTTTCTGATTTTTTATTTATTTATTTTTTTTTTTTTTTCAGTGACGTGGTGTGTTTCTTTTCATATGTTTTTTCTCAGAAAGTTGAACTAATCGGTCGGTGGCCATTTTAAATTTTCTCTACTAATGGACTAATGAGCTGATAGTTATAAATATTTTGCATAGGTCTGCCTTTAATCATATTTGACTATGAAATTTTCTCTTGTTCAGGCTGTTCAAGTCACAGTGTTGGTATACCCTCTACTAGTTTGGTACCTAATCACAGGTTTACAGCAACATCAACTTCTCAGCACTACAAACCTTTTAAAGGAAGACTGGGTGGTAGCCAAGCCTGGGCTGCGAGTACACAAAATACACCTGGTGATTATCTTCAGATTGATCTTGGTGCTTTGTTCTATATATGTGCTGTAGCTACTCAGGGACTTGGAGAAAACAGAGATGAATATGTGAAAAAGTACAAAGTATTGTACTCAACAAACAACGTGCAGTGGACAACATATCAGGAAATGTCTGGTGACAAAGAGGTAATTTAGAGACCCGCCATTGTAAAAATTTGCAATGTAGTTTAATTTGGTGGACCCAACCCCCCTGCTAATGAATGCACAGTCCATTAAAGAGATGGATCCAGAGCCGTAGAAAAACTGAAAGACGGATAACGCCATGTTAACAAGGAATTTTGACTTTGACTTTGATAAAAACCAATAAAAGTGTTCATTTCTCACACGCATCACAGATATGTGGTAATAATAAAAAAATATTTTCCAGCTCACACTTCTCGTTTTTTCTTTTGCATGTTCTTGCGTTTGACAGTTCATCGGTAACTCTGACAGATCAACAGTGGTTACTAATGCAATATCCAACCCATTCAGAGCCAGGTTTGTCCGTGTACTTCCAACAGAGTACGAACGATGGAAGATGCTAAGAGTGGATTTCAAAGGACTTCCATTGGGTACGATATCTTTAAGTATTCTCTGTATGGTTGCAAGTCAGACAAGTTATGAAAATTATAGAATTTTATTAATTTTGTTCAAGGTTGTACCTCATCGCTTGGTCTTGAGAATTCACAGATACCAGACTCACAGATTACGTCATCTTCTTTCTGGACTAGTAATGGTGTTCAATATACTGCACGTCTTGGTCGTCTGTATGGCAGTTCGTCATGGTGTAGCCCAAAACGAAACCCGACCGAACACATACAGGTTGACCTTGGACAGGTCAAGACAGTGACAGGTATTGCAACACAAGGTAGTATACCTGTTAAAGTGTGGGTGACGTCATACAAAGTTAGCTACAGCTTTGATAACAGATATTGGAATGAGTACAAAGAAGGACAGGTTGTCGAGGTAATATAGTCTGGAATATGATTAGTCATGTATAAGCCTGCTCAAAAGTACATCCTAATGATCTAATGACAGGTGTTTTCTTATGTCAGCTTATTAAAAGCCTTTTGATGTTAACAATCCACTTATTATTATATATTTTTGTACTTTCCCGGATTTTATTAAATAGAATTTAGAAGGAAACAGCGATAGCAATGGCGTCAGAGTCAACTGGTTTAGGAATCCAATAGCAGTACGTTATATCAGAATTATTCCTCAGACCCACAACTCAGGGGGCGGTCATTGTCTACGATTTGATGTCTATGGATGTGATATCTGTAAGTCAAACGAGAAAGTATTTTTAAACTGAAATCCTTACTGATCTCACGGGAATATTAAAATCTAATCAATAATAATAATTGTGCGGTATCATTTCAGTCGTTGCCCCAAAAGTGGTTTTAGATACTGTTGACTTCATCCTTCCAAGCATCAAAGGAAGTTCCATTACATTAACCTGTAGTGTACTTGGTGAACCAGCCCCTGACATACAGTGGTTTAACAATGGAACAAAGATCAACGGTGCAACACAATCAACACTACAAGTACAGTTTATCTCAGCTGAAGATGTGGTGTCCAAGTACAACTGTACAAGACAAGATCCCAACACACGAGCTGTGGTCTGTAACACGTTCTACACGTGTAAGGCAACGTATCCAAACTACGTGCCAAGTGGAGGAATGAATGAGGCATCGGGGAAAGTGACGGTGAACCTGAGTAAGTAATTATGTGACATTTCTGATTTCTATATAATGGAACCTTTCATTTTTTTTCTTTCTTAGTTTTTTTCGTGTAATTTGCTGCGTTTTCTCTATTAACAATGTTTTTTTTCGTCTCTTTTTCCCTAAACCTATCCCTTCATCCCTCTCTTCCTTCCTTCGTTCCGTCCATTTTTTATTCCTTCCCTACCTTTAATATTCGTGTTAAAATTATTATATTCAATATATAAAAACACAACATTCAGTTGATGCTTATTCATCTATGCTTGTTTTCCTCTAAGATGTTCCGAAGCCGCCAACTTTCTGCGGCACTGCAAGCGAGAGATCCATAACACTTAGATGGATCGCACCTACACCAACTGATGACGTAGGCCAGATCAAGTGGTATGGCATTAAATTGAAAAATCAGTCTTCAAATCCCCTTATCTATGTTCGAGGCACATCATCTTCTTATAACTTGGCATATCTCAAGCCTTACACAAACTACTCTGTGGAAATGAGGGCGATAAGCGTCGTTGGCTATGGGTTATGGAGCAGATTGCAAATTATAAGGACATCAATCACCAGTAAGTAATGGGGGTGAGAGCCCATGATTTATCTAATACCACTAGTCATGGATCTTAACCTTTTTAATGACCGGTCCCTAAATCTAATGAAACTGATTTTGGTGCAGAACCTTACAACCCTACTCATGTACAAGCTGAGAAACAAACGAAGACTTCTATTAAAGTAAGATGGAAAAGTTCATTGCCAATATCACTGGTTGTTAAAGAGTATATGGTAAGTCTTATGTAAAGAATTGTCAGTATTTTTTCCAAATACAGTCGACTCTCGTTACAGCCGACACCTTCGGGACCGTCACTTCATGTCCGTAATACTGTAGCGAGCGTCCGTAATAGCGAAAATTATTTACGGTCATTTCTTTGTCAGTATTTTTGTCGGGGATTTTTCTCCTGTCCGTAATAGCAAGGTGTCCGTAATATCGGGGTGTCCGCAAGGCGAGAGTTGACTGTAAAGTAGTGTTAGTTTTATAAGTTCAAAAATGTAGCTGATTATGATTATGCCATAATAATCTTTCTTCATGAATCGCTATTTCGAGTTACTTATTTTTCATTTTATATTTGCATTTCTAAAATATTTTTCATCATTCGATTTAGATTGAAGTAAAAGGTTCTAAACCATACTGGCCAAAGTACTCATTTTCAAAGACTTACACGCAGAATGGAGCACTAACTAACATGGTAATCGACAGTCTTGTTCCTGGTACAAGCTATGAGTTCTGGGTAACTGCGCTAACAGTATGTGGAAAGAGTCAAAAGAGCGAATCAAGCAAAAAAGACACAGACATTGACAGTAAGTACCATAAATAATTCCGGTTTTGCTGGCTGTCTCGCTGCCTAAAGCATCATTTATACTTTATGTTCTAGATCCTGTCAAGCCTACAGGGAATTCTATAACTCTAAAGAACAAATTTGACGTTCCGTTATGGTCAGTTGATCCTGTCAATGGACCAATCAGGTAGTTATTCCGGATAAATAACATTGGGTGCTCCGTGATTCGTTGTAACAGTTAAATAAGTGTATACCCCTGTATCCATTATTGACTTCACTCTCAATTACGTGTATCAGTTCATATCAAGTTATCGTAATCAAAGGGAACAAAGATGTCAGTGACTTACCAACAAATATCAGTGACTACAAAGATGCACAAGAGTTTTATGTCACAGCAGAACTGAAACCAAACGAGATCAAGTCTTCTTTTCCTGTTGGTGACAATAAAATATATGGACAATATAAGAATGTACCACTAGACAAAAGAAAAACATATACTATTGCAGAGAGAGCGATTACTGAACACGAAGGAGTAAGTACATCAAATTACGAATTTAACTCACTCGTATCAGAGGAATCCTACTTTTCTCCGATAAGGACTTAGAACCTGTCCCTCCTCCAAACCAAAATAAACCTATTCAATGATGCGTGACTATAAGAGTAGGGGACTGTCTTCTGGTTCATTTAACATCTACTTACCATTTGTTTTGGTTTTTTTCCTATTCAAAGAAAATTTACGCGGGCCAAGCTGCAGTAGTAGCGAGAATTGAAGTGACTCAAGGTATAACGCACAATATGTTATTAATTCTTTTAGATTGTTGTGTATATATGGCGTTGTTATTGACTTCAATCTACTAGACAATTTGGAGGTTTAGAAGAATTGGCCAAGAAAATATGTAGAACAAAACAACAAATTCTACTTCCATAGTAAAAAAAAAATATAAGAAATAAACAAAAAAGATTTAAAAGCAAAAACAAACAAACAAAATCAGATCAAAAAACCAAGCAAAAACTAAACACATTAAATTCCTCATTAAAGTTACTTTGTTCTTGTAAATTTGCATTATATTTTCAAGGTTGAATATATTTTTCCGCTGATTAAAAGTTTCTGAGAAAATTATGAATTACAAAGTAAACGAGTATAATTACAATGATAGATAAATGGTTTGAGTAGGAAAAACGAAGAGAATAATAAAAGGTTGTGGACGACTCCCGAATTCTGAGGAAATTGAAAGCTTTCGAGTTGGGAGTCTTAATTAAAAAAGGTAAATATAAGAGAGAAATGTGATGGAAAATATAACTATTTAACCGTAAGAAGATGCAAATATGCCGTTTGTAAATACAAATGTAATAATTACTTAGTGAGTAATTATATGATTATAGGGGATTATAGAAAATATGATAAGAACAGAAATGAAGAGAAATTATAAACACTAAATACATGATATATGTATTCTTTGATTGCACGTTACGTCATCGCGGCCATTTTGGTGCCATTTAACAAAAGATTTCTTCTTAGCATCCATTGTTAACGGCACCAACATGGCCGCCATGCTTTTGTCTTTTAACTCTTTTGGGAATGCTTGCAATCCATCAATAGAGGCAAGCATGCATAAACGAGTACTTCATTGAATGCGTCTCCATGCGTATTTATATTATATCCGATATGCTCATACTTTCAGATCCACCGGAATATTCCAATTCGACTATCTGGGTTTTAGAAGGCGACGAGGTCACTCTTGGCTGTTATACAAGTGGTCCTGATCCAATAAAATACTCTTGGACTAAAAGAGGAACTCCTTCGCTCGATAGCGTCGAAGCGAGGGCAAACGGTGACGATTTAATTATAAGACTTAAAAGTGACAAGGAATTTGGTATCTATGTATGTACTGCTACAAACAGTGAAGGAACGGTAGTGTACCGGATTAACAGAGTGGAATTGAAGAAATACATGACAAGGAAACCTAACGCAAGTGAAATCAAAGCAAAGGAAGGTATAATGATACTAATGTATGGTATAATTCATTTTCACGTATAGCTGTAACGAGATAATTTAACATTTCTACTCCCCTGTCCTCTTCGACAGGAACAGTGTATCGGTTTTTATTGAGATGGAGTTAGGAGGTAACCAGCCGTTGTGACAAAGTATTTATGATACACCTTATTTGAAAGTCTTGCAGTACATTTCAATTCTGTAGATGCCGTCCGCGGGCTGCCCTTTTTGCAATCTGTTGTAAAACAAATTGGGAGATATGAAAGACACCATGAAAGACCTCTTGGGTGGGTAAATTTGAACACAAGAGCCTTCATCACGGGATTAAATAGTCATGTTTTCTATTGATTTCTCAACAGTTGTGTCTTACGTCATTCCACTTGTATTGATCATTCTTGGACTGATCATCTGTATCGTTTATTTGGTATACCGGCTTCGGCGGAAAGAAAAACAACACAATGAGAAACGAATGAAGAGCAAGTCAGATGAAAAAGAGGTCTCGAATGACGTCATAAACAATCCAGACTATGCTGATGACATCATTAAAAATTCAAGAAAACCACAAACTACAACAGCTGACGAAATAGAAACTTCAGGCTACATGGAATTACGACCAAGACAAAGCAGAGATACGGTTTACCAGTCGATACAAGAGCCTGCAAACAGACCTAGAAAAAGTGAAACACCACACACGCGAGGCATGACGGGACATGAACAATACATGGACTTAAAACCAAGAGCAAACACCGAATACGAAACACTACATCATAAAGAGAATGCGCCAGGACAAGAATACGAGGATGTTGGCCAGGATTTTACAAGAAACATTTCTTCTCATGACACGCAAGCATAGTTTTATGAGGATTGCATGTTTGGATCGGGTAGCCCATTTACCGATATTGAACGTTTTAAAAAAGATCCGCCAATAGCATCATAGTACTAAAAATCGCCGCAGTGAAGTCTTAAATGACAAGTTCTATCAGATAGATTTTAAAAATATCGGCTTATGACTTAACTATATATATTTTCGTCAATTTTTAAATATTTAAATAATGATGAATATTCTAGTGTTACAATATCATATAATAAGAGTTTTTCTAGTCAGTAGCACCGCATTTGTAGTGTTAAAATTTTTAGTCGTTGTCTTATCATAGTACCAAATTTGCCGGACTATATATTCAACAAACAAAGTAATTCGTCCTACATCATTACCGGTTTTATTATTGTTTCTGTATTGTTCTTTTAATCAACAGTATAACAAGCCTCAAAAATAAAAGTTGGAAGACAGGGCCTACGGTTTTAAGTCCTTGTCCGAGAAGACTTGAAAATCTAACCATTTGCAGATGTAATTACAAAGGCAGTATCTTCTCTTCAGTTATTTTAAGACCCTGAGTGTTGTTCTGGCCGAGGCTTGAACCACGACCTCCCGCAAAACAGACAGACGCTCTTACCAACTGAGCCTACCGGGCGGCGGTAAATAAATAAATAAATAAATAGAAATAAAAAATAAATAGAAGTTGCTGCAAACAAAAAGTAAAAAAACGTCTGCGCGCGCATTGGTCGGAAAGGACTGGCACTAGCAGAGAATATATCCAAGATGGCGCTTTATTTGGCGAGAGTGTGTATTTTGTAGATCTACCAGTCGATCTGTAAACTAATTACGATTTTGAGACGACAATACCAAAATTATTGATGGCTAGTTGAGAGAAAATATATTCGGTATTGGGCGGAGTCGCGTAGGATTATCATCCGATGTGCCCGACACACGCAAGTTCTAAAGGCCACTCGATTTTTTTAGAACAGCTGGTTGTTCTTTTTCTGTTTTCGTAATGGAACTGCGTAATGATATCGATACTGGTTTGAATGAGCAAACCAACAATTTTTTGGTTATTCACCCTTTCCATACATCGGTTCACTGGTCAAACACAAAGCATTCAGTCGAGGTTGGAAGGTTCAAATTTGAATAATCCTTTGAAAGTACCTTGGCGCCTCGCTGGAGCGCTTTGTGTTTGACCAGTGAACCGATGTATGGAAAATGGTGAATCGTTGCAATAGTACATGAAGAATTCAACGATCGCGACTTGCTATGTCTAAACAAATTGTACATGAGGGAAAATTTCTTTGCATTTTAAGGCCGCGCAGTCCGATAGATAATACTAGAGAGTTTTAGACTGACTTTTTTTCTCCCCGCAAACGACAAACGTGGCCACGTTTTCATCGTTTTATTTTACTTTACCTCTAGCAAACTTTCTCTCCACACACAATTCTTTTTTTTGTTTTTTTACTACTTGGATTTTTTTGATATTCGTTTTTAGTCATTTAAGAGAATTTTTCTCTGGTCAATCGACGTTTCATGTTTGCCGTGAACGTAAATCTAAAACTCTCTACTAATTGCATCGTACGTGATGTAGTAATACGGGAGAGAGAGGGTACTAGTTATCAGGATGATAGAAAGATTGAAAATGAAAGCCATGCCTGCTGTAACATGACTGATATCCACTGCTAGTGACCCATGAACTCTTTCTTATCCTTCAGGGTTTGACTTGTCAATATACTGAAACATCTTCAACTATCTCATCGGCTATCAACTTACACATCCGGCCTTAAAACAAAACACTAAATGCTAATATTTAATCCATCAATTATCCTGTCTCTCCAAGTTATGCTAAAACCCAAGCTAGACATCATTCCTCTAAAAGACTAAGGATTAATTTTGCCTTTATTATCGAGTTCTGAAATGCAATAAGACATTTCGACAATTGCTTTCGATTCTATTAAGTGTTGTTTGAGAACCGAATTAGAGAGTCAAAAATGAATTTACAAATCAGCAATGGATTCTATCATTTCCGCGTTCTTTTGGTGATGATAATATTCAACCAAATCAAACCAGGATCATTTACAGGTAAAAATCAATCCAAAATATATTAGATAAAGAACCAACGCTTTGTTCTTTTTAAGCTATAGGACATGTAAATGATTATTTGTTCAATTTCTGTGACAGACCTCTGATCAGGTCAGATGAATTGGTTCTTTAAACGATATTTTCTCGCGTGACGTTTTTTCTACTAATCGTTTAATCCTCAATTTGCTTAATTGTCTTAACAGAGATAAATACCGATCATAAGTCCTTTTTCTCCTAGGATTTTAGTTCTACTGAGTCATGTCTTTTATATGCGTATTGTAGTGTTCCTTTGATTTTTTATTTAATGTGTTGAGTAAATCTTATAAAAACATGACCTTACAAAACTCACATACGGATATCTTATAAAATGTCTACTTGAAGTTGATATTGTATGTTTGATCAAGACAACGTGTAACGACAGAAACCTTTGGTTGTGTTTGTGTGCATTTTTTTTCTTTTCATTATTATTCATTTACAATCTTATTATTTTGTATTTTCATCACGTCATCAGCAGAAAGCTGTAGCTGCAGACTCGTTTTTTTACGTGTACACTTACGACACAGAGAGAAGAAAAATCGGGAAAATACTGAAATAAATAGATAAATAAAGAGGGCACACCAAAAATGTGTGAAAAAATTGATCATATGATTTAAGTAATCAGGCAGGCATCACTCCATCTAAAAAAACTAGTAAAACGATATATCGATGAAGAGCACATGGAATGATGTAGGTAGTAATATCCCTTTAATGCTGTATACTCGATATACCGTGAGAAAAACTGTCCTATTTTCACGCGCGTACATTCTTGATGCAACCAATTTCATTTACAAAAGATCTTTTCTTCCTTTGAAGATAACAACTGTGCTGACAGATTGATTGGTGTAGAGAACAGATACATCATACCTGACAGCAGTTTTACAGCTTCCTCGTACTACCAAAGTTCATCATCTGACTACCGATACCACCCATCCAATGGTAGACTTGGTGTCAATAATGGATGGGGTCCATCTTGGTCGAAACTTAATGACCCAAATCAATATCTACAGATTGATTTTGGTCTTCCTTACGTTATCTGTGCTGTAGCCACACAGGGGCACAGTTCTAACTATGAGTGGGTGACAAAGTATAAAATAAGTCTGTCGATGGATAATATAAACTGGAAGCCTTACCAAGAGAACGGGGCACTAAAGGTAAGAAATAGAAATCAATTTGTCATAGAAGTCGAGAAATAAAACCACGTTTATGTCTTTATTTCATTACAAATCAAAGCACATTAAGGGCTGTTTTTTTCTTCTGTATTTGTAGTACTGCTTTTCGGTTCCTCCTCCTTTACTGAGGCAACATTATTGTAAATTAGATTATAATTAGAACATATTTGAATTGATTGAATTCTATAATTTAATAAACAGACAATGGGTAGAGTGACCACAGTAAATCCGTGAAACACTAATAACTAAATAGTACAAAATAGTGCTAGTTAAACAATAGAAAACAATGGAATTTGCATGAAATTGTGCTATTTAGTATTACAGTAATGATGAAAAGGTAAATTATACACCGTGAAAAGATGAAAAAACTTACTGACGTTTCGGACGCTAGTCCTTCGTCGTATATTTGACCAAAACAAGCAATCAAAAGACAAAAGAAAAGGTTAGTTGAAAGTAAAGCGTTCATTAATTAATTTTATTAATACATACATACATACATACATACATAGTTTATTCAAATCGCAAATAAATTATTGACAAATAGTAAAATACAAGTAAGAGCAGAGGCTAGCAAAAAGCGATACAAATAAGACAACAAAGCACAATAATAGGCGACTTGAAAGGAAGTTATGAGGTTATCCCTATGTGAAAACTCCCAAGAAAAACAACAAAACATGACAAAAATGCATTATAAAGAAAGACCCTAAGCAGCGTAATTAGCGAAAAATGCTCTATAAATGAAGTATAAGTATATGAATATGTACTAAATAAAGGAGAGACAAGCTCTCCGCCACCCTGAGCCCCACCCCCGCACGCGCACCCACCAGACAGATTATGAAGTTAATGAACGCTTTACTTTCAACTAACCTTTTCTTTTGTCTTTTGATTGCTTGTTTTTGTTTCCTTGCCTACCTTGCTCTCATTGGTTTCTTTTGTCTTATTCTATCATATATACACTCCTTTCTACCACTTCTTTCTCTTTTACTTCGACGAAGGACTAGCGTCCGAAACGTCAGTAAGTTTTTTCATCTTTTCACGGTGTATAATTTACCTTTTCATCATTACTGTTTCATTAGAAACACCGACGCAGCTCACACTAGTTTTTAGCTAGTTATATCTATTTAGTATTACTAAAGTTTCACGGCTGATTTACCGTTGTCACGGCTCTATTACCAATAGCCAATAAGCCTGAAGCGAGATGACGTTTTACCCCCGACTCTATACCATAATAGTTTTTAAAATTCTTTCATATTAAAATTTTCGATTCCTTAGAGAATACAGGAACAATAGTCATAATTAAAGAACAAAAGCAATGTGAAAAGGATTATGGTCTAGAGACGGGGGTAAAACGTCATCTCGCTTCAGGCTTATTTACTCCAATCAAAGTGTGTTGTTTGTTGCCCAGTAAACAAGCTGCAGGAAAATCGACATTGTTTGTGCCATTTTAATAGTTATCATAAAACCACGTCTTTATTTCATTACAAAACTTGATTTGAATCAGGAAATCAAGTGAAAATTATCATTTTAAAAGGCTGTTTTGGTATCCTGTTCAATAACCTTATTCACTAGATTTCCTATGATATTCCGTATTAGTAGGATAATCCGTCTTTTATTGAAATAGCTGTCTTTAACACAACTAAAAAATGTAACCAACACGATGAGGTTTGGCTATGGTGTTAACCGTGATTTTATCACTTTTATGATTTTATGTTTCAGTTTTTTGCTGGAAACACCGACAGAAGAACCATCAAAAAACACTTCCTTTCTCAACCCTTGACGAGATACATCAGATTCATACCTACAACGTACCAATCCTGGAAAACAATGAGAGTAGGGGTCTATGGATACTTAAAAGGTAAAACCCTTTATAAATCAAAATGATAAATATACATCGACTGATAAATTTTATTAAGGCCTCGTCCACATGTATCCGGATATTTTTGAATCCGCAACGCAACTTTTTTGTTGCGGATTTAAAAAAATTCGCGATCACACGTTTATCCGATACGTATCCGGATATCAAAATCTTAGGTAAACAGAGCATGCGCACTTGAGCATGACCATGAGCTAAAGATTGGCGCCATTTCCGTTTGCCTACGTCAGCGTATTCAAAAATATACGGATTCAACCGTCCACACGACCCCGGATTCACACCGTATTCAAAAATTTCCACTCTGGAGACTGTATTCAAAAAGTTGCGAATTCGAAAATATCCGAATACGTGTGGACGGGGCCTAAGGCGCAGGCATACAGTGAGACTTTGCTCGTCAGGAGGAACCCATGTGACACTACCTGTAGATAGTAGAAACAATTTTAACCGTTGCAGGGTGAACACGTGGTGTGATCGTCCTCGACAGCATCGTGTTTTATTTGAAATATAGATATCCACAACAGCGTTCTACAAACCAAACGTACTTGCTATACATTAAGTGTGATTATATCTTTAGATAGATCGCAATTATTTGGCAGTAATACACTCGAGTGCATGAGAAATAAAAAATAAGATAAAAAAAGAGTTTTAAATGGCTAAAACCAGCCACACTCTTTGAATGCCTAGGCCAACATGGGCGATGTAATCTGGTAGTCCCATCCAAACTATATGCAAATCAGGGTCCTACAATATCACTTTAATTGATCTTAACTATATAGACTCCATCCCTTCTTTTCTCATTTCGTAGCTTGCGAGAACTCTCCTCTTGGCATGGAATCAGGAGCTCTTCAAGATGGCAGTATATCAGCTTCTTCTGCTGAGAACTTACACCCAGCCAAGAATGCCAGACTACATTACACATCAGGCTCATCGTGGTGTGCCTCTACAAGTGACTCTGATCCATATCTACAGATTGACTTAAGGACATCTCACCTTATTTGTGCTGTGGCTACACAAGGAAACAGCATGGCTGACCAGTGGGTTAAGACGTACCAGATACATACATCTACTGATGGTACAACATGGACCACTTATCAGGAGAACAATACTGACAGGGTAATGTAGCATTAGTGATAGTATGATAGACCAGTGAGTAAAGAGGTACCAGATAGATACATCTACTGATGGTACAACATGGACCACTTATCAGGAGCATAATACTGACAGGGTAATGTAGCATTAGTGATAGTATGATAGACCTGTGGGTGAAGACGTACCAGATAGATACATCTACTGATGGTACAGCATGGACCACTTATCAGGAGAACAATATTTACAGGGTAATGTAGCATTAATGATAGTATGATAGATCAGTGGGTTAAGACGTACCAGATAGATACATCTACTGATGGTACAACATGGACCACTTATCAGGAGAACAATACTGACAGGGTAATGTAGCATTAATGATAGTATGATAAACCAGTGAGTAAAGACGTACCAGATAAATACATCTACTAATGGTACAACATGGACTACTTATCAGGGAAAAAAAACATTGACAGGGTAATGTAGCAATACTGATAGTATGATAGACCAATGAGTGAAGAGGTATCAGATAGATACATATACTGATGGTACAACATGGACCCCTTATCAGGAGAACAATATTGACAGGGTAATGTAGCATTAGTGATAGTATGATAGATCAGTGGGTGAAGAGGTACCAGATAAATATACATCTACTGGTAGTACAACATTGACCAATTATAACGTATCCGTCATACATCTGTCACTTTTAGTGTAAGTGGGCCATTAACCTTTTTGTTTCTGATTCACAGATATTCTACGGTAACTATGATCGTTCAACTGCTGCACGTCTCATCCTGTACCATGGTATTATTACAAGATATCTACGTATTGTACCTAAGACATCACAGACTGGTACATCGTGCTTAAGGACAGAGATCTATGGATATCCTTTCCAGTCAAGTAAGATTCCCATGAATTCCCATGTTCCTTTTTGATGTTTTCTGAATTTTTTCAGGCACGTGGTGTTTTTTTTTTCTTTTTCACATATATGTTTTTATTTCTCAAAACGTTGAACAAATAGGTCGGTGGCCATTTTAAATTTTTTCTACTAATGGACTAATGGTATATGAGCTGATAGCCTAGTAGTAGAGTAGACATTGAGAGCGCACGATTGCTCATATCCAGTTGTTGTCCAAATAATAATACATTACTGAAATCTTCACACATGAAAATAACACCATTGGTAAGAATTCTTAGAAATCGCATTAAACAGTAAAAATCCACTAAAATTGTATTTCGTGGATAATTATATATTTAAACGGAATATTACATGGCCGCATGGATTTTACCTTCTTGTGTTGAGAATTTCTTCCTCGCTGCGCTCACTCGTAATATTGAATATTCTCTATTTCTTACTTCCCTGCATGATTATCTGAAAACCTTTTAAAAGTTAAGTTATAAATATATCGCATAGGCCTGCAATTAATCATATTTGACTTTGAAACTTTCTCCTGTTCAGGCTGTTCAAGTCACAGTGTTGGTATACCCTCTACTAGTTTGGTACCTGATCACAGGTTTACAGCAACATCAACTTCTGCTGCATACAAACCTTTTAAAGGAAGATTGGGTAAGAGTCAAGCCTGGGCTCCGTATACACGAGATACAGCTGATGATTATCTTCAGATTGATCTTGGTGCTAAGTACTATATATGTGCTGTAGCTACTCAGGGACTTGGAGAAAACAGGAATCATGAATATGTGAAAAAGTACAAAGTATTGTACTCAACAAACAACGTGCAGTGGACAACATATCAAGAAATGTCTGGAGAAAAAGAGGTAGAGACCCGCCAATGAAAAAAATGTAGTTTAATTTGGTGGACCCAAATCCCGTCCTGCTAATAAATGTACAATTTCATTAAAGAGATGGATCCAGAGCCGTAGAAAGACTGAAAAACTGAAAAACAGAAAATACCATATGTTAACAAGGAATTTTGATTTTGACTTTAATAAAAACCAATAAAAGTGTTCATTTATCACACGCATCATAGTTATGTGGTAATAATAATAAAACACATTTTCCAGCTCACACTTCTCGTTTTTTCTTTTGTGTTTTTGTGTTTGACAGTTCAGCGGTAACTCTGACAGAACAACAGTGGTTACTAATGCAATATCCAACCCATTCAGAGCCAGGTTTGTTCGTGTACTTCCAACAGAGTTCAAACAATGGAAGATGCTACGGGTGGATTTCAAAGGACTTCCACTGGGTAAGAAATCTTAAAGTATTCTGTATGGTTGCATGTGAGACGAGTTATGAAAATTATAAAATTGCATTAATTTTGTTCAAGGTTGCACCTCGTCGCTTGGTCTTGAGAATTCACAAATACCAGACTCACACTTAACGTCATCTTCATCATCCGATAATTCCCAAACTGCACCACGTGGTCGTCTGTATAGCAGTTCGTCATGGTGCAGCCAAACAAATGGTAATAATGAGTACATACAGGTTGACCTTGGACAGGTCAAGACAGTGACAGGTATTGCAACACAAGGTAACCCAGATATGGATGCATGGGTGAAGTCATACAAAGTTAGCTACAGCTTTGATAACAGATATTGGAATGAGTACAAAGAAGGACTGGTCGTTAAGGTAACATCGTCTGGGCTATGATTATTAGTCATATATGTATAACCCTGCTCAAAAGTACATCCTAATGATCTAATTCACCATTTTCTATACATTGGTTCACTGGTCAAACACAAAGCATTCAGTCGAGGTTGCAAGGTTCAAATTTGAATAATCCTTTGAAAGTATCTTGGCGCCTTGCTTGAGCGCTTTGTGTTTGACCAGTAAACCGATGTATGGAAAATGGTGAATTAGATCATTAGGATGCTTATTAAAAGCCTTTTGATGTTAACAATCCACTAACTATTATACTTTTTGTACATTCCCGGATTTTATTAAATAGAATTTAGAAGGAAACAGCGATAGGAATGGCGTCAGGGTCAACTGGTTTAAGAATCCAACAGCAGCACGTTATATCAGAATTACTCCTCAGACTCACAACTCAGGGGGCCGTCATTGTCTACGATTTGATGTCTATGGATGTGATATCTGTAAGTCATACGAGAAAGTATTTTTAAACTGAAATCCTTACTGATCTCATGGGAATATTAAAATCTAATCAATAATGATAATTGTGCGGTATTATTTCAGCCGTCGTCCCAAAAGTGGTTTTAAATACTGCTGACTTCATCCTTTCAAGCATCAAAGGAAGTTCCATTACATTAACATGTAGCGTACTTGGTGAACCAGCACCTGACATACAGTGGTTTAACAATGGAACTAAGATCAACGGCGCAACACAATCAACACTACGAGTACAGTTTATCTCTGCTGAAGATGTGGTGTCCAAGTACAACTGTACAAGACAAGATCCTAACACACGAGCTGTGGTCTGTAACACGTTCTACACGTGTAGGGCAACGTATCCAAACTACGTGCCAAGTGGAGGAATGAATGAGGCATCGGGGAAAGTGACGGTGAACCTGAGTAAGTAATTATGTGACATTTCTGATTTCTATATAATGGAACCTTTCATTTTTTTTCGTGTATTTTGCTGCGTTTTCTCTATTAACAATGGGTTTTTTCGTCTCTTTTTCCCTAAACCTATCCCTTCATCCCTCTCTTCCTTCCTTCCTTCCTTCCTTCCATCCATCCTTTTTTTATCCTTTCCTTACTACTTTCCAACCTTTAATGTTTGTTCGTGTTGAAATTATCATTTTTAATATAAAAAACGCAATATTAATGCTTATTCGTCTTTGCTTGTTTTCCTCTAAGATGTTCCGGAGTCGCCAACTTTCAGCGGCACTGCAAGCGAGAGATCCATAACACTTAGTTGGATCGCACCTACACCAACTGATGACGCAGGCCAGATCACGTGGTATGGCATTAAATTGAAGAATCAGTCATCGAATCCCATCATCTATGTTCGAGGCACATCATCTTCTTATAACTTGGCATATCTCAAGCCTTACACAAACTACTCTGTGGAAATGAGGGCGATAAGCGTCGTTGGCTATGGGTTATGGAGCAGTTTGCAAGTTATAAGGACATCAATCGCCAGTAAGTAGCTAGTCTAAGTAATGAGGGTGAGAGCCAATTTATCCAGTCGCGTATGAGTGAAACTGCTTGAAAATATATGATACAACTATGAAATTGGACTTGATTTGATGGATCATGTCATTGAGTACCGTTACCGTGACAGTGTTGGGATGCAGCATTTTGAATGGATGATCACTGTAGATGTGTTCTATCTCAAACATCAATTACAGTTGTCTTACAATCATTTGTGAATTCCCTATGTAGTTGCATATCATGCACCATGAAAAAAGATTCGAAGGTTTCCGCTTAATTAATAGAGGTATCACCACCGTATCGTTAGTCACAGATCTCTACCTTCTCTTAATGCAATCTATGTCCTTTCCTCCTTCCTCCAGAGCCTACCGGTGTTCCTGTCATAACCAGCTTAGTTCCTAAATCGTCACAGAGCATTCAAGTCAAGTGGAAGGTACGTACGGGTCCGTAAGATCATGCAGTCGAATTGATTCCAAAGAATGGCACAACTCACATGGATAAATCGTATTTCGTGACGTGCTACACACAAACAAAGAAAAGACCCAAAAGCTGTCGATACATATACACTTTGCGATATATTCTTTCTTTTGCCGCAATTTTAGATTTTTGTCGTATTACCTGCGCGAGAGGTGCAGTGTGGATCATGTAACGCACCAACAGCTTCAACACTGTCTTTATTTGGATTTTCTTTACAACATTTTGAAAACTCGAAGCGTGCACCAAGAGAAATGATAGATGCTGTAAATTTTCACCTACAAAAAAATAAAATAAAATAAACCAGAAAAGAAAAGAAAAAATAAATAAAATTAAGTTGCCGGTTTGATTATCGATTCACTGTCACTTACCTTTCGTTAGTTTACAGAACATGACGCGCTGTATGGCCCACTGGATGGATACACGATCAAATACGTTCCTAGTGGAGGGGTTAGTCAAACCACTCGTGTAGATGGAGATGTGAAAACAACGACGTTGACTTCACTGGAGAAATACACTTGGTATACTGTAACGGTATTAGTAAGGAATAGTCTGTATGATGGCCCAGAGAGTACAGTTTCAAGAAAAAGAACAATGGAAGATGGTAGATATAAATATCGACTGATAGATGGACGACTTAGTCACATGAAAGTACCATGCACATACACTGTAAAACCTTGGTCTCTATTAAAGGCACACTATAACCCCGTCCACACATATCCGGATATATTTTTGAAAACGGAATGTTTTCTTTGTGGTTTGGCCTCGAAAACGCACATTTTGGATAGCGCAAACGATTCGAAAGCGAATTAAAAAAATTGAAAATATCCTAAATGTTACCACGTGTTGTATAGTGAAACAAAGCAATCTTAAAACATGATTTCATGATTATGCAGTAAAAGACTGACAAAGTAAGATCACATCAATACTGAGGGAATAGACTATGATTGGCTGAGGTCTACGTGCTATTGTTTCTGCTCACTCCTGATTAGTTTCACCTTTCATTTTGCATCGTCATTGCTTAACTTTGTAAAAGTGGTCCCAGTTAGCGTGTCCTAACTGAAAATTAAAATTCCTTTTTAATTTTTACGCAGCTCCGTCGTGTTCTCCAACGCTTCTTACAGCCAAAGCTACCACCTCGACCAGTATTGTTGTCACTTGGACACCTTTGTCGGCAAACACGAAATGCTTGAATGGTGTTCTGAGGAAGTATAAAGTGTACTACAGAAAGACAAGTGGAGGGCCATCCAATTCGCCTATTTCTGTTGTCAAATGGTCTTCATCCAAAGAAATTTCAGGACTAGATAAATACACGAGATACGAGTTTCAAGTTCTCGCTTGCACTGTTGGTGATGGTCCGCGAAGTAATGCTTTACAGGAAACAACTAATCAGGATGGTAAGCCGGTTCAATACCATTTCTCGTGTGTCTATATCTGTCTGTTTGCCTGTCTGTCATTCTGTCTGTCTGTCTGTCATTCTGTCTGTTTGTCTGACTGTCTGTCTGTCTGTCTGTCATTCTGTCTGTCTGTCTGTCTATCTGTCTGACGGTGCAAAAGTGTGGAACTCGTTACCCCAAAGTGTCAGACTGTCCAATAATTTAAAATCTTTTAAGAGGAATCTTTCGTCTGTTGGTCCTTAACACTTTAATTACTATAATATTTTTGGGGGGTAGATGATAATTTTTTTCATAATCTGTCTATATATTCTTAACGTTATTATCAATTTTTGATATCTATTACCTATCAACTCGGTTTTCATGAAAACCAATTTGTACATTGATGAAATTTCCCGAGATTAAATAAAAGACATCTCTCTCTCTCTGTCTCTGTCTCTCTCTCTCTCTCTCTCAGAGATGTTGTCCCTCTTGATACCTTAATACTTATGTATAAGGCTCTTATTCAACCGTTATTTGATTACTGTGATCTTGTTTGGAGTAATTTAAACAAAGGCCAAGCAGACCGACTTCAAAAGTTGCAGAACAGAGCTGCCCGAATCATAACCTTTCAGGGCTATGACATAAGGTCAGCAGACATCTTGCAACAATTGAATTGGGACCGCTTGGCTATAAGACGCGAAAAGCGCCTTTCTCTCATGATGTATGATATTTTGCATGACAATACTCCATCTTATTTACAAGATCTTTTCTCAAAAAGTAAGGATTCAAATGCTTATAAATCTAAATTGAGAAATATCGAAGATAAATTAGAAATTCAAACCATTCCAAGGACTGAATTCCTTAAAAAAAGTTTCTCTTACAGAGGAGCTAAATTATGGAATTCTATTCCTTCACATATCCGAACTTCATCCTCTAGGTTAGTTTTTAATAAGAATTTGTCTAATTGGCAGTCGGATAGTACCTAGTCACTTTATATTTATCATTTATACGCATTTTAATAGCTATATATATAGTTCATATTATTTAATTCATTTTTAAATATATCACATATTATATGTAAATCTCTTTCTTATGAAGTACGACTTTCATGTAAAGAAGTGTATGACACTTATGAAACTATCGTCCTCAAATAAAGGTGCATTCATTCATTCATTCATTCTCTCTCTCTCTCTCTCTCTCTCTCTCTCTCTCTCTCTCTCTCTCTCTCTGTCTGCCTGTCATTCTGTCTGCCTGTCATTCTGTCTGTCTGTCTATCTGTCTGTGTCTGTCTGTCTGTCTGTCATTCTCTCTGTCTCTCTGTATCTCTCTCTGCCTGTCTGTCCGTCTGTCTGTCTTTTTGTCTTTCTGTCTGTCTGTCTGTCTGTCAATCTGTCTGTCTGTCTGTCTGTCTATCTGTCTGTGTCTGTCTGTCTGTCTGTCTGCTTTTCTGATCAAATAGTCTTTCAAACTTGATTTCTTCTTCAGCCCCCAGTAATCCAGTAAACCCCGAAGCACTTGTATTGGATCCTGGAAGCAACATTCGTGTGCCTCGAGTCCGTATCACTTGGGAGAAACCACAGGAAGAGAATGGCATCATCACACGATACGTTATCTATTACAGTCTCACTGGTACTGGTGTCTCAATCTACAAATACATCAACATCACAGATATTAACACTTTGACTTACACAATGAGCGTACCTGGAGAAACGAAATTCAGCTTTAAGATAAAAGCATCAACTATTAAGGATGGACCTTACACGGCTTCTAAGAATGGCGATGTACCTTCCTACCGTAAGTACATGGAAACGATATCAGAGTTGACCAAATATTTATATATTCTTTAACTTGCAATCATGATTCCCACCATTAAAAATATTTGGTTTGTCTCTTATTTTAATTTATGTTAAACTCATCACACGTAGATGAGCTTGGCGTTGGTGCTTGGGTGGGAGGAGCCTCGGGAACTCGGCGGAGGTCAGCGGTTACTATGGCAACCCTGTCACCTCCCACCTAGCACCGTCACACTGACTTGGCAGTGGAATACTTACCTATACTTACCTTAGTGGAGGGTGGGTGGGAAAACAAATAGCGTTGGTGTAGCGTACAAACTGCGTAAGCTAGCGTTAGCGAAATGAGATAGCGCATAGCGTTAGCGAAATCGAATAGCACGTGGCGTTAGCGAAATTGGATAGCACCCGATGCAAGCCTCGTCCCCAGATACCATCTGTTCATCATTCATCTCATTGCGTGAGACATTAATTTGCTTATCAGATGGCCGCGAAGCTATAGCCCCTTGATGACAGATACTTGCGATAACAGGCAACTTAGTTCAAATCTAACTTTGCTTAAATATTTTATTTAACCACATATAACTATAGACGTTTGGCACCATTTACCAATGGCCTTCATCATACTAATTTCGATTTACCTCAATAAAGTTTGTCACCTGAAAAGCAACAAAAATGAAACAGACAAGGATTATTATGGGTAGATAAAACTGACAGGTGAAATCTCTTGTTAAAATTTTGCATTCTGTGTTCCTCCTGTGAGGATAAGCTACAGTTTGTTGGCTCTCAGAGATCTAAACTTTCTATCTTGTCGCTGATCAACGTTATGGAAAATGAGGTTGATGAGGTTGTGAAGCATTTTTCCATAGTCTCAATGTTTGTTGAAGTTAACTGAGCAATCCGGCGCCAACTTAATATCAAAATAGAAATAAGAATAAGAAATTGCAAACAAACCATTACTTCCATCCCTGAGAATTGTTTTACGAGCATTGAACAGGTATTATAAACAACACATTGAATCGCAATCCTTGGTGATACAATTTATTTTACAGCGCCCGCAATCGCACCAAGAAATACACGATCAATAAAATTGAATAAGACAACCTTTAGCATCGCCTGGCAACCGTTGCCTAGAGACCAGAGTAATGGCGTCGTCACTAAGTATGAAGTAACATGGCAACTGATGCGCATTGGAAATCGAAGATCACTTAGTCCGTCTGTCACAGCGTCAACACAGGATTCCCAGTACACCATATACAAGTTGAGACTGTGTGCGCAATATACCGTGTATGTGAAAGGGTTTACTAAAGCTGGTCCTGGACCCAACAGTACTGTGCTTATTGTGACATCACGTAAGTACTAAAAACGAGGTATAAACGAGATTAAAAGGCTATAAAAATAAAGATTGTAAGGAGGTAGGGATTTAGGAACGGCGGGTGGTTTTAATGATCAAAGGAATGGAGGAGGGACGGTGTGGAGATTGGGGGAGGGAGAGAGGGTGTGTTGATGAATGGAAGGGGGAGGGAGCGAGGGAGGGAGAGAGGGAGGGAGAGTGTGATGATAGATGAAGGGAGGGAGAGTGTGATGAAAGATGGATGGATGGAGGAAGGGAAGGACGGAAGGGGGAAGGGAGAGTGTGATGATGAATTGAGAAGGGGAGGTAGTGATGATGGATGAATGGAGGAAGGGAATGACGGAATATGGGAGGGAGAGTGTGAAGATGGATGGAGGAGGGGAGGAAGTGATGATGGACGGAAGGAAGAAGGTTGTGAGTGATGTTGGATGGGGGGGAAGGATGGTGTGATGATAGAGGGAGAGAGAAAGGGTTGGTTTAATGATGGGAGAGAGGGAAACAGTAACTCAAGGTAAGTAATGGGGGTGAGAGCCCATTTATCTAATACCACTAGTCACAGATCTTTACCTTTTTAATGACCGGTCCCTAAATCTACTAAAACTGATTTTTTGGGTGCAGAACCTAACAAGCCTACTGATGTACAAGCTGAGACTCAAACGAAGACTTCTATTGAACTAAGATGGAAAAAACCATTGCCAATATCACTAGTTGTTGATGAATATATGGTAAGTCTATGTAAAGGATTCTCATTTTTTTCCAATGATAGTAGTGTTAGTTTTACAAGTTTAAAAATGTGGCTGATTATGATTATACAATAATAATCTTAATTCATGAATCGCTATTTCAACATACTTATTTTTCATTTCATATTTGTGTTTTTAAAATATTTTCCATCATTCGATTTAGATTGAAGTAAAAGGTTCTAAATCATACTGGCCAAAGTACTCATTTTCAGAGACTTACACGCAGAATGGTGCACGAACTAACATGGTAATCGACAGTCTTGTGCCTGGTACAAGCTATGAATTCTGGGTAACGGCATCAGCAGTATGTGGTAAGAGTGAGAAGAGTGTATCAAGCAAAAAAGACACAGACATTGACAGTAAGTACCATAAATTATGCCGGTTTTGCTTGCTGTCTCGCTGCCTAAAGCATCATTTATACTTCATACTCTAGATCCTGTCAAGCCTACAGGGAATTATGTAGCTCTAAAGGACAAATTTGACGTTCCATTATGGTCAGTTGATCCAGTCAATGGACCAATCAGGTAGTTATTCCGGATAAATAACATTGGGTGCTCCGTGATTCGTTGTAACAGTTAAATAAGTGTATACCCCTGTATCCATTATTGACTTCACTCTTAATTACATGTATCAGTTCATATCAAGTTATCGTAATCAAAGGGAACAAAGATGTCAGTGACTTACCAACAAATATCAGTGGCTACAAAGATGCACAGGAGCTTTACGTCACAGCAGAACTGAAACCAAACGAGATCAAGTCTTCTTTTCCTGTTGGTGACAATAAAATATATGGACAATATAAAAATGTACCACTAGACAAAGGAAAAACATATACTATTGCAGAGAGAGCGATTACTGAACACGAAGGAGTAAGTACATCAAATTACGAATTTAACTCACTCGTATCAGAGGAATCCTACTTTTCTCCGATAAGGACTTAGAACCTGTCCCTCCTCCAAACCAAAATAAACATATTCAATGATGCGTGACTATAAGAGTAGGGGATTGTCTTCTGGTTCATTTAACATCTACTTACCATTTGTTTTGGTTTTTTTCCTATTTAAAGAAACTTTACGCGGGCCAAGCTGCAGTAGTAGCGAGAATTGAAGTGACTCAAGGTATAACGCTCAATATGTCATTAATTCTTTTAGATTGTTGTGTATATATGGCGTTGTTATTGACTTCAATCTAAGACAATTTGGAGGCTTAGAAGAATTGGCCAAGAAAATATATAGAACAAAACAACTAATTTTACTTCCATAGTAAAAAAAATTATAAGAAATAAACAAAAAAGATTTAAAAGCAAAAACAAACAAACAAAATCAGATAAAAAAACCAAGCAAAAACTAAACACATTAAATTCCTCATTAAAGTTACTTTGTTCTTGTAAATTTGCATTATATTTTCAAGGTTGAATATATTTTTCCGCTGATTAAAAGTTTCTGAGAAAATTATGAATTACAAAGTAAACAAGTATAATTACAATGATAGATAAATGGTTTGAGTAGGAAAAAAGAAGAGAATAATAAAAGGTTGCGGACGACTCCCGAATTCTGAGGAAATTGAAAGCTTTCGAGTTGGGAGTCTTAATTAAAAAAGGTAAATATAAGTTGAGAAATGTGGTGGAAAATATAACTATTTAACTGTAAGAAGATGCAAATATGCCGTTTGTAAATACAAATGTAATAATTACTTAGTGAGTAATTATATGATTATAGGGGATTATAGAAAATATGATAAGAACAGAAATGAAGAGAAATTATAAACACTAAATACATGATATATGTATTCTTTGATTGCACGTTACGTCATCGCGGCCATTTTGGTGCCATTTAACAAAAGATTTCTTCTTAGCATCCATTGTTAACGGCACCAACATGGCCGCCATGCTTTTGTCTTTTAAGAGGGCGTCTCTGTAACAGCGTGCCACTCGATCTGGGCTCGAAAAATAGATTTCTTTTATATTGCTATCATCGAAAGTACTATCTATCCTCACTACAAAATTGCAGTTAGAATTGTTCTAAATTCTTTTTTCCACCCGCTATGCGAATTTTTGTCCATCGACCCCAAATCAGTGAAAGACGCCGATTTTCGAGGTCGGCCGAGGGCTACTTTCAAAGTCTGTTTTCTCGGGTTTCTCTGCACATAAAAGCTATTTTTTCTATCCAGAACTTTAGTCTAGTGTAACTTCTGCATAAAAACAGTAATAGTTTTTTTTGGAATGCGCGAATTCTGAAAAATAATCCTAACTGATCGAGACTACTGAAAGCGTGACGTGGAAAGCTAAGATTATGAGACCTCGAATATTGCAAATTTCTCATTTGTGGCACCTAACCCAGCCCTAAAATATCATTCAACCTTGAGATAAGAAGCTATTTTATAGATGTGTGCAATAAAATTTGCGGCACATTGCGTTTCTACGAAATAAGCTAAGTTTCAAATTGTTCTATTTTCAGTCATTTCCTTGCGTGACACGACAGGCCGTTGGGTCTGTGACGGCTACTTCTTTGCTCGTTATCCTCAATACCATTACCTAAAATATAATATGACGAATTAAACCTTAACTTTACAATATTTGTTCCATTATAAAAGATTTCAATGATCTACGGCTTCATTTAATAGTGTTTCTATAACCTGTTTTGAAGTTTCACCGCACAGTAATTTTTGTAATTTGAATATCTCGAGCTCCTCGGGAGGTCAATCGTTATTTGTTTATTTAATTATAGTAAAGAAATCCTCGCTTAGTAATATCTCGAAACATCCTAAAAAGATCCAAAACTGAGAACTGTTCTTGTTGGTAGAGCTGAACATTTTTTTGTTTTTTTATAAGTTGTAGGTAATATATCATTGATATCTTTGTCACTAGTCATTTAACCTTCTCAACGTTTATTTCCTTTATGAATTATCCATCATTTCCTATTGTGAAAAGGTATTTCGTCCTTCCGATATTTTCGAACTCCATATACTATCATTTTTTCGAAAAAATACTTTGCAGTCTTGACTGTTCTTCGGCTGAGACGACGATTTTTGCAACAGGTGTAAACAAACGTATGAATTCATTTATAACTACAGAACGAGTGATTGTGAAAATTATGATCATATAGGGGCGGCGGTTCGGAAGTGGAGGTTGCGGGTACTGGCTCCTCCAATACTTTTTAAGATATAGATCTACTCTGTAGATATGCTTCAAATAAACCATTATTATTATTATCATTATTACCATTATTCAATCAATCAATCAATGTATTGCTCATTTCTCTTAGAGAAACATTCAGCTCTCACCTCTACCCGAGTAAGTTCAACTACTTTGAAGCCAAGCTATTATGTGTATTATGATGCTTTTATTGGACGTCCTTTTTCTCTTGTTTGTTGTTTTTGCTGTATTATCATATCATTATCATATCATTATCATTATCATTATCATTATCATTATCATTAGCATAGCAGTGATCAGGACAGAGCTAACAGAGCAGGATCAACAATCAGAGGCATACATTACAGGATCAGGAGCATATAAACATTAGCATTATCATTATCAGTAGCATGATCAGGATCATTATCATATCATTACATTATCATTATCATTATCATTATCATTTCATTATCATTATCATTATCATATCATTAATCATTATCATTATCATTATCATTATCATTATCAGTATCATTATCATTAGCATTATCATTATCATTATCAGTATCATTATCATTATCAATCAAAGAGTATTTGCGCCTGGTGAGCAAATACAGGGAAATATGAAAACGTGGTCACGTTTGCCGTTTGCGGGGAGAAAAAAAAGTCAATCTAAAACTCTCTAATGTTTAGCTTCCGCCATTGAAGGCTGAGATCTTGTTTCTTTGATATAGTAGTCGCATAGATCGTACGTGTCATAATGCACTAGTCAATTGAAACCCCGGCTGGCGGGGCACTGAACGGGGACGTGACGCGTTTTTGATGTACTTTTAAGAGCATGATTGCACCCGGGGTTCCCTGGAAACAAGAGGTCGGCCATCTTGAAAAATACCGAAGAAGGCGTTGTGATTCCAAGCACAGGCAGCCCGTAGCCTAGTACAGGACAGTATGTTCTACACAAAACACATGCTCAAAAAAACTTATAGCAGTTTCTACCTATACACTTTTACACTGAACTCCACTAATAAGAACCTTTCTTAAAATTGTAGCCTTATAGGTTCTTATTATCCTTTTTTCGCGGGGGTCGGGGGTCGGGGGTTTCAATTGACTAGTGAATAATGGGGTGTTGCAGGCCAATGCTATCCTCAATTTCTTGTAACAGATTTATACGTTCTGACTCTCGTATTACATCCTGAATGTCTTCCTCGTCTACCAAAGATCGTACATTTTCCTGAGGACTGGTCACGGTAATATCTCGTGCTGTGGATTTTTTTCGCGAAGTGGAGAGACGTGAAAAGAATCGTGCAATCTGGGTCTTCGATAGCCCGATTCTTCTCTTTCAAAGCGCCTTTCATTGTTCTCATTTCTCGCGCACCGCATTTCCGCGGCAACTTGTTCAGGGTCTGCTTTTCTACCAGTCCTCTCACCCAGGTCAAACTTTGCTGTCAAATACGACCGCACATTTTTCTGTAGAGCAGCTCCGCCTCTTGGTTTTAGAGCCCAGCCCATGCTAAGTGTTGAAGGTGTCTCTTGAAGAAGTGATATACTGTATAAGAAGCTTTGTCTGGTTCTCGGCGGAGTCCATCGTAAGTAGGTTTATTTCTCTCTGATAATTTCGCTCTTAGATATATATTCGTATTTGTAATTATGGTTATTTGTATTATATTAAAGATGTATATTTAATTTTAAAAAATATGCATTAGTTATTTTGTTTTATTTTGTTTTATTTTATTTTATTTTTTTGCAAGAGTCTTCAATTTAGACGTCCTAGTCTAACTCACTAGTATTCAGTACAAAGACATAGATTCAGTATTCCAAGTACTACTAATATAAGTATAGAGTTGAGCAATAACACAGTGAAAATAACGATGCTAACGCGGGCAAGTACATCCTTCACTTACAATAATATGAATAATATGTTACCTTCAACTAAAAAAACTAGAAATATTCAGCTCTACAAACAAGAACACTTCTCATTTTTGGATCTCTTTAGGATGTTTCGAGATATTACTAAGCGAGGATTTCTTTACTATAATTAAATAAACAAATAACGATTGACCTCCCGAGGAGCTCGAGATATTCAAATTACAAAAATTACTGTGCGGTGAAACTTCAAAACAGGTTATAGAAACACTATTAAATGAAGCCGTAGATCATTGAAATCTTTTATAATGGAACAAATATTGTAAAGTTAAGGTTTAATTCGTCATATTATATTTTAGGTAATGGTATTGAGGATAACGAGCAAAGAAGTAGCCGTCACAGACCCAACGGCCTGTCGTGTCACGCAAGGAAATGACTGAAAATAGAACAATTTGAAACTTAGCTTATTTCGTAGAAACGCAATGTGCCGCAAATTTTATTGCACACATCTATAAAATAGCTTCTTATCTCAAGGTTGAATGATATTTTAGGGCTGGGTTAGGTGCCACAAATGAGAAATTTGCAATATTCGAGGTCTCATAATCTTAGCTTTCCACGTCACGCTTTCAGTAGTCTCGATCAGTTAGGATTATTTTTCAGAATTCGCGCATTCCAAAAAAAACTATTACTGTTTTTATGCAGAAGTTACACTAGACTAAAGTTCTGGATAGAAAAAATAGCTTTTATGTGCAGAGAAACCCGAGAAAACAGACTTTGAAAGTAGCCCTCGGCCGACCTCGAAAATCGGCGTCTTTCACTGATTTGGGGTCGATGGACAAAAATTCGCATAGCGGGTGGAAAAAAGAATTTAGAACAATTCTAACTGCAATTTTGTAGTGAGGATAGATAGTACTTTCGATGATAGCAATATGAAAGAAATCTATTTTTCGAGCCCAGATCGAGTGGCACGCTGTTACAGAGACGCCCTCTTAACTCTTTTGGGAATGCTTGCAATCCATCAATAGAGGCAAGCATGCATAAACGAGTACTTCATTGAATGCGTCTCCATGCGTATTTATATTATATCCGATATGCTCATACTTTCAGATCCACCGGAATATTCCAATTCGACTATCTGGGTTTTAGAAGGCGACGAGGTCACTCTTGGCTGTTATACAAGTGGTCCTGATCCAATAAAATACTCTTGGACTAAAAGAGGAACTCCTTCGCTCGATAGCGTCGAAGCGAGGGCAAACGGTGACGATTTAATTATAAGACTTAAAAGTGACAAGGAATTTGGTATCTATGTATGTACTGCTACAAACAGTGAAGGAACGGTAGTGTACCGGATTAACAGAGTGGAATTGAAGAAATACATGACAAGGAAACCTAACGCAAGTGAAATCAAAGCAAAGGAAGGTATAATGATACTAATGTATGGTATAATTCATTTTCACGTATAGCTGTAACGAGATAATTTAACATTTCTACTCCCCTGTCCTCTTCGACAGGAACAGTGTATCGGTTTTTATTGAGATGGAGTTAGGAGGTAACCAGCCGTTGTGACAAAGTATTTATGATACACCTTATTTGAAAGTCTTGCAGTACATTTCAATTCTGTAGATGCCGTCCGCGGGCTGCCCTTTTTGCAATCTGTTGTAAAACAAATTGGGAGATATGAAAGACACCATGAAAGACCTCTTGGGTGGGTAAATTTGAACACAAGAGCCTTCATCACGGGATTAAATAGTCATGTTTTCTATTGATTTCTCAACAGTTGTGTCTTACGTCATTCCACTTGTATTGATCATTCTTGGACTGATCATCTGTATCGTTTATTTGGTATACCGGCTTCGGCGGAAAGAAAAACAACACAATGAGAAACGAATGAAGAGCAAGTCAGATGAAAAAGAGGTCTCGAATGACGTCATAAACAATCCAGACTATGCTGATGACATCATTAAAAATTCAAGAAAACCACAAACTACAACAGCTGACGAAATAGAAACTTCAGGCTACATGGAATTACAACCAATACAAAGCAGTGATACGGTTTACCAGTCGATACAAGAGCCTGCAAACAGACCTAGAAAAAGTGAAACACCACACACGCGAGGCATGACGGGACATGAACAATACATGGACTTAAAACCAAGAGTAAACGAATACGAAACACTACATCATAAAGAGAACGCGCCAGGACAAGACTACGAGGATGTTGGCCAGGATTTTACAAGAAACATTTCTTCTCATGACACGCAAGCATAGTTTTATGAGGATTGCATGTTTGGATCGGGTAGCCCATTTACCGATATTGAACGTTTTAAAAAAGATCCGCCAATAGCATCATAGTACTAAAAATCGCAGCAATGAAGTCTTAAATGACAAGTTCTATCAGATAGATTTTAAAAATATCGGCTTATCTATATATATTTTTATCAATTTTTAAATATTTAAATATTGATGAATATTCTAGTATTACAATATCATGTGATAAGAGTTGTTCTAGTCAGTAGCACCGCATTTGTAGTGTTAAAATTTGTAGTCGTCTTATCATAGTACCAAATTTGCCGGACTATATATTCAACAAACAAAGTAATTCGTCCTACGTCAGTACCGGTTTTATTATTGTTTCTGTATTGTTCTTTTAATCAACAGTATAACAAGCCTCAAAAATAAAAGTTGGAAGACAGGGCCTACGGTTTTAAGTCCTTGGCTGAGAAGACTTGAAGGTCTAACCATTTGCAGATATAGTTACAAAGGCAACACCTTCTCCTCAGTTATTTTAAGACCCTGAGTGTTGGTCTGGCCGAGGCTTGAACCACGACCTCCCGCAAAACAGACAGACGCTCTTACCAACTGAGCCTACCGGCCGGCGGTAAATAAATAAATAAATAAATAGAAATAAAAAATGAATAGAAGTTGCTGCAAACAAAAAGTAAAAAAACGTCTGCGCGCGCATTGGTCGGAAAGGACTGGCACTAGCAGAGAATATATCCAAGATGGCGCTTTATTTGGCGAGAGTGTGTATTTTGTAGATCTACCAGTCGATCTGTAAACTAATTACGATTTTGAGACGACAATACCAAAATTATTGATGGCTAGTTGAGAGAAAATATATTCGGTATTGGGCGGAGTCGCGTAGGATTATCATCCGATGTGCCCGACACACGCAAGTTCTAAAGGCCACTCGATTTTTTTAGAACAGCTGGTTGTTCTTTTTCTGTTTTCGTAATGGAACTGCGTAATGATATCGATACTGGTTTGAATGAGCAAACCAACAATTTTTTGGTTATCGTTGCAATAGTACATGAAGAATTCAACGATCACGGCTTGCTATATCTAAACAAATTGCACATGGGGGAAAATTTCTTTGCATTTTAAGGCCGCGCAGTCCGATAGATAATACTAGAGAGTTTTAGACTGACTTTTTTTCTCCCCGCAAACGGCAAGCGTCACCACTTTTTCAGCGCCTCGTTTTCATCGTTTAATTTTACTTTACCTCTAGCAAATTTTCTCTCCATAAACAATTTTTGTTTTGTTTTTCTACTACTTGGATTTTTTTGATATTCGTTTTTAGTAATTTAAAAGAATTTTTTACTGGTCAACTGAAGTTTCATTATTGTGTTGAACGTAAACCTAAAACTCTGTACTAATTGCATCGTACGTGATGTAGTAACAGGGAGAGAGAGGGTACTAGTTATCAGGATGATAGAAAGATTGAAACTGAAATCCATGCCTGCTGTAACATGACTGATATCCACTGCTAGTGACCCATGAACTCTTTCTTATCCTTCAGGGTTTGACTTGTCAATATACTGAAACATCTTCAACTATCTTATTGGCTGTCACCTTATACATCCGGTCTTAAATAAAACCACTAAATGCTAATATTTAATCCATCAATTATCCTGTCTCTCCAAGTTATGCTAAAACCCAAGCTAGACATCATTCCTCTAAAGGACTAAGGATTAATTTTGCCTTTATTATCGAGTTCTGAAATGCAATAAGACATTTCGACAATTGCTTTCGAAGTGTTGTTTGAGAACCGAGTTAGAGTCAAAAATGAATTTACAAATCAGCAATGGATTCTATCATTTCCGCGTTCTCTTGGTGATGATAATATTCAACCAAATCAAACCAGGATCGCTTACAGGTAAGTTATCAATCCAAAATATATTAGATAAAGAACCAAATCTTCGCTCTTTTTAAGCTATAGGACATGTAAATGATTATTTGTTCAATTTCTGTGACAGACCTCTGATCAGGTCAGATGAATTGGTTCTTTAAACGATATTTTCTCGCGTGACGTTTTTTCTACTAATCGTTTAATCCTCAATTTGCTTAATTGTCTTAACAGAGATAAATACTGATCATAAGTCCTTTTTCTCCTAGATTTTAGTTCTACTGAGTCATCTCTTTTATATGCGTATTCTTACAAAACTCACATACCGATATCTTATAAATGTCTACTTGAAGTTGATATGGTATGTTTGATCAAGACGTGTAACGACACAAAACTTTGGTTGTGCTTGTGTGCATTTTTTTTTATTATTATTCTTTTACAATCTTATTTTTTCCTATTTTCATCACGTCATCAGCAGAAAGCTGTAGCTGCAGACTCGTTTTTTTTTACGTGTTCGCTTAGGACACAAAGAGATCTAGAAGAAAAATCGGGGGAGGGGGATTTAAAGAAGACAGATCAAAGTTTAAAAAAACAAATGATTCAAGCATGAAGTTGCATAATAAGGCTTTTTCCTATAGCTAGTTCTCAATATGTACAATATTAAAAAAAACCGGTAATAAATTAATCAATCAAATCAATCAATCAATCAATAATTTATTTAAACACGTATCGTCCAAGAGCTTATAAAGCTCGTTCAAAATACGAACGTGTACAAAAGGTTAAATATACATTAAAAACTATATTACACTAAATATGAAGTATATAAATTAAGGAGCTAATATCTAATGCTATTTTTTCATCGCTGGTGAAGAAAAACAAATGCGACCACCGAAAAAAAATAGTTATTCAAATTTATGTCGTTGATTGCTGAAAAGCTCCGAATTCGTTACTTGAAAATAAATATAATAATGTAAAAGTTGTGAACAAATTTATTTCCTTGACTGGTGGCTAAAAATACATTTGACAAACCCTTCTTTGGAGAAGTATTCAAGACTGAAACATATTTCTAGAGTTGCTTTTCGTTTTGGAGTCGTTGACTGTTGTCACATCAAGGGAACTGCTGTAAGATATCGCTTGCTCGCAGTAACAAGAAAAAATCACTCGAAAGTTAAGAAGGAACAAGATATTTAATGAGAGATCAAAAGCCGATTTCGATTTTTTTCATAAAATTATTATAAAGGCTAACATTCAATTCTCAAAAAAACTAGTAAAACATATCTCGATTAAGCACATTATGATAATAACTCTGGCTGTATTCTCAATATTAGCTGCCTAGCCAATGCGCCTACTTGTTTCAACCAAGTTCATTTACAAACGAAAACGACCTTTTCTTTCTTAGATAACAACTGTGCTGACAGATTGATTGGTGTAGAGAACAGATATGTCATACCTGACAGCAGTTTTACAGCAACTTCTAAATACGACAGCAGTTACAACCCATATCACGCTAGACTCAATAGTAACTTAAAAGGATGGTGTGCAAGAACACGAAGCGATCCAAATGACTATCTACAGATTAATCTTGGACTTCCTTACGTCATCTGTGCTGTAGCAACACAGGGTAGCAGTGATGGTAGTGCGGAGTGGGTGACACAGTATAAGATAAGTCTGTCGATGGATGGTAGTCGATGGAACACATATCAAGAAGGCGGAGTTCAAAAGGTATGGTTCACAAGAAAGACGTCGGAAGGCATCTTTAGAGGGATAATGTTCAATTTTTACTTAATTGGCTCACGTAGCTGGTTTGTTGTTTGGATGATTGGATTGATAGCATTGGTTAGTGTAGGTTGGTAGGTTTCATTGGTTGGTGACGGTAGGTAGGTTGGTTTCATTGGTTGGTGTCGGTAAGTAGGTTGGTTGCATTGGTTAGTGTCGATTGGTAGCTTGGTTGCATTGGTTGGTGTCGGTAGGTAGGTTGGTTGCATTGGTTGGTGTAGGTTCGTATGTTGGTTGCATTGGTTGGTGTAGGTTGTTATGTTGGTTGCATTGGTTAGTGTCGATTGGTAGGTTGGTTGCATTGGTTGGTGTAGGTTGGTAGGTTGGTTGCATTGGTTAGTGTCGATTGGTAGGTTGGTTGCATTGGTTGGTGTAGGTAGGTAGGTTGGTTGCATTGGTTGGTGTCGGTAGGTAGGTTGGTTGCATTGGTTGGTGTAGGTTGGTAGGTTGGTTGCATTGGTTGGTGTCGGTAGGTAGGTTGGTTGCATTGGTTGGTGTCGGTAAGTAGGTTGGTTGCATTGGTTAGTGTCGGTTGGTAGGTTGGTTGCATTGGTTGGGTGTCGGTAGGTAGGTTGGTTGCATTGGTTGGTGTAGGTTGGTAGGTTGGTTGCATTGGTTAGTGTCGGTAGGTTGGTTGCATTGGTTAGTGTCGGTTGGTTGGTTTGGTTAGGTAGGTTGGTTGCATTGGTTGGTGTAGGTTGGTTGGTTGGTTGCATTGGTTGTGTCGGTAGGTAGGTTGGTTGCATTGGTTGGTGTAGGTTGATAGGTTGGTTGCATTGGTTTGTCGGTGGTATGGTTGCATTGGTTAGGTTGGTAGTTGGTTGCATTGGTGGTGTGTTGGTAGGTTGGTTGCATTGTTGTGGGTGTAGGTTGGTGTTGGTTAGTGTAGGTTGGTAGGTTGGTTGCATTGGTTGTGTTGTAGTTGGTATGTTAGTGTGTTGCATTGTGTGTGTCGGTTGGTAGGTTGGTTGCATTGGTTTGTGTGTTGGTGTTGTTGCATTGGTTGGTGAGGTAGGTAGGTTGGTTGCATTGGTTAGTGTAGGTTGAAGGTTGGTTGCATTGGTTGTTGTAGGTTGGTAGATTGGTTGCATTGGTTGGTGTAGGTTGATAGGTTGGTGCATGGTGGTGTAGTTGGTAGGTTGGTTTAATTGGTTGGTGGTATGTGGTATGTTGGTTGCATTGGTAGTGTCGGTTGGTAGATTGTAGATTGGTTGCATTGGTAGTGTCGGTTGTTGCATTGGTTGGTGTCGGTAAGGTATGTTGGTTTCATTGGTTGGTGTAGGTTGATAGGTTGGTTGCATTGGTTAGTGTAGGTTGATAGGTTGGTTGCATTGGTTGGTGTAGGTTGGTAGGTTGGTTTCATTGGTTGGTGTAGGTTGGTATGTTGGTTGCATTGGTTAGTGTCGGTTGGTAGATTGGTTGCATTGGTTAGTGTCGGTTGGTTGCATTGGTTGGTGTAGGTTGGTATGTTGGTTGCATTGGTTAGTGTAGGTTGATAGGTTGGTTGCATTGGTTGGTGTAGGTTGGTAGATTGGTTGCATTGGTTGGTGTAGGTTTGTAGGTTGGTTGCATTGGTTGGTGTAGGTTGGTAGATTGGTTGCATTGGTTAGTGTAGGTTGGTATGTTGGTTGCATTGGTTAGTGTCGGTTGGTTGCATTGGTTGGTGTCGGTAGGTAGGTTGGTTTCATTGGTTAGTGTCGGTTAGTAGGTTGGTTGCATTGGTTGGTGTAGGTTGGTATGTTGGTTGCATTGGTTAGTGTCGGTTGGTTGCATTGGTTGGTGTCGGTAGGTAGGTTGGTTTCATTAGTTAGTGTCGGTTGGTAGGTTGGTTGCATTGGTTAGTGTCGGTAGGTAGGTTGGTTGCATTGGTTGTTGTAGGTTTAGGTTGGTTGCATTGGTTGGTGTAGGTTGGTATGTTGGTTTCATTGGTTAGTGTCGGTTGGTATGTTGGTTGCATTGGTTAGTGTCGGTAGGTAGGTTGGTTTCATTGGTTAGTGTCGGTTGGTAGGTTGGTTGCATTGGTTAGTGTCGGTAGGTAGGTTGGTTTCATTGGTTAGTGTCGGTTGGTAAGTTGGTTGCATTGGTTGGTGTAGGTTGGTATGTTGGTTGCATTGGTTAGTGTCGGTTGGTTGCATTGGTTGGTGTAGGTTGGTAGATTGGTTGCATTGGTTAGTGTCGGTTGGTTGCATTGGTTGGTGTAGGTTGGTTGCATTGGTTAGTGTCGGTTGGTTGCATTGGTTGGTGTAGGTTGGTTGCATTGGTTGGTGTAGGTAGGTAGGTTGGTTGCATTGGTTGGTGTAGGTTGGTATGTTGGTTGCATTGGTTAGTGTCGGTTGGTAGATTGGTTGCATTGGTTAGTGTCGGTTGGTTTCATTGGTTGGTGTCGGTAGGTAGGTGGGTTGCATTGGTTGGTGTAGGTAGGTAGGTTGGTTGCATTGGTTGGTGTAGGTTGGTAGGTTGGTTGCATTGGTTGGTGTAGGTTGATAGGTTGGTTGCACTGGTTAGTGTCGATTGGTAGGTTGGTTTCATTGGTTAGTGTCGACTGGTAGGTTGAATTGGTTAGTGTCGATTGGAAGGTTCGTTGTCTCGTTAGCCTTTAGGGTAGTTGGGTTTTGTTAGATGTTTGGGTGGTTGATGTTTGGGTGGTTGGATGGTTAGATAGTTAGATGGTTAGATGGTTAGATGCATGGTTGTTTATTTGGTTGATTGTTTGGTCGGTTGATTGATTGTTTGGTCGGTTGATTGATTGTTTGGTCGGTTGGTTGATTAGAAGGTTGGTTGGTTGATTGGTTCGTCTCTTGATTGGAAAGTTGTTTTATTGGTCAGTTCAATGGTAGGTAGGTTGGTAGGCTAGTTGGTCGGGCAGTTGGCCACACAGGGTATTAACAGTTATGGAGGTGAATGGGCGACACAGTATGAGATAAGTCTGTCTATGAATAATATAAGCTGGACGCCTTACCAAGAGAACTGAAGAGTAAAGGTAGGAACTACAAATAAATTTATATACAAGTATTGAAAAGATCAACAGGACGTTTATGTCATTATTCTATCAGGAACCATGATTTCGATCAGAAATGGAGTGTAAAATAGTGCTTAAGTTGTAGTGGCTATGCTGTGTTGGCCGTCTACAATTCAGGATGCACTTCATTATTCGTAGGACAATCTTTCTCGTTGAAATAGCTGTATATAGATAATGAAAATTACAAAAAGAGAACCAAGATGTTGATGTCTTGCTGTATTTTCAGCAATAGTTTTGTTGACACGTCACGTCATTTTTATGACGGTATGTTATAATAATTTAATATTTTTGTTTTAGTTGTTTGCTGGAAACACTGACTATAGTACTATAATAAAACACACCCTTGCACAACCCTTGGTGAGATATATCAGATTCATACCTTCAGCGTCCCGATGGAAATGGAGAACCATGAGAGTAGGGATCTATGGATACTTTAAAGGTAAAACACGTTCGATCTTCCTCGCATACTTCGACAAACCATTGTCGCATATATTTTTCCCCCCGCGTCTTTACTGATTGATCAATATAAATATCCACATCGCAGCTCTACAACCAAACATACATGCGCTGTTATAAAACGTTACTGAGAAAGAGCACACTTTCACACAGAAATGCATCCGAAAATAAGAAAACAAAACTTAATGGTTAAACATGAATGAAATTAAGGTTGTGTACAGTCGTACCTGTCAGATGATCATGACACACACCGGACACACCTCCATCTTTGGCTAGCAAAGCTCCACCTGAGATATGTATACCTCATCCAGAATATGCAAATCAGGATCTACAATCACTACGGTATTCGTATTTAAAATCCTTCCCTTTTGTTTCCATTGGTAGCTTGCGAGAACTCTCCTCTTGGCATGGAATCAGGAGCTATTCAAGATGGCAGTATAACAGCTTCATCTGATGTACATCTAGCCAAGAATGCTAGACTACATTACACATCAGGCTCATCGTGGTGTGCCTCTACAAGCGACTCTGATCCATATCTACAGATTGACTTGGGAACATCTCATCTTATTTGTGCTGTGGCGACACAGGGAAATAGCATAGCAGACCAGTGGGTGAAGACGTACCAGATAGATACATGGAACTCAGCAACATGGACCACTTATCAGGAGAACAATATTGACAGGGTAATGTATCATTAGTGATAGTATGCTAGATCAGTGGGTGAAGACGTACCAGATAGATACATGGAACTCAGCAACATGGACCACTTATCAGGAGAACAATATTGACAGGGTAATGTAGCATTAGTGATAGTATGCTAGATCAGTGGGTGAAGACGTACCAGATAAATACATTTACTGATGGTACAACATGGACCCCTTATCAGGAGAACAATATTGACAGGGTAATGTAGCAATACTGATAGTATGATAGATCAGTGAGTGAAGACGTACCAGATAAATATACATCTACTGGTAGTACAACATGGACCCCTTATCAGGAGAACAATATTGACAGGGTAATGTAGCAATACTGATAGTATGATAGATCAGTGAGTGAAGACGTACCAGATAAATACATCTACTGGTAGTACAACATGGACCACTTATCAGGAGAACAATACTGACAGGGTAATGTAGCATTAGTGATAGTATGATAGACCAGTGGGTGAAGACGTACCAGATAAATACATTTACTGATGGTACAACATGGACCACTTATCAGGAGAACAATATTGACAGGGTAATGTAGCATTAGTGATAGTATGATAGATCAGTGGGTGAAGACGTACCAGATAAATACATTTACTGATGGTACAACATGGACCACTTATCAGGAGAACAATATTGACAGGGTAATGTAGCATTAGTGATAGTATGATAGATCAGTGGGTGAAGACGTACCAGATAAATACATTTACTGATGGTACAACATGGACCACTTATCAGGAGAACAATATTGACAGGGTAATGTAGCATTAGTGATAGTATGATAGATCAGTGGGTGAAGACGTACCAGATAAATACATCTACTGATGGTACAACATGGACCACTTATAACGCATCCGGCATACATCTGTCACTTTTTGTTTCTGATTCACAGGTATTCTACGGTAATTATGATCGTTCAACTGCTGCACGTCGCATTCTGTACCATGGTATTATTACAAGATATCTACGTATTGTACCTAAGACATCCCAGACTGGTACACCGTGCTTGAGGACAGAGATCTATGGATATCCTTTCCAGACAAGTAAGATTCCCATGAATTCCCATGTTCCTTTTTGATGTTTTCTGATTTTTTTTCAGGCACGTGGTGTGTCTTTTCATATGTTTTTATTTCTCAAAAAGTTGAACAAATCGGTCGCTAGCCATTTTAAATGTTCTCTACTGAATGGACTAATGGCATATGAGCTGAAAGCCTAGTAGTAGAGTAGCCAATCAGAGCGCACGATTGCTCATATCCTGTTCTTGTCCAAATAATAATACATGAAAATCTTCACACATGAAAATATCACCATTGGTAAGAATTCTTAGGAATCGCATTAAACAGTAAAAATCCACTAAAATTGTATTTCGTGGATAAATATATATTGAATAGAATATTACATGACCGCTTGGAGATACGGATATTACCTTCTTGTGTTGAGAATTTCCTCCTCTCTGCGCTCACTTAATATCCTCTATTTCTTACTCCCCTGCATGATTATCTGAAAACCTTTAAATGTTAAGTTATAAATGATTTTCATAGGCCTGCACTTAATCATATTCAACTTTGAAACTTTCTCCTGTTCAGGCTGTTCAAGTCACAGTGTTGGTATACCCTCTACTAGTTTGGTACCTGATCACAGGTTTACAGCAACATCAAATTCTGCTGCATACAAACCTTTTAAAGGAAGACTGGGTAATAGCCAAGCCTGGGCTGCGTATACACGAAATGCACCTGATGATTATCTTCAGATTGATCTTGGTGCTATGTTCGATATATGTGCTGTAGCTACTCAGGGACTTGGAGAAAACAGAGATGAATATGTGAAAAAGTATCAAGTGTTGTACTCAACAAATAACGTGCAGTGGACAACATATCAGGAAATGTCTGGAGACAAAGAGGTAATTTAGAGACCCGCCAATGAAAAGAATTCCAATGTAGTTTAATTTGGTTGACCCAAACCGCCTCCTGCTAATGAATGCGCAGTCCATTAAAGAGATGGATCCAGAGCCGTAGAAAAACTGAAAAACTGAAAAACAGATAACACCATGTTAACGAGGAATTTTGATTTTGACTTTGATAAAAACCAATAAAAGTGTTCATTTGTCACACGCATCATAGTTATGTCGTAATAATAAAAAATATTTTCCAGCTCACACTTCTCATTTTTTCTTTTGTGTTTTTGCGTTTGACAGTTCAGCGGTAACTCTGACAGATCATCAGTGGTTACTAATGCAATAACCAACCCATTCAGAGCCAGGTTTGTTCGTGTACTTCCAACAGAGTTCAAACAATGGAAGATGCTAAGGGTAGATTTCAAAGGACTTCCACTTGGTATGAAATCTTAAAGTATTCTGTATGGTTGCATGTCAGACGAGTTATGAAAATTATAAAATTGCATTAATTTTGTTCAAGGTTGTACCTCGCCGCTTGGTCTTGAGAATTCACAGATACCAGACTCACAGATGACGTCATCTTCTTTCTGGACTGGTAATGGTGTTCAATATACCGCACGACTTGGTCGTCTGTATGGCAGTTCGTCATGGTGCAGCCAAACAAATGGTAATAATGAGTACATACAGGTTAACCTTGGACAGGTCAAGACAGTGACAGGTATTGCAACACAAGGTAACCCACATATGAATGCATGGGTGAAGTCATACAAAGTTAGTTACAGCTTTGATAACAGATATTGGAATGAGTACAAAGAAGGACTGGTCGTTAAGGTAATATCGTTATGGCTATGATTATTAGTCATATATATAAGCCTGCTATATAAGTACATCCTAATGATCTAATTCACCATTTTCTATACATTGGTTCACTGGTCAAACACAAAGCATTCAGTCGAGGTTGCAAGGTTCAAATTTGAATAATCCTTTGAAAGTATCTTGAGCGCTTTGTGTTTGACCAGTAAACCGATGTATGGAAAATGGTGAATGACATGTGTTTTTAATGTGAGCTTATTGAAAGCCTTTTGATGTTAACAATCCACTTATTATCATACTTTTTGTACATTCCCGGCTTTTATTAAATAGAATTTAGAAGGAAACAGCGATAGGAATGGCGTCAGAGTCAACTGGTTTAGGAATCCAACAGCAGCACGTTATATCAGAATTATTCCTCAGACCCACAACTCAGGGAGCTTATTGAAAGCCTTTTGATGTTAACAATCCACTTATTATCATACTTTTTGTACATTCCCGGCTTTTATTAAATAGAATTTAGAAGGAAACAGCGATAGGAATGGCGTCAGAGTCAACTGGTTTAGGAATCCAACAGCAGCACGTTATATCAGAATTATTCCTCAGACCCACAACTCAGGGGGCGGTCATTGTATACGATTTGATGTCTATGGATGTGATATCTGTAAGTCATACGAGAAAGTATTTTTAAACTGAAATCCTTACTGATCTCATGGGAATATTAAACTCTAATCAATAATGATAATTATGCGGTTTCATTGCAGTCGTTGCCCCCAAAATAAGTCTAAATGACCTCATCCTTCCAAGCATCAAAGGAAGTTCCATTACATTAACATGTAGTGTACTTGGTGAACCAGCACCTGACATCCAGTGGTTTAACAATGGAACAAAGATCAACGGTGCCACACAATCAACCCTACAAGTACAGTTCATCTCTGCTGAAGATGTGATGTCCAAGTACAACTGTACAAGACAAGATCCTAACACACGAGCTGTGGTCTGTAACACGTTCTACACGTGTAGGGCAACGTATCCAAACTACGTGCCAAGTGGAGGAATGAATGAGGCATCGGGGAAAGTGACGGTGAACCTGAGTAAGTAATTATGTGATGTTCACTTCTGATTTCTATATAATGGCACCTTTCCTTTCTTTCTTTCTTAGTTTCTTCGTGTATTTTGCTGCGTTTTCTCTATTAGCAATGGGTCTTTTCTCGTTTCCTTGTTTTTACTTTTCCTAACCCTATCCCTTCATCCCTCTCTTCCTTCCTTCCTTCCTTCCTTCCTTCCTTCCTTCCTTCCTTCCTTCCTTCCTTCCTTCCGTCCTTCCGTCCTTCCTTCCTTCCTTCCTCTCTTCCTCCCTTCCTTCCTTCCTTCCTTTCTTTCTACCTTCCTTCCTTTCATCCTTCCTTCCTTCCTTCCTTCCTCCCTTCCTCCCTTCCTTCCTTCCTTCCTCTCTTTCTTCCTTCCTTCCTTCCTTCCTTCCTTTTGCTATTCTTTCCTGACTACTTTCCTACCTTTAATGTTTGTTCTTGTTCAAATTATTACATCTAATATATAAAAACAAAACATTGATGCTTATTCATATATGCTTGTTTCCTCTAAGATGTTCCGGAGCCGCCAACTTTCAGCGGCACTGCAAGCGAGAGATCCATAACACTTAGTTGGATCGCACCTACCCCAACTGATGACGCAGGCCAGATCACGTGGTATGGCATTAAATTGAAGAATCAGTCTTCAAATCCCCTTATCTATGTTCGAGGCACATCATCTTCTTATAACTTGGCATATCTCAAGCCTCACACAAACTACTCTGTGGAAATGAGGGCGATAAGCGTCGTTGGCTATGGGTTATGGAGCAGTTTGCAAGTTATAAGGACATCAATCGCCAGTAAGTAGCTAGTCTAAGTAATGAGGGTGAGAGCCAATTTATCCAGTCGCGTATGAGTGAAACTGCTTGAAAATATATGATACAACTATGAAATTGGACAACTATGAAATTGGACAGTGTTGGGATGCAGCATTTTGAATGGATGATCACTGTAAATGTGTTCTATCTCAAACATCAATTACAGTAGTCTTACAATCATTTGTGAATTCCCTATGTAGTTGCATATCATGCACCATGAAAAAAGATTCGAAGGTTTCCGCTTAATTAATAGAGGTATCACCACCGTATCGTTAGTCACAGATCTCTACCTTCTCTTAATGCAATCTATGTCCTTTCCTCCTTCCTCCAGAGCCTACCGGTGTTCCTGTCATAACCAGCTTAGTTCCTAAATCGTCACAGAGCATTCAAGTCAAGTGGAAGGTACGTACGGGTCCGTAAGATCATGCAGTCGAATTGATTCCAAAGAATGGCACAACTCACATGGATGAATCGTATTTCGTGACGTGCTACACACAAACAAAGAAAATACCCAAAAGCTGTCGATACATATACACTTTGCGATATATTCTTTCTTTTGCCGCAATTTTAGATTTTTGTCGTATTACCGGCGCGAGAGGTGCAGTGTGGATCGTGTAACGCAGCAACAACGGCAACACTGTCTTGTGACAATAAGATCATTTCTTGGAGAAAGTTTGATTTGGATTTTTTTTTGCAACATTTTGAAAACTCGAAGCGCGCACCAATAGAGATGATAGATGCTGCAAATTTTCACCGACAACAAAAAACAGAAAAGAAAGAGAAACTAACATTAAGTTGCCGGTTTGATAATTGATTCACTGTCACTTGCCTTTCGTTAGTTTACAGAACATGACACGCTGTATGGACCACTGGATGGATACACGATCAAATACGCTCCTAGAGGAGGGGTTAGTCAGACCGCTCGTGTAAATGGAGATGTGAAAACAACGACGTTGACTTCACTGGAGAAATATACTTGGTATACTGTAACGGTATTAGTAAGGAATACTCTGTATGATGGCCCAGAGAGTAAAGCCTCAAGCAAAAGAACATTGGAAGATGGTAAACATTGAGTCATTGACTTAAACATCGACTGATCACCTGAGCCATCTTGAACGTTAGCCGTTGCATCGAAGCGAGACGAACGTTGAGCTTGCAATGATAGAGACCTTTTTCTAACACGTTTCCATCACATTACAAGCTCACCGTTCGTCTCGCTTTGATGCAAAGGCACGGCTACCTTTCAAGATGGCGCAGGGAACTGTGATGGGGACGGTTGAAAACGGATACGTGTGGACGGTGCAAACGATTCGAAAGCGCTACTTGTGGACGAGAACTTTTTAGAAAACGGAATAAAGAATTTGTTTTCAAAAATATCCTAAATGTTACCATATGTTTGAAGTGAAACAAAGCAATCTCAAAACTCTTTTTACGCAGCTCCGTCGTGTTCTCCAACGCTTCTTACAGCCAAAGCTACCACCTCGACCAGTATTGTTGTCACTTGGACACCTTTGTCGGCAAACACGAAATGCTTGAATGGCGTTGTGAGGGAGTACAAAGTGTACTACAGAAAGACAAGAGGAGGGCCATCCAATTCGCCTATTTCTGTCGACGAATTTACTTCATCCAAAGAAATTTCAGGACTAGATAAATACACGAGATACGAGTTTGAAGTTCTCGCTCGCACTGTTGGTGATGGTCCGCGAAGTAATGCTTTACAGGAAACAACTAATCAGGATGGTAAGCCGGTTCAATACCATTTCTCGTGTGTCTATATCTGTCTGTTTGCCTGTCTGTCATTCTGTCTGTCTGTCTGTCATTCTGTCTGTTTGTCTGACTGTCTGTCTGTCATTCTGTCTGTCTGTCTGTCTGTTCAGTCTATGCAGACGTGTTCGTAACCGCTCCGTAATCTTCAACATTTTATAAAGCTTTTATCGAATCTTTGTCTCCAAATGGCAAATCTTATTGAGTATTTAAGTTATGATGAAAAGGATAACGATTTCACTTGGCGTGGTACGCAACAAGAACTTAAATCTTTGGTGGATTTTATGTTCGATGTCCAAGAAGGCAGTAATGGCGTCTTTAAAGAAGACAAAGCTCACAACGCAATAACGTATAAAGTGAGTACCGATGACAAGGAATGCTCCGTAAGATTCTACACATCATCACTTAGACTGAAAATCTTTGGGCCAAATCAAGAATGCCTTAGGAATAAGTTTCATGAACTTCTTCCAAGCAAGAATGATGGTCCTGCAGAAAAAGGAGTTGAGCCTTCACAACCGACTGATTCTGAAATTGCCTCATTATTATTCGGTTTACTGACTGACTTGCGTAAAGAAATAAGTTTATTGAAAGACACTTTCCAAAACGGAGAGAACTTTGATATCCAACAAATGAAGAAGGAAAACGATGATTCTCGTAAAATTATCTGTAATCTTCAGGAGGAAATTAAAATTCAAAAACAGCAAGTATGCAAATTACAAGACGAAAAAGCCAGCTTACTAACAGCGTTGAGGCTAGTTACGAAAGAAAACGATCAATGTAAGAACAATGATCAATGCAAGAACAATGATCATACGGAAACTAAACAAGCTACTGTAGTTGATCTTACGACCCCGGAGAGTAGTATGAGTGACACAATGAATGAATCTCATTGTAACTGGAAAAAGGTACAAAGGAAACAAAAAAAGGCCAAGCAACAAAAGACAACACCAAAGAACAAAGCTGAGAACAAGCTACCTACTAATAACCAGGACCATTCGCTTCAGGACAGAAACAAAACTAGTACAGTTATAATTGGAGATTCTATAATATCGAAGCTCGAAGGTTGGAAAATGTCAAGCAAGACAAACAGAGTTAATATAAAACCCTTCCCAGGGGCCACAGTGGAGGATATGGAGGACTATATAAAGCCAATAATCAGAAGGAAACCTAATAATCTTATTGTACATATTGGTACAAATAATCTTAAGTCTGATGAATCTAAGGCCATTGCAGAGAGGATAGTTGGAATCTGCGAATCTGTGGAAAAACAGCTGCCGTCTTGTGAAATAGCGATATCTGAATTAATCATTCGCCAAGACTCGAGTCTCCTTGAAACAGCAAGAAAGGATGTGAACAAATCGCTTAGAGCCTTCTGCAACGAACGGGAATGGGACTATATTTCTCATAATGTAACAGAGAAAGGACTTAACACCAAAGGACTGCATTTAAATCGTGCAGGAATAGGAATCCTTGCGCAAGATTTCAATAAATATCTTAAATCTAAAGCATGATTAAAAGGTAAGGAACCACTAGACGAAACAGATTCCTCTATTCATCCCTCTAGTATTGTCTCAAATACTAATATTGATAAGTCTGACGGTGATAATAGACCTCATTCTATTCCTAATGTTAGAGGTTTTAAAATGGCCTCTTTAAATATAACTAGTCTTGTAGCTCATATAGATGAACTGAGATCATGGGTCATTCAGCAAAATTTTGATCTTCTTTGCATAAATGAGTCAAGGCTCGATCCATCAATCCCAAGTTCAATGGTGAGCATCGAAGGCTATGACATCCATAGGTCTGATAGAAACCGCAATGGAGGGGGAGTTTGTTTATACTTGAAAAAGGGCGTAAATGGGAAAAACCGTAGTGACTTAACTGATGATAAAGTAGAGTCCCTGTGTTTTGAAATCATGAAGCCAAATAGCAAGTCTTTTGCCGTTTTAGCCTGTTATAGGCCTCCTAACTATGATACACGCTCATTTTTCAATATATTTGAAAATGTGTTAACAAAAATAGATTCTGAGTTTAAGGAAATTTATATCCTAGGGGATTTAAACTGTGATTTATTATCTACTAATATTAATCAGCAAACCCGCTATTTGAATACGACTGCTGAATTGTTTCAACTTACGCAGTTAATCACAGAACCAACTAGAGTCACTGAAAAAAGTAAAACCCTCATTGATGTGATCTTAACGAATAGCCCAGATAGGGTAGTCCGAAGTGGAGTGGTTCACATTGGTATCAGTGACCATAGTCTGGTTTATACAATACGGAAAATAGCAATTCCGACAAACAACAATCACTGTAAGATCTCATTTAGATCGGCTAAAAACTTTGACTCCGACAAGTTTCTTATGGATTTAGCAACACTCCCTTGGGATTGTTTGGATAATAAGGAAAGCCCGGATGACATGTGGGACAGATGGAAAGAGTTATTTCTCTCTGTTCTTGACTCGCACGCTCCGATCAAAACAAAACGAATAAGAAACAAGAAGTCTCCCTGGATGACAACTGATTTGAGGAAAGCTATGTACGATAGAGATAAAATGAAACAAAAAGCTACTCAAACGAATTCGAGGGACGACTGGAGTGATTATAAGTCTATTAGAAATCGCGTCAACAACGAGATAAAAAGAGCCAAGAAGTCATATTATGAAAATCATTTTGCACAAAATTCAAAAAACTCAAAGGAGGTCTGGAAAGCTATTAATGAAGTCCTCTCACGAAGGACTAAATCTGGCTCTTATGTAACATCTATCAAAACAGGTGATACATCGATGTGTGACTCGAAGGAAATAGCTGAGGTATTCAATTGTCATTTTTCTGAAATTGGGACTAAATTAGCTTGTTTAATTCCCGATGGACCGACTGCTTATAATGATTATCTAATTAGAATTGGCTCAACATTCACCTTACGACACACATCAGTTGATGAACTTATGAAAATCATTAATTCTATTGACGTTAAAAAAGCGACAGGTCTTGACGGTATACCATCTCATTTCATCAAGATTGCTTCACCAGTAATAAGTCAATCACTAGTGAAGCTATTCAATCAATCAGTTGATAAAGGGATTTTTCCTAACGGCTTGAAACTTGCGAAAGTTACGCCAATTCATAAAGCTAATGACAAAGATGATTTGAATAATTACCGTCCCATTTCGGTCTTACCTACTATTGCTAAGATTTTCGAGAGAATAGTTTTTAACCAGTTATATGAGTATCTAAACTCAAATAATTTACTTTCTCAAAAGCAGTCGGGATTTAGACCGCTTCATTCGACTACTACTGCACTCCTAGAAGCCACAACGGAGTGGCTTACCAATATGGATGAAGGTAAATTGAACTGTGTCACTTTCCTAGATTTTAAAAAAGCTTTTGACACAGTAAATCACTCTATACTTCTCCACAAATTATACTATTATGGGATTGCAGAAGAGTCGATAAAGTGGTTCAAATCTTACCTCACAGATCGTAGTCAGAGATGCTACATAAACCATACCTTATCTAGCTCTAGAACACTCGATTGCGGCATCCCTCAAGGCTCAATCCTTGGGCCATTATTATTTATTATTTATATAAACGATCTGCCAAATAGTGTCAAATTTTCAAATGCTAGAATGTATGCTGATGACACAAGTCTCACCACTTGTGGCACATCACAAAAGACTCTATTTGACGAGGTGAACGCTGATATTTCCAATATTCATAACTGGTTGAAAGCTAACAAACTTAGCTTAAATTCAGCTAAAACAGAGCACATGTTTATTGCTTCTGACGATAAATTGAAAAAAATTACCTCCGAACCACACATATATTTAAATAGCAAACCAATTACTAGAGTCTCTACAGCAAAAACTCTGGGTGTTGTGATTGACGAACGGGTGTCTTGGGTTGCTCATATTGATTACATTTGTAAAAAAATATCCTCTGGATTGAGTGGCATAAGACGAGTCCGCGATTACATCCCCTTGGAGACAGCTATTACCATATATGAGGCTCTCGTTTTACCTTGGTTTGACTATTGTGACGTGGTATGGGATAATTTACCAGTAACGTCTGCTGAAAGATTGCAAAAAATGCAAAATAGAGCTGCAAGAATAATAACAAAAAGCAGCTACGATGTCAGATCTAGTGATATTTTAACTTCTTTAGGCTGGAAAAGCTTACAAAGAAGAAGAAAGGAGCATAAAGCAATAATGATGTTTAAGACTTTAAATGCACTTGCACCAAAATCTGTAAGGGAACTCTTTTATTTTCAAGAAAATACCTACGATTTTCGTGGTAGAGAGAAGTGCTTAAAGTTACCGAAACCCAGCACTGAGTTTTTAAAAAGAGCTCTCTCTTATGACGGTGCAAAAGTGTGGAACTCGTTACCCCAAAGTGTCAGACTGTCCAATAATTTAAAATCTTTTAAGAGGAATCTTTCGTCTGTTGGTCCTTAACACTTTAATTACTATAATATTTTTGGGGGGTAGATGAGAATTTATTTCATAAATCTGTCTATATATTCTTAACGTTATTATTAATTTTTTATATATATTACCTATGAACTCGGTTTTCATGAAAACCAATTTGTACATTGATGAAATTTCCCGAGATTAAATAAAAGACATCTCTCTCTCTCTCTCTCTACCTGTCTGACGGTGCAAAAGTGTGGAACTCGTTACCCCAAAGTGTCAGACTGTCCAATAATTTAAAATCTTTTAAGAGGAATCTTTCGTCTGTTGGTCCTTAACACTTTAATTACTATAATATTTTTGGGGGGTAGATGATAATTTTTTTCATAATCTGTCTATATATTCTTAACGTTATTATCAATTTTTTATATATATTACCTATGAACTCGGTTTTCATGAAAACCAATTTGTACATTGATGAAATTTCCCGAGATTAAATAAAAGACATCTCTCTCTCTCTCTCTCTGTCTCTCTCTCTCTCTCTCTCTCTCTCTCTCTCTGTCTGCCTGTCATTCTGTCTGCCTGTCATTCTGTCTGTCTGTCTATCTGTCTGTGTCTGTCTGTCTGTCTATCTGTCTGTGTCTGTCTGTCTGTGTCTGTCTGCTTTTCTGATCAAATAGTCTTTCAAACTTGATTTCTTCTTCAGCCCCCAGTAATCCAGTAAACCCCAAAGCATTTTTATTGGATCCTGGAAGCAACATTCGTGTGCCTCGAGTCCGTATCACTTGGGAGAAACCACAGGAAGAGAATGGCATCATCACACGATACGTTATCTATTACAGTCTCACTGGTACTGGTGTCTCAATCTACAAATATATCAACATCACAGATATTAACACTTTGTCTTACACAATGAGCGTACCTGGAGAAACGAAATTCAGCTTTAGCATAAAAGCATCAACTATTAAGGATGGACCTTACACGGCTTCTGAGAATGGTGATGTACCTTCCTACCGTAAGTACATGGAAACGATATCAGAGTTGACCAAATATATATACCTTAATTTGCAATCATGATTCCCACCATTAAAAATATTTGGTTTGTCTCTTATTTTAATTTATGATAACTATAGACGTTTGGCACCATTTACCAATGGCCTTCATCATACTAATTTCGATTTACCTCAATAAAGTTTGTCACCTGAGAAACAACAAAAATGAAACAGACAAGGATTATTATGGGTAGATAAAACTGACAGGTGAAATCTCTTGTTAAAATTTTACATTCTGTGTTCCTCCTGTGAGGATAAGCTGCAGTTTGTTGGCCCTCAGAGATCTCAACTTTCTATCTCGTTGCTGATCAACGTTATGGAAAATGAGGTTGATGAGGCTGTGAAGCTCTTTTCCATAGTCTCAATGTTTGTTGAAGTTAACTGAGCAATCCGGAGCTAACTTAATATCAAAATAGAAATAAGAATAAGAAATTGCAAACAAACCTTTACTTCCATTCCTGAGAATTGTTTTACGAGCATTGAATAGGTATTATAAACAACGTATTGAATCGCAATCCTTGGTGATACAATTTATTTTACAGCGCCCGCAATCGCACCAAGAAATACACGATCAATAAAATTGAATAAGACAACCTTTAGCATCGCCTGGCAACCGTTGCCTAGAGACCAGAGTAATGGCGTCGTCACTAAGTATGAAGTAACATGGCAACTGATGAGCATTGGAAATCGAAGGCGAAGATCACTTAGTCCGTCTGTCACAGCGTCAACACAGGATTCCCAGTACACGATATACAAGTTGAGATTGTGTGCGCAATATACCGTGTATGTGAAAGGGTTTACTAAGGCTGGTCCTGGACCCAACAGTACTGTGCTTATTGTGACATCACGTAAGTGGTAATAACGAGGTATAAATGACATTAGCTTAGAAGGCTATAGAAATAAAGATAATAAGAAGGTTAAGATTGATTTTATTTGCTATAATGTTATTTTTTTATTTTTGATGACAACGTATACAGCTTTTCTGTCTCTTCTCTTCAACAGAGCCTGGAGAACCTTTGAATGTACGGCCAGCGGGAAAAGGGAAAAGAACAATTGAACTGAAGTGGGACAAACCCCGTGGAGTATCACGAGAGATTAGAAAATACAAGGTATCCTCCACACACAAATAGACGCATATGTCCTTATTTCAAGTGATTACTATCCACCATTTTGTAGGGGCAACATGGCGGATATTGTTCACGTGACTTCAATATTATAAAACTTTTTGTTTCATTCACGCGTCGTCTTTTTACATAGCTTGTCATCCAACATGGCGGATAATGCTAACGCGACCTCAATATTATAAAACGTTTTTGTTTCATTCACGCGTCGTCTTGTTGCATAAATTATCATCCAACATGGCGGATAATGCTAACGTGACCTCAATATTATAAAACGTTTTTGTTTCATTCAGCCATCGTCTTTTTACATAGCTTGTCATCCAACATAGTGAATAATGTTAACGTGACCGAAATCAATTTTTCGGTAGATCATCATGAAAGGCTTCAAACCATACTGGAAAAACTGGGGAAACGTTTCTAAGGAATTTGAACAGAAAGGAGAACAAGCAAATAATAAAAACTTCCAAAATCTTCAACCCGGCACGAGTTATGAATTCTGGGTAATATCCATCACAGAATGCGGCGAAAGCAACAAAAGTGTTTCAACTTCAGTTAGCACTGATGTGGACGGTACGTGTTGTTAGACTACGAGAAGTAGATGTCGTTCCTTTATATGCCAGCACTCTCCTAAGTGACATACATCGAATTTATTTAGTTATCAATCAGATAAAGAGTGCAAAAATGTATTAGCCATTCCGAAGTTGAGCAAGAGACGGGGTTGTGTTGGCACTGCAGTACATGGTGGAACTGCTTTAGGGGACATGTTTTCAAGATGGTGGCTATTTCGTCGATTAAAACAGTCCCAAAACGCACTGCGATTCCAACTCGACTCTGTCTTTTACTCAACCTCGGAATAGCTCATTGCCTTTCCGATTGGTGTCCCCTAAAGCATCCCCATGACTCTGCGCGCGTTCTACTTGTTACCAGTTTTCTGCGCAGCCTCGAGAAGGCCACTAGATCTCGCGTCTAAATTTGCGTACTCAGACACTAAAGATACGAGAAGATACGTGGTCACGGGTCAAAGCGTTTCTACTAGAACATTGAATCCTGACTGTGATTCGATCCTGAACCTATGCTACGCTGCGCAACACTCCGAAGTGTAGACGCACTGGGTGATATTGGCCAATGAAATTCACGCTTTTTCCAACTCTTTTTTCTTGATATTGGCGCAGGATGTTGAAAGAATAAAAACCCCAAAATTGGACATGATATATATTGAACATATTTTTATTAATTGTTTGATTAACGTTTATGTATAGTTCCAGTGCAGCCAGAAGGAAAACCCGTTGATCTTCCACAAGATAGCTTTAACGTAACATTGTGGCCGGTAAAACCAGAAAATGGACCAATCAGGTAACAACATCGAGATACGTCACTCGCTGGTCTCATGATATTTATTCGATTGATGTTCCTTTAAAATAAACTCAAAACCAATATTAAGCAGCTTTTACTTTTAATGGAAAAATATGCTTGTTGGCTTTCACTGATCCAGTATTCCACCATTGGTCCTTTGTCCTTCGATAATCCTGGTGCACTCTGGTCTAGCTTGAGTTCTCTATGCTTTACTATATGATTCTTTATCTCATTTATATATCGTCGTTTCACAGCTCATATCACGTGATCGTCGTTAGAGGAAAAAGCACAAACGTTGATACCCTACCAGATGACATACATAACTACGAAGACGCTATAGAAAAGAAACAAGAATATTACATCGCTGCTAAGATAAAAGTTGACGATTTCAAGTCAATCCCTAAACAGTTTACTGTTGGTGACGATAAAGTGTATGGGGGATACCGAAACGTGCCTCTGAAGAAGGGAGAAACTTACACTATAGCAGAAAGAGCTGTTACTGTCGATAATAAGGTAATGTAAGGTAATAATTGCATTTACCCTATTTCACTATGACGTAAGAGCTTGTGAATTGATAGGTCTGATCTGATAAACCGGTCTTTATCCTACAATATATATGGTATTTAATGGCTGTAATTGTTTTTCTAAGCTATAAAAAAATACTCTCTCACCAAAAGGAGCACTGATAATTTATAAGGAAAGGAGATGATAAAGCCTCGTCTGCTTACATTGGTAGCAGATGAACACCTGGATGAACTTCAGTGCATGATCTACCTACTATTAACACAGCATACCTACTTAATTTTATCCGGCATTTTTTGCTCGAATCCTTTGCTTTGACAACATCAATAGCAATATCAATCCTATTTATTTAATTTTCCAGAAAGTCTATATCGGCAAAGCTGCAAAAATTGCTACCATACATCTAAAAGCAGGTAGGATAAACTTCACTAGTTTAGTTTTAATGTTTTCTTTTTGAGGCAAGAGCTTTGATTATCATGCCAAACTTTCCGAACCTTCTCTGTATTCCTTGGCTACGAGAAGCCTATTCTTTTACTTTATAAAGGTTTTTTCTTACGAGTTGATATTCAAAATTGTCATAGAGATATTAGCAAAACTGTAAATGTTCGTGAAGATCGCACAAAGAAATGTATATTGGTAGGCTAAATTTGACATCACATTGAAAACCCTCAATAGAACCTTGTGTCATTTCTTTTAATCACGTGCAGAAAGCAAAGGGGAAGAACCAGTGAGCAGCCCGGTACCAGGACAAGCTATTGGTGGAGCGTTTGGCTTTCTCGTTCTTCTTGCATGCGTCGCGCTGGGCTTTTTCTTATACAGACGGTAAGGTTGACAAAACAGTCTCGAGAGAGGCTTTTTGCCACGACGTGATGAGAGCCATGACAAGACTGAGGCACAACAATAGTCTTTTTCCCCTGAGATACGGAATTCTTTCTTATGTAAATTAAAGTCAGTTAGACCAGGTTCCATTGTTCTTGCCTCTTGTCGTGGCTGACATCACGTGATGGTGCAAAGCCTGCAGCTATTGGAAATATCCCAATCTCGATGATCGTTGTTGTTGTATAGGAAATACATATACAAAATTTGATTCCACTGTGCCATATACCCTTTCACTTCATGTTGTATTTCTCCTGGCATCACATCTTGATTGGTCTAATTCATTCTTTTCCAGTAAGCACGGGAAAGCAAAAGACGATTATCGCGAAAGTGATATGGCGCTGGATGACATCGAAGACAATGAACAACAAGAAAGAGAAAGTGTAGGCACTATCGATAGCCAAGAAGAGCCAAACAAATATGTCAATGTACTACACACAGGTATAAAATACTTTATTCTTGGTTTTACCGTGTTGGAAGAAATAACGATGGCCAACGCGTGAGAAAGGACGATTCATTGCAGTCAGTGTTTTCAAACGTTAAAATACTGTACATATTATATATTGAAACTCAGTATTATTTTCTTCCAGAGTCAGCTAACGAAGAGATCTATGATCAAACATGGGATAACGCAGCCAAACCAATCCCAGTACGACAATTTGCTGAGTATGTCAAGACCGCCAAGTCCACAGACTACGCACGGATTAAGGAAGAATTTAAGGTCTGCAACTATTTTCTTACTCTACATACACTCACTTACACTCAAATAAAGGAGTTTATTTTTTTCCGGTCCGGTATCCTAAAAAAAATCGTTCTTTCTGATTGGCTGTTTGAGCGGGCGGTATTATGTCAGTATCTGCCCGCGCTCGCGGTCCGGTATCCTTTGCCGCTAAACAACAAAACAAAACGATTACAAAAACAAGTAAGAAAAAATACGGGTATAAAATAAATAAGTTATTTACCGTCCTATAGTCGGTCCGAATAGGAAAAAACTGTGCCATCGGTCTTGAAAACGGCCTCGGTCCGTATATTCAAGACCTTGGGCACAGTTTTTCCCTATCCGGACCTCCTGGCCGGTAAATAACATATATATCATGTCTCGACAGCCATGTTAAGGGACAAATATTGGAGACACGTTGATGCATGGTTCAGTACTGTTATTCAACATGGCTTCCATTGTTGCATGATCATGGTGGTTTTGAAGCCATGTTGGATGAGAGAACACTATAACATTTCTTTTTTCGCATGCAAAACTATTTTTATTTTTCTTATCATTCAATATGGCTGCGCCATTTTGTATCATCGAGCCAAGTTTGACTACAGAGCAAAAAATATTTTACAAAAAAAAATTATTTATATTCCTTCTATCATCCAACATTGTTGCCGTCAGGTGAACAGAAAATAGCCCTTACCTCTAAAAATACGGCAATTTGAAGGAAGTAAAAGTCTCGAGCTTAACTGGGTTTGTTTGCTTTGCTATATCAACAGCACTTGCCAAATGCACATCTTTTCTCAACAAGCGTGGCTAAGAATCCCGAGAACAAAAAGAAAAACCGTTATGGAAACATTGTTACATGTAAGTAGCACGAGTAGTCAAACATGAAGGATGATGGCAGCAGCAGATTTGGCATTTGATTGGAATTACTTGATTTGTATCAAGAGATTATCATTCTTCGTTCTTGTAGGGGAATATTAACTTTAATGGAGATTTTTTGTAATGATTTTAGACAACCATTCTCGTGTGGTTATTGAGCGCACAGGTGACGAGAATTCTGACTACATAAACGCCTCGTATATGGATGTAAGTATATAGCTCAATGAATAAAGTAAGATAGTTTATTCTTACTATTATATTATTTTAAATTTATTTCTGCTGGTTTTCTTAGGGTTTTGATGGAACTCCGAAGGTTTACATTGCTTCTCAAGGTATGTTACCTGTTCTGCGTGTGAAACATCTCATTCTTCTCCTCGTTCTCGATCTCGTTCTCTTTCTCCCGTTCCTTCTCATTCGACCTGCTCATTCTCCTTCTTCTTCTCCCTTCTCGTCCTCTTCCTTTTTCTACCATTCGTACTAAGATTTCAGCTTTATTAAGTTCTTTAGCTTACATCAAGAGAAAGTACAGCATATTTCATTCATATGTTGATCGACCAAAGAATATTATATTAAAGATTTTGGTAATCTCTGTGCGTGCTTTTCTAGGACCAGTACCACGGACATTCCCTGACTTCTGGCAGATGATTTGGGAGCAAAATACCTGTACTATAGTCATGTTGACCAACCTAGTCGAAGGTGGCAAGGTAAAGGAAAGATCTTTAATTACTTATCCACTGTTAACGCTAAAGATGAAACACTCTAACATTAAGTTGATTATAGATTCATTCAGTTTCCCCATTTCAGACCACGTGTCCTTCCCTAGAGTATAATTTCTTTGTTTAATGTTTGCGCATGAGGAGACAAGTGAATATGGATACAACTCGAACAAAGAATCTTATTCTCAAGACCATGTGTCATTCCCTAGAGTATAATTTCTTTGTTTAATGGTTGCGAATAAGAAGACACATGGATCTGGATACAATTCAAACAAAGAATCTTATTCTCAAGAGAATGAAACGTGGTCTGAAATGGGAAGATATTACGCCTAAGGTGATTGGTTCTATTACTGTTGTCTTACGCAGACAAAGTGCCATGAATATTGGCCAGAAAACAAGGAGACGTACCGAGAAATAACTGTCAATCACCACAAGACTGAAGTGTTCCCAGATTACATCATTCGTACGTTCTTGCTAACAAAGGCAAGTCATGAATTCACGATTCTTTTTAGCTCTTCTAAAACAATCATCAAAGCTGATGCCTTAAACATATCTTAAAGGTGAGGTGATACGGCCAAAAAGTCGTGCAGCTGTTCGTGCAGCAACACATTGGTGCATTGTAAGGTGCTGAGCGAAAGTTCTTTTCTACTCTTCGCAGCAAAAATAAAGAGAGGATATTACATGGGCGCGCGGAGATTTATCTTCGAGTGTTGAGAAGATCTCTCACGAGTGAGCGTAGCGAACGAGTGAGAGATTTTCAACACGAGAAGATGAATTTCGTATCTCCAAGCGCCCATGTAATATTCTGTTTATTATATAAATATCAATGAAGTATGTTTTGCCTTTTTCAGGCAATTCTTTCCGTGTATTTTTGAATAGCCATCGCAGTGGTGTTATTTTTCAATTTTTCGAATTAGAGAAAAATAGATATCTCATTGGTAATTATATAATAAATATAATATAATAAATACAACTATGTTGTGCAACAAATTTCAAGGCCTGATTGTCCGTATTTCCGTACCTTATAGTATTGTACGCCTTAATTATTTGTCTTTGATAAAACAGGCCAACAGCCAAGAGCAGCGCAATATCTTACACTTCCAGTTCACCGTGTGGCCTGACAAAGGAGTACCACATTATGCAACTGCCGTTCTTGGTCTAAGAAGAAAAGTCAAAGCATTGAATCCTCAGAATGCTGGCCCGGTGCTGGTTCATTGCAGGTACAAAAATTATTATCCGTTATTATTTTTTGGTGGTCAAAGACACCTCAGTTTTGCAGTGACTTCATTTATACGTCACTATTTTAGATCAGCTGAAAGACTTGTCTGCCATATTTATAATGTTCGTATGTTTGTTTTTTATTGTTTTAGTGCTGGTGTTGGTCGGACAGGTGCATACATCGTTATCGACGCCATGCTTGATCGAACCAAGAAGTTGCGGAATATCGAAATCTGTAACTATGTGGCGAAGATAAGAAAAGCTCGGCCATATATGGTTCAAACTGATGTAAGGATACTGATTTCGTTGCGCTATAATACATTATTTACTCTTAGATTGTTTCATGGCTTAAATGCTGCTCTCTACCTATAAAACACATCCAAATGCATCTAATAATTTTTAACATTTTCTCTATATTTCGTGACTAGGAGCAGTACGTGTTTATCCATTTGGCTGTACTTGAAGTACTAACATGTGGCAACACGGAGATCCAAGCACACAACCTGCAGAATGTCATGAAGAAACTGTCCACGATCAACCCACAGAAACAAATCAGTGGTTTTGCTGCAGAATTTGAGGTTTGCCTTCCGAATTAAACGAAAAACCTGTTTTATTTTGTAATCATTGTGTCTTAAAGTAACATGAAAAGAATTATGAATAGAACCACGTGAATTGTCATTGATTCCTCTCTCCTTTCCTTGCAAATTTTCTTTTTCCATCTCTTCCTATACTTTTCTTTCTTTCTTTCTTTCTTTGATATTTCGCTTCAATTTGAGTTGGAATGCACCTGATAGATATCTATATCATTGTGTGTACAGCGTCTAAACCTGGTCACAGCTGATTATGTAGAAGACGAGTGTGACATCGGTCAAGCGGCGGAGAACGCGTCGAAAAATCGATACCCTGACGTCATAGCTTGTGAGTATTAAAACCCCTATTTAGCGCAAACACACAGGCCTATCGTTCATCAGTGTTTACAGCAACCTTAACCCCATTCTTTTACGATTGTTTAGTGAATAGCTGCAGAGTTCTTCTTACAAAAGAAGATGCTACCGAAACAGACTCGGTCTACATTAACGCATCTTTCAACCACGTGAGTACAGGCTGTTTTCGTTACGATTAGTGCATATTTTGTACGGCTTTAAGTGCACAATACGCAGGTACCGTTAACATGCTCCAGCAGACTGTATTTTTCGATCAAGAACAATAACTTATTGCAAGGTCATCTCGTTGTGAAACACGAAAAGGTCACGAGTTACTTTAAATTTTTTTCTTTATTCTATCGGCCTCTGACTCAGAGAAACCTTCTTGAAAATTCCTTGCCGTTTCCCAATCCCCCCCTTTATTTCAACTCAGGCATCTTTTTATATTTATTATTGTTATTATCTAATTACATGGTATACTATATAGGCCTACAGAGAGCGCAACGCCTTCATCTTGACACAAGCTCCATTACAGAACACCATCGAAGATTTCTGGATCATGGTTGTGAATTATGACATCAAAACGATCGTGATGCTTAACACACTCGAAGAAGAAAATGAGGTACGTCTTAAAAACGTGACAAAATGAACAGGAGGACATGATAAGAAGCAACCTGCCAACAAATTTTACATCCACATTTAATGGAATCTGGAAAGATATTACATTGTGGATTCTACGAATCTGTGTCGTCAAAGCAGCTCAATTTGGAGAGGACAAAACAAAAGAAATTTAATCTCAAGAGAATTGGAAAACTATTATTTTGTCCTCCAAATTGAGCTGCATTCCGAAGTGCTGCAACTGACAGCTCTGATCAATAAGAGGACAGACACATAGAATGACAAATCGCTGGCGCACGGATCTAGCTGCGCTCGTGGTTCCACTTGAGTTTTGAACATTTTAAGATGTCATCTATGATTAATAAGAGGATAGTCAATGGAAATCTATGTGCGATTTGTCTAGCTCAGTAGTACAATTCCGAAGGTCGTGGGTTCGAATCCCAGCGAGGTCGGAAATTAATTTTTCCGAATTTAATTCCAAGGGCTTTCGCCCGGAATAACCTCGTTCCCAAGCACTACAACTTACCTATATTATCTTCTACTATTTCATTAGTGCCACGCGGTCCACATACTCTCATCTTTACTGCAGTTTTGTTACGTTGACAGCAATTTCCACAATACTGGCCGCAAACAGAAGCAGAGACATACGGTAATGTCACAGTAGAGTTACTCAGTTCACAAGACATCGGCGAACTTGTTTCAAGGCGGTTCAAAGTGACTTATAAGTCGGTAAGTCCATTCAAAGATTACTTCATTTAGATCCAGGAACAACACAGTGGAAACAATGGCAAATTGTTTACTGTCCGTTTTTTCTCAACCTCGCCGCGTCATTTTCTGTTATATGTTTAACTGCAAGTGTTGAGGCCACTAGCTCAACAGCATAGAATTCCTGTTTTCCCGCCGTTTTGTGCAGTGTGAGTCCGCTAACCAGTTAATGTCGCTGTCGCGTCACGTCGTGTGCACGTTGTCATTTGTAGTGTTAGTGTTAATGTGATCATCAGCTTCATGTGTTATGTTCTCGTGCAGTGTGTTCATCAATTGGTAAGTTCTTTGCCATTACTTGCTTGCAGTATTGTACCATCGTAATGTAATGCTCTTTGTTTTAGGATTTTACTGTGAATCGGGTACCTGTGAAACCTTTTGATGAATAAATCAAATTCAGTACATATGAAGTTGAGACATGTGTGTGTCTAATCCTACAGCAAGAAAGTAAAACGTTTCTATGCATTCCAAATATTTTGCTTGTAAAACAGATATCTTTTCTTCACTGCACCAGACATCATTGTAGTGAAACCTGTAGCGCGCTAATTACACTTTGCAATCAGTGCTCATGCGCAATAGGCGACGAATGATTTTACATTTACTACAGCATTGCGCATGCGCAGGTGTTGAATTCTTGTTAACATTTTTATTTTTTTCTTACCCTTTTGTGCACCAAGGAAAAATAATAAGAAACAATGTTTTCCGAGGTTAAGCAGCTTTTAAGGTTTGGTTTTCTTTTATTTCTATTTTAGTCGAGTATTCGTGTTCAACATCTGCAGCACTTGAAATGGGCCGACAAGTGTATTCCTGCCAATCCTCAAACTGTGTTAGACTTGCTAAACGAAGTTGAACAATCCCAAAGACAGTCCAGCAACGCTACACCAGTCGTCGTACAATGCAGGTTAGGATCTTTTGGTGTCTTACACTGGGTGGGTGCCATCAGATCAGATCCTCGAAAATTTCTGTACCTATCGTTACTGTATTTCAGGGTCGGATTTAAGGGGGGCAATATGATGGACTGCGCACCGCCTCCCCCTCCCCCCCCCCCCCCCCCCAGTTTGAGAAGGCCGATTTTTGCTCTTTTGTCCCGGAACGCAGGAAATAGCATTTCTGTAAACCATATTTTAAAAATTTCACCAAGAACATTGTCCAGACCTCCTTGTTTTCGTTTTGCATGGTCAGCGGTGAGACTCGTCTAACGCCAAATTACCCTATTTCCCTAGAAATTAATGCTGCTAAAATAAGTTCTTTACTCAAGTGTCTTTTTTTTCTTCCAGTAATGGTGTTGGTCGAAGTGGGACGTTCTGTACAATATCTTCTATTTTGGAGAGAATGAAGCAAGAGCAAGTCATCGATGTGTTCCAAGTGGTCAAATGTATGCGTTCAAACCGTCCAGGAGCTGTTGAATCACTGGTAAGATAGCGTATGAACTGTGCGCAGTAACTGACAGCCTAAACAAATACTGAAACCAGAACTCAATCAAAGACCTGACTCATTCCAACCAATTATATTTTTGCGCGCAGATTGAACATTAAGGATAATTTACTATTGATTGCGCGTAAAAGACGAGAGTGACAAATAAATAATAGGAAAAGTACGTTGGTATTTGCGACGCTCCTACTAAAGTAAGAAATTGCGCGCGATATTTGCCTCATCATGTACCCACATTACATTTCTTTCGAATATTAATTTCGTCGAGCTTGCGCAGTAAGAAATAAAGGTTCTGGACCGGCTACGAGATTGCGTCGGCGTGACCTGAAATATTTAGAATTCTAAAATAAGAGCATACATATATTTAAGCTAAACAATTTTGCCGCTAATAATTTTCTTCTTTGACTTTTCAGACCCAGTACATCTTCTGCTACCAAATCATTCAGAAATACCTCGATTCTTTCAGTGACTATGCTAACTTTTCCAATAGCTAAATGCACATGCGCAGTGAGGTCAACGAGACCAGGAAAGCTTCAAGAAATAAATAAATAAAATAAAAAACTGGAATAGGAGTTTTTAAATCATATAACGAAGAATAGTTTTATAAATGATATAATAGATGAACAGTATTGCTACCAATTTTTGATAAAATCAAAATCGAGAATTTGCACTCAAAAGCAAATTTTATAAGATATAAATATAAAAGTAACGAACTTTTGCTGGGATTATATTTGCTATTACAGAAATTATTTTGATAAAACTATTTGCAAAAAGAAAATATTGTTACAATTCGAATTTTTTTCATTCGTTATAAGAAAATATATTATAACTGTGTATGTTTACAGATTGATAAAACCGTTGTTTGTTAAACTGTTTTTAATAATGTTTTTAATTTTAGAGCATTTGTCTTTTCTCTTTTATCCCTCTTTTTTTAATTTGGCAGTATAATATATTCTGGAGGAAGGGAAATAAAAGGAAAACGAATTGCAAAGAAAAGAGATGAGAGATATTAAGGGCATAGGGTAAGCAGGTATAATCGTGAGGGAAGAGAAGAGAAGAGAAGAGAAGAGAAGAGAAGAGAAGAGAAGAGAAGAGAAGAAGAGAAGAGAAGAGAAGAGAAGAGAAGAGAAGAGAAGAGGAGAGAGAGGAGTAGAAGCTGGTCTCGCCTCCCCGAAGAGAGAAGGAGAAGAGAAGAAAACATCAAAATTCGATAAAAGGGAAATATTAGAGTGGTTTTCATTAACCCGTGAAACAAAAGTTACTTATTAGATGGTAATAGCCAGATTCAAAAAATAAAGAAAAAAAAGAGTTAGAGCGCGTAATAGTACTAAATATGCTAAACAAAAATGTATATCACGGGTTTATGAAATTCGCTCTAAAACATGCAGTCGCCAAAACACAACATTGACCCATGCTCCCCTCGTACTGATGTATTCCGTGAGAACCTGTTATAGAGAAACACATCCCATCCAAGATGGCGGCTTCTGGAGGAAGTTTAACAACAACTCGAGCTTTTGCTCAAAAACTCAACAAGTAATACAACACTTTCAACCGAATTTTATTCCTAATACCTTCCACTATCTTATGTATATATTATTTTGTCCTTTTTTCTAGAAACCAGGCCGCTGCAGAAGTTCGTCGTAATGTTTCTTCAGTCGTTATACAATCAAATAAAAGATCTTCAAATGGTTCTTCATTTATGTATCTTGCTTCGGGGACGGTAAGTTCAGGAATCCTTCCTCTTCTCATTCTCTCTTTCAAATACAGTATTTTATTTTCTAATATTTTGCACTAAATCAAAACAAACTCGGTTCGCAGTGTTGCATAAATCATTTATTTTTGCTCGCTGAAGCGTGGACCTTAGCGCAACACGTTTCTTTAAAAAAATATTTTCAACTTTAACTAAAGGAATTTGGACTCGGGATTATTCTAGAAAGAGTACTGTTCGTGTATATGTAGCTTTAGGTAATCTTGAAGCTGTGAATGAGGTTTCTTGCTGGGTTATTGTTGTTTTAAGTCTAGAGTTTATTGTTCTAAGATGTATTTTAATTTGTCTGGTGGAGGCGTTGTTTCAATCAAGTGTATTAGCTTGGCAATAAGCCATGCTTTGCTGAAATAAAAAATATACAAAAACACAGCAAGATTGTTTTGTGGAAAACCCCTTTTGGGTTGAAACATGCTGTGGTAAACCTAACCTGTTTATAATCATTCTATTTCTAATCCCAAATGATCATGTTACAGTATTATAGCCTTGACAGATGACAAATTTCGTCTTATCATTTGAAATTCCAAATTTCATCTTGACATTTTAAGTATAATTTTATTTTTGCTTTATCTTTCATTAATATTCCTTATTCGCCATGCATCAACAACCAGTCTAACTAGATTAACTTTTTAGTTATTTTAGATAGGTTGTACCTCACGTTCTGGACAATTTCTCTTTAATATCTTTGGTTAATGTAAACATTGAGCTAGTTAAATAAAATCTATGTCTATGTTAGTCATGTACTTATTGTACAAAAATGTTTTACACGTTTGAATGATAACCTCATGCCATGTCCAAAAAACCTTAATTTCTAAAAAAAAATTAACTAATTATAATAATCATTTTCAATTGTTTGGGGAGATTTTTTGCACTCTTCAAATTAAAGGGTTTTTGGGCTTATTCTGATTGTAATATATCCAATTTTTTCTCTAAGATTGATCTAGAATTGAGTTTTTTTTGTCCATCAAACAGCTGGTTGACAGCTGTTTTGACTTCAATTATGTTAGTTCCATTATAAACTGTATTACAGTCCCTTGATAATCATTACTTTCTTTAACTGATCATACCCAAAACGTTCCATACAAGTTCATACATTAGCTTTAACATAAAGTAATTTTCTCAAGTTATTTTGAAAAGAAAAACATACGTTAATAAAACAGTTTTAGACTATTTATTTATATGTCATGAAATCAGGGCCCAGTTGTATGAAGCCTGGATAGCTCTATCTGGCAGATAAATCCTTATCCAGTGGATAAGTTGATGCTGTTATCTAATTAATTTATCCATTGGATAAGATTTATCCGTTGGATAATGCTATCCAGGCTTTGTACAACCGGGTCCAGATGATTCTAGACAAAATAAGACAACCATTAAATTTATTTAGAAAAAAAATCTTAGCCCCATTAAAAACCCCTAAACGTTTCTTTCTCACTAACCCAATCAAAACTTTGTCTCGCATTCATTGACCTACCCAACCTTCGATCAGTACAGGTTATCCACCACCTCCTCAAGTAAAACCTTTCCTTTAAATTTTCTATTTACATTCCAACCTCTTTTTTACAGGTACCATTGACAGAGGTGGTTGATCCTTTAGACTTTGAAGACTTCATTCTCCAGAGCCAACCCCTCAATGACAAGGAACCAGACAGTGGTATGCTAGAGTTCCCAGATGATGATATAGAGGTGACAACCATTCCAAGATACTGTAGAACTGTTCAACCTACAATTCCTAAGGATATTGGGTAAATATTTTTGTAAATATATAGCAGTTCAGCAATAAGTACTACAATTAATAATAATAATAGAATAAATAAATGTTAGCAACATGTGCATCATCTTCATGACTTTTGAGATGTATAGTCTCTCCATCATTTTAAAGAACCATCTCATTATCATCATCAGTATATAGTAATATCATTATTTTTACATAATATCATTCCCTGCCCCCCCCCCCCCCCCTCCTGCATCATCTTCATCATCATCAGATAACTACATTAATGCCTTCATTGCCATGTCAGTCTTCTTCATCACCAACAACATCATCATCATCATCGTCACTCTCACAGGCAATGTCTTCATGATCATTATCATCATCCGCAGCTGCATTCTTATTATTATAACTATCATTAGTTATAATTTTCGTAGCTATTTGATACCCTAAATATCTGATTTTGATCAATATATATTGTTTCCTAGACATGACAGTGATCCCCACCTTAAGGACTGCATTCACTCATACACAGCAGATTGGTCCATTGTTAATAGAAGGTACTGTAAACTTCCAATTAATTTTATAACACAAGCTTTCCAACTGTAAAAAAGCTATTATTTTTAGAGAGAATAAGAGAAAAATATCAAATGCCCTTGGCGGGAATCGAACCCATGTCTTCGGTTTAAATAAATTTACGGTGTTCAACTTACCTATAGAGAAATAAAATATCACTCTGGGATCCTCACGAATACCCTACATTTCATATTCCGGCTGCGTTACCAGCGTGGTAGGTCCTTGTAGTGTAGTGGTTAACACATCGGACTAGAATACTGAAGACGTGGGTTCGATTCCCGCCAAGGACATTTGATATTTTTCTCTTATTCTTTCTATTTCATTATACATACCGAACGCATAATCTATTACTACTCTATTATTTTTAGGGGGAGGGAAGGAAAGAGACTTATAATTTATAGACTTTTAGAGTTATATTTGTATATTAAAATCAATGAACATTTTGTTTTGTATAAATTTCTTGAAAGGTATCAGTTCAGATGTTCTGAGGAAGGAAAACCTGATTCCCGCCGGCAAATTTCTCACTCCAGAAGTTTTGTTGAGACCTTGCCTAAAAATCTTTATGAGATAGACGAGAAAAATAGAATCAAGGACCAGGTAAAGAACAAGATATAACTTAAAACAAATGAAAATAAAGTAATAAATGGAATTTAACAGTGGCATTTCCACAGAGTAGCTCTTAATCTATCGGGGAAAAAACCTCAAAGCATGATACTGTCTGGAAATTAGAACCTGGGTTGTCTTGGTGAGAGGCGAGCACTCTCATCACTAAGCCGCCTGTGCTCCCAGGTTGGCCTACACAATATATCTACTCCGACCCTCCTAACCCCCCTCCTTAGATGAGGAATGCAGGATATTTTTTGGGCCTATGCAACAACCCCTTGGAAATTCCATTTTCTCTCTTCAAGGTATAGCATAGATATTTGAATATTTTCTAAAATTATGCAGCTCATCCTCATCCCCTTCCCTCCCCCTCACCTCTTCTTCCCCTCCCCCAAACTCCTCCATGGGAAGTAGAGGTAAAGGTAGAGGTAGAGGAGTTAAAACCATGGTTATAAAAAACTATCAATATTAGGATAAAGATGATGCAGACATAAGTGCTGATGAAGATACCAAGCCACAAGATGATTTACCCAAGGGTAGCTGGGCATCAAGGTGAGAAACAATTTTTATAAACCTTTTCAAAATAAAGGAAATTATTAAATCACATTTCTATTGGATTTTTGAAGCTGATCATTGCCTTTGAGTACAATGAAACAAAGAACTTGGACAGTAGATCAAGGGAACTTATAATACTATGAACCATATTTTGGTCATGTTGAGTGCTGTGTGTACATGTAGTTACATGTATTAAGTATGCAGGATGGACTGAACCCAAGAGAAGTGTTAAAACAAGCATGGCATTTAGTAGTGTGATTCTCAACACTTCTCAAGTGTTCTGCCGACCCCCACATACTTTACTACACACAGCACAGTTTTACTTAATTACAAATTACAAATAGAAATGACACAATAGAAGTGCATGCCCATGCTGTGTGCTCTCATACTCCACACTCCCAACCAATTAGAATGCAATGTAGCAGTTATTTTATCATGAAGAAATAGAAAACATACGGGGATTGGCAGAATACGAGAAGTGTTAGGAGAATCATGATGTGTAGCGGAATGCTTCTCAACACTTCTCAAGTGTTCAGCCAATCCCCAAGTGCTTTATAACTGCACACAGCACAGCAAGCGAGTTTTTTATTTCTTTTATAAAATGCAAATCAATCATAATGGGAGATTTATAACAGTTATTTTATAATTCTTTTTGGTGATATATTTGGGGTCCCAATGTTGATGCCTGTCTTGGCTTTTTGATAGGAACATGGGCAGACTTGTAAACATACAGGTACAAAGACAGGCAGTAAGGTTGGTAAATAGAAAGGCAGAAACCAAACAGAATGGCAGACGGGAATGAAGAAATAAATTGAGAATGAAAGGGAAGAAAGAGGTTGATTGGCGGTTGGCAGACAGTCAGTCAGTCAGATAGACATACATACGACAAGAAGAAACAAAACAGAAAATTGGCAGGTGGGAATGGAGAAATAAATGGAGAATGAAAGGGAAGAAAAAGGTTGATTGGAATGTTAGACATTCAGACAGACTAGATATTATACTGTACAACAAGAAAAGACATTCCAGAGAAAGAGTCTTCGAGCGTGTTTTAGTTGTTGAGTTGATAAATTGATAATTTAATTGAGATTGAGACGGCATCACTTTACTTTTATTCTGTGTTCCACAGTATCTTTGATCTACAGTCTTCCCAACCAGATGAACTATTTCCAACCCTTCTAGAGAGAATACCAACAGAAGAAGTTGATAATCACAACCACCATCAGCGTACCATAAATCGTATTCATTCTTCTTTCTCAGTATTTCCAGTTCAACAGGTTAGCTACAAGTCACAAAAAAGAAATATTCAATTTGTGTCTTTGTTTAGAATTATTTATTATTTTTCATTATCTTCAATTTATATTATGTGGACCCTAGCTCCACCTGTACTGTATAAAGGAGCAAGGTGCATTCTGGTATAGCTTGGGTATGAGCACCTTGAATTGTTTTTTGTTTTAGGAAGAAGGAATAGAGCGTAGAGTACCAGCTACAATTCCTCAAGAACACTTTGGGCAGAGAGTTTTGGTCAAGTGTCTGCAAATGAAGTAAGAAGACTGACAGCAAAACTCATTCTCACTCATACAATTAAGAGAAGTTTTATAAGAAATCTCAAATGGGTTGGGAAAAAATCTAGCAATTAAAATTTTTTGATTTTTCTTTAGATTGGAACTTGAAGTAGAGCCTATTTTTGCAAGCATGGCTTTGTATGATCTTCGCGTTAAGAAAAAGGTATGGTTTTCATTAAGAAGAGTTTCAATTTCATAGGCATAAATTATCACCTTCTTTAACAATCACCACCAAATCATTTTCATCACCATCGTCATACTTTTTCATCATTATCAACATCACCATCATTGTCATCTTTGTCATAACCATCATCATTTATTATCACCATCATCATCATCATTATTGTCATCTTTGTCATAACCATCATCATTTATTATCACCATCATCATCATCATTATTGTCATCTTTGTCATTACCATCATCATTTATTATCACCATCATCATCATTATTGTCATCTTTGTCATTACCATCATCATTTATTATCACCATCATCACCATCATTGTCATCTTTGTCATAACCATCATCATTTATTATCACCATCATCACCATCATTGCCATCCTTGTCATTACCATCATCATTTATTATCACCATCATCACCATCATTGTCATCTTTGTCATAACCATCATCATTTATTATCACTATCATCATCATTATTGTCATCTTTGTCATTACCATCATCATTTATTATCACCATCATCATTATTGTCATCTTTGTCATTACCATCATCATTTGTTATCCCCATCATCACTGTCATTATCATCATAACCATCATCATTTATTATCACCATCCTCATCATCATTATTGTCATCTTTGTCATTACCATCATCATTTATTATCATCATCATCATTATTGTCATCTTTGTCATTACCATCATCATTTGTTATCCCCATCATCACTGTCATTATCATCATAACCATCGTCATTTATTATCACCATCCTCATCATCATTATTGTCATCTTTGTCATTACCATCATCATTTATTATCCCCATCTTCACTGTCATTATCATCATAACCATCATCATCATCATCATCAAAACTGCAAATACAAAATAGTTACTCCTCAGCTATTTTCCTTGGATATCTTCTAATCCTGTGAGGTTCTTTCTTTGCTAGATATCAGAGAATTTCTACTTTGACATGAATCCAGAGTGGTGTCGTAAGCTGCTAAAAGAAACAACCCCTAGGATCGATATCTCGACCCTCAGCCGATCAGCCATCTTCTCCATCACATACCCATCAACTGACGTGTTTCTGGTCATTAAACTAGAGAAGATCTTACAACAAGGAGATATCAGTGATATCGCTGAGCCATACATGAAGGACACAGATAATCAAAAGGTACAAAATTGTATAGGCCAATCTTCGTTTACGTTTTTTCCTCATTAGCATAAAAAGCGGTATGACTTACAAAGAAATGTATGGTCCTTTGGCAGGACTTGCCACACAACCATACATTTCTTTGTAATTTATAGTGTTTTTGAAAAAATCCCAAAATATTGAACATATTACTCTCAAATTTTCAGTAGTTACTAAATAAGACATTCTCGTTCAATTTCTGGAGTCGGTTTGCTCGTAGCTTGAAATGTTTTTGTACTAATGAGGAAAAAATGTAAACAAAGATCGGCCTATGAGTGCTCACCATTATTCCTCTTTCAACCACACATGTTAAAACAAGATTCAAAGCTGACAAAACCAACAATTTTTCTCATTCTCATTTTCGTTCTTTAACCTTTTTCCTGGGTATTTCCAATTTTTTTGGGGGTAAAAACTACCTAGAAAAAAAAAATATTTTGGTAAATTATATTCACGCTTAAAACTCTGGCATTTCAAAACTACAAGCAAGGTTTTACTTGATGTATGACTACTCTTTTTACTCTTTGTTCATATATGGTATTATGATTTGCATTCCCAGCAACGGGATAAAGTGCGTAATTCAGTTATAAACAGCGCTGAGAGGCTTGGGAAGTATCGTATGCCCTTTGCGTGGACTGCTATCCATTTGATTGACATCATTAGTGGAGCTGCAAGCACAGACGCTAGTGTGAGTACTGAAAGAGATTCTGGGTCTGCTGGGACTCCTGGACGAAAGGTAAATGTAAGTAAATGTAACTAAAAATGTCTTTGAAATAATACTCCTATTTCAAATTTGTCTTTGCTCAGCCTTAAGGCTCGATGGTGTGCAAATGCCTTCTTTTCTTTTTTAAGGTCCAATATTTTAATGCACAACAGAGGCTGAAGGCTTAGCAAAGACAAACTGGAAACTGGAAAATTTACTAATAGTATTAATAATGATTAATAATTATTATTGGTGGTAGCAAATTGTGTATTAATGTAAATGATCACTTGAGACTGCTGTGTGTTGCAGAGATAATAAAATTTTACCAATCGGTGAGTATGTGTGGTCATGGCACTGCACAGCTGTGGTCATGGCACTGCACATTTGTGGTCACAGCACTGCACATCAGGTGGCCACAAATCTGCACATCTGTGGTCATGGCACTGCATGTCTGTGACGATGGCACTGCTTGTTTGTGGTCATGGTACTGCACAGCTGTGGTCATGTCACTGCATGTCTGGTCATTTCACTGCATTTCTGTGGTCATGGCACTGCACAACTGTGGTCACGGCACTGCACAGCTGTGGTCATGGCACTGCATGTCTGTGGTCATAGCACTGCACATCAGGTGGTCACACATCTGCACATCTGTGGTCATGGCACTGCATGTCTGTGGCGACAGCACTGCATGTTTGTGGTCATGGCACTGCACATTTGTGGTCACAGCACTACATGTCTGTGGTCACAGCACTGCACGTCTGTGGTCATGGCACTGCACATTTGTGGTCACGGTACTGCTCATCTGTGGTCACAAGTCTGCCCCAGCCTATCCTCCAGTGGAGTATACAAACCCGAGTTATATTTGTGTTGTACTTTGCATTGATAGTAATTAAAAATAAATAAAAAGATAGTTGATTTCTTATGCATGTTTTCCCTGTTCATATACATACGCATCCATCATACGCTATTTTATCCCCACAGACCAGTTTAGACTCCCCAGCCGTTAACAAACCTGGAAAACGAGGAGATAGTTTCCCAAGATACATCAGCATGGCAGATCAAAGAAAATCCTTTCATGGACCCTATTTGGGAGAAGGATCAGACTTTGAGCTATTACCAGACCTCACAAAGTTTAGACCAGTCACCCTCACTGTCAGTAGCTTCTTTAAACAGGTAATTTATTAGTTCTTTTGTATTTGATACCTGAACTTGGCATCACTCATGAGTTAACTGTTGTTTCTCTCCATTGATTCAAGTATTCTGGGTTGACAGTTTTTCCTCACTCTGCAAAACCAAACACTGTAATTTCTGATTCCATCTGTGAGTTAGCCATCTAATCTCCAATTCGATCCATAAGTTATCCATATGCCCTAACTTTGATCAGCCCAGAGGCTGTTTCAGGGTTTGATCTGTGAGTTAGCCATGCCCTGACTTTGATCAGCCAGAGGTTGTTTCAGGGTTCGATGTGTGAGTTATCCATACCCTGACTTTGATCAGCCCAGAGGCTGTTTCAGGGTTAGATGTGTGAGTTAGCCATGCCCTGACTTTGATCAGCCCAGAGGTTGCTTCAAGGTCAATAATATTTTAAGGTTATATAGTTCTTACATCCAGTCTAGTAATTTCTTATTTATTTCCACTTGTCACAATTATGCAGGAGTCTGATAAACTCAAGGATGAAGACCTGTACAAGTTCCTAGCAGATATAAAGCGTCCCTCATCTGTTCTTAAGCGGTTGAAGTGCATCCCAGGTTTGTATAGGGATTTCTAATATGATATTGTGCTGCGAGTATTTAATGTATTGGGGAGTGTCCAATGACATGTCTAATCCACTCTTAAAATTATGTTGAATGCAAGACTAACATGGAAATACAAATAAAAAGAAATGCCACAAAATAATTCCATGGAGAAAAAGTGTGATTTCTTTAGTATTTCCATGTTAGCCTCCCATCCACAATACTTTTGACAATCACTTCTGTTATTCCCAGGTACTTTAAAACTGGATATATCACCCCCTGGAGATTCACCACCATATTGTTTGACCCCAGAGCTGCAGCAAGTAAGTATACTTATACAAACGTCAGTGGTGGTGTTTTTCAATATTATAGAGTTTAAGCAAAGCTTAAGGAAAAAAGGATGCTTTATTATTTTATTTTCTTTAAAAAACTGATTTGAGGGCATGACAGAAAGAACAGGCATAAGAATCTAACAAAACTTTATAAAGGATGTTGGGGAGAAAGGGTTTTTATCAGTAAGATAGCCTTGGAACTGTCCAACATTTGTTCAACTATGACCATCCTTGTACTCCTAGGTGTATCCTTACCCTGACGGCCAAGGAAGACCAACAAAAGAAGTTGAGGAATTTGCTCCAAAAGAAGTCTATTCTCCTTTTCTTACCTACCAGTAAGCTACTATATACCATGAAAAATATTTTTTCTGTATAGGAACTCACTTGTTTGGTGCTCTAGCCTTACAATCTTTTTTTTTTGTAGGAATATTCTTTACATTTATCCTCAATCTGTAAACTTCTCGAGTCGAGGCGGCTCTGCTAGGAACATTGCCATCAAGATACAGTTTATGGCAAGTGAGGATGTGCACTCTGCTGTAGAGGTAACAATGGATGCATTAGACTGGCTTGATTTTATCATCTTACAATATTAATGGGTGTTTTTGTCTTGCTTCAGTGTATTTTTGGAAAGTCAAGTTGCCCAGCACTGTCTTCAGAAGCCTGGATGCCAGTTACATATCATAACAAGTGAGTGAGAAATGTAATGTAATGATGATGATATTCATGGTCATGATGATGGTCTAGATGGTAATGATGGTCATAAAGATATTTAGTTAATAAGGATGATGATGATATGATGATGATGATAATGATAACTGATGACGTGGATGAGAAGGACTGTATTGAGAAGATATTGATAGTGGTGACAATGATAATGATGATGATGTTGATGATGATGGTAGTGATGAAGATAAAGATCTTTAGTTATAATGTTGATGATGATGGTGGTGGTGGTGGTGATGACTGATAATGTGGACAAGAAATGTTTAGAAGATGATGATGATGAAGATGATGAAAATAATGATCAAGATCATGACATTGATAATGATGATGGTGATGGTGATGACTGATACATGTAATGTCGACAAGAAGGACTGTGTTTAGAAAATGATGATGATGATGTTGATAATGGTGATGAAAATCGTGATCAAGATCATGATGTTGATGATGATGATGATGTCGATGACTGATAATGTAGATAAAAAGAACTGTGTTTAGAAAATGATCATGATCATGATGTTGCTGCTGATGTTGATGATGATGATTGATAGTGTTCTTGCACACATGTTTTAACTTTGAATTTCTTGTTTTCCTAATCAGATCACCAGACTTCTATGAAGAGATTAAAGTCAAGATTCCACCTCACTTGACAGATCAGCACCATATTCTCTTCTCATTTTATCACATAAGTTGTTCTCCAGGGAAGAAACCAGAGGAGAAGGATACAGTGGAAATACCTATTGGTTATACGGTATGTCATATTTAAATAACAACAATTCAGCAAGGATAAGTTAAGCCTCTTCACCATTAGCATTGAGTTGTTTATCTGTCCTCCAAAATGGAGAATCTTGCCTTTTCCCAGTCTACTTCTTTGCATTGATTGATCCTTATATTTTTTTGCAGTGGATTCCTGCACTAAAGGATGGTCGCCTGTCGCTTGGTGAATTTCATCTGCCTGTCTCACTTGAGAAGCCTCCACAAGGCTACAGCATGTTGTCTACTGAGGTCAGTATGGAATATCGAGATGAGCCATTTTTGGGATGGGCTGCAGAAACATTAACCCCACCCCCACCCCCCCAAACATTTTAAAACTTCCTAAAAATGTTTTTATTCATTTATAAAATTACATTACTTTATATGAATACCACATTTTATTGACTTGCACAGCATAGATAGCTTCTCCTCTTCCTTCAGTCATTGAGCATGCACGATCCTGTATCACCTACATTACTAGTGTCAGACCATGTAGAACTACAAATAGAGTAGCTTGAGAAAGAGATTAAAGGAAATTTACTCATGATCTTGTTTATATTTTTTAGGTTCAACTGCCAGGGATAAAGTGGGTTGAGGGACACAAAGGGGTGTTTCACGTGACTGTCAGGGCTGTGTCATCCATTCATACACAGGTATCCCACATCTCAGGTCTACTTACTTTACTTTGATTTTGCTTTTGTTTTATTTGCTTTAATTGTGTCATGTGTCATGTAGAAATCATTCTAGCTGGATGTAACACGTCATGCCATACTAAGTCATACATTATTCCACCACATTTAGTAGTTATTAGTGCTCTTTACAAACTGTGAGTCAACCAAATATCTCTCCCTTATCAAGGACCAACACATTCATAAGTTCCTCAAGATGTGTCATCACATCGAAGGACGCTTACAGTCCCCATCACGCAGTACCGAGGGAAACCTAGAGATGGTGTTACGCAAAAGTATACTAGACCTACCCAAAGCACGCGAAGAAGCTCTTGTTAGATTCCTGCATATCATACTGGACAAGCTGATCTTGCTTCTTGTCCGCCCACCCATCATATCAGGAATAGTAGGTATGTAACACGTACTTGTGTTAAAAAAAGGATATACATTACCATAAAGTGAAATTCCTGCAATAGAGGTTTTGCACCATCACGTGCCCATCCCATAATACTGCCTGGGCTGCCTGTGATTTAGATGGCACAATAATAAAATACCTTTGCTCTTGGAAATTTAATTCTTTCTCATGTAAAATGACTGTATTGTTCCTGCCATCTAACATGGCTGCCTTTTATTTTATTTTATTTTATTTTATTTTATTTTATTTTATTTTATTTTATTTTATTTTATTTTATTTTATTTTATTTTATTTTATTTTATTTTATTTTATTTTATTTTATTTTATTTTATTTTATTTTATTTTATTTTATTTTATTTTATTTTATTTTATTTTATTTTATTTTATTTTATTTTTTTCAGAATATTTTTTCCTCACTTTTAATATTCCTACACTAATTTTTCTTCGTTTCAGTTAATATTGGTCAGGCAGCATTCGAATCTCTGGCCCAGATTGTTTTTCAATTACACAAGTTACTAGAGAACAGCCAAGATGAGCATAACAGGAACCACATACTGGCATCGTATGTTACGTATCACTTCTCTGCTCCTTACACACCATCTCCTTCTTCCAGTCCTATTTGTTCAGGTAAATGTTTGAAATTCAGAATTGCATTAATTCATATGACTCCCCCCCCTTTTCTCCCTGCATAATAATTGTTGACCCACCACCTTTTTACACCAGCCCCCCCCCCCCCCCCCCTTCCATAGAAAAAATGACCAGTCCCTTACAGCTTGTTGACGGTTCGACATGTGCTAACATTGAAATTGTTTTTCCATAAGAATGGTTATCGTATGAGTAGGACTTATGTACGCGGTACATGTATGACAGTGTACCATTCTTTATTTAACGTTAACGGTTGCGCATGAGAAGACACACGAATATGGATACAACTCAAACAACGAATCTTATTCTCAACAGAATGACATGAGGTCTGTAATGGGAAAACATTAAGACCAAGGTAAAAGTCTATTGCAATTTAATGTTTGAACGTTATTCATGCCAGGAAGTGAAAGCAACCGTCCAGTCAGCATGGCCATTGGTTCTACTCTAACAGCTCCAATGCAATCCAAGTCCAACCTAAGTAGCAGTAATCCTCAACTGAATGCCAGCAGCCAATCAGATGGACAAACCACAAAAGGCTCTGGATGGGACAGTGAGAAGACTAAGGAGGGCTCAGAGATATCCAACACGGCTGGTAATAGGAATAGCATGGCGGAGACGCGCATTGGAGCGATCAATATACCTGGACTCTCCACCGGTAGTAACAAAAAGGTAACCACAAGTCCAGGGAAAAAGTGAATACATAAGTGTCATTGGTCTCAGCTTTTTTATTGTTTTCTTTTAATCAGTCCGTTCACGAGGAACTGGCCTTGCAGTGGGCTGTTGCGAGTGGTCCAGTACGAGATAAGGCGATGAAACATGCTTGGTTCTTCTTCGAGCTCATGGTGAGACAGATCGTACAAATTTTAAATCTTAAATTTTTGTTAAATTTCAGCATGCAATTACTAGTTGTGAATATTGAAATAAAAATTATGGGACAAAAGCTGCAGATTCGGCGTAAAAACGTGTCTGCGATCCGCACAATCCAATTAACCGAAGTCCAGTCCATTCCACCCATGCACGGTTCCGGATTTTCCAAAATAAAAAAATCTCTCAAAATTCAAAATCTAGAAGCATAAATCAAGTTTTAGAGGTTGGACATGTTTTTGTTATGCATTAAGATTATCTATACCCATTCAAAAGCAGAAAATTCGACGGATTATTTTTTTTGCGATCCAAGATCCACGAGTCCAATTTTTCCCATACAAAAGTTGAGAAACGAGCATTATCTATATCATTAACAACAACAAACACATAAGCAATATGAATAACAGCAACAACAACAAAAACAACATTGATAATTGCCCTTGTTAAAAATACTATAAAGTAAGTACAAAATCAAAATGATTTCAAAAATCCATCGTATTCCATCGCTACCCCTAGGTGAAAAGCATGGCACAACATCTCGACAAAACCGATCGTTTCTTCGTGAGTCGCAAGACTAGATTCCCTGATCAGTTTCTTGACGATGTACGAGCTCTTGTCGCTACCACCATATCTGAGATTGTGAGCAAAAACAAGGACTTCAACTTAGTTCAAGATTTGAACTCCAGTCTTGGCTTCTTCCTGTACGACCTCCTATCTTTGGTGGACCGTGGCGTTGTCTTCTATCTGATTAAGAATTACTGTAAAGAGGTATGCTATTTTATCGCTTGTATACCTCTCACTATTATTCTTGCATGTTACGTCATATAGCCGCCATGTTGGCTGACTATACAAAGCATTCTTCATTAAACTTCTCTTGCTAGATCAACCAAGAGGGCGGCTGTTTCATTGTTATTTATATCTCAAGGGATTTTTTGGTCACGTGTTTGCACTCCAAGAATATTGTCATTGCACAACAAATTTGAAGCTCATTTTGAACTTCTATTGCGCAGCAACTCATGCGGCTGTATTATTTCTTTTACATTGTAACTTAAGTACATGTATTTGTATACTTTCCTTATAACAGATGATATATCAAAGTGGATTTTATCCAAGCCTCGCGCAACTTCGCCTCGAACTACTGCGCATCGTCTGCAGTCACGAACATTACGTCACCCTCAACCTACCCTTCCCAACCAAGTTGTATCCTTCAGAGTCTTCATCTCCAACAACATCGTTATCCTCTCTCAGCTCTGCTTCGGGTGATACCCTTACTCCTGCAAACAGTATGGCTGAGTTATCTTTGGCTTTCAGGAGACAGCATTACCTTGTTGGTCTTCTGTTGGCAGAGCTTGCCTTGGCGCTCGATGGAAGGTATCTATTGTAGAAATTCAATATAGATCATCTTATAATAATAGCTGTAATAGGTCTAAGGGTGGGGTTGTGTACAAAGGTAAAACCTCACGGCACGGTGACGGTACGAAATTGACCACGCAAGGTTCTTTCTCATCCAATGAATATTTTTAAGACCATCCTGCCACTGCATTGGATTTACTAGTACCCTTTCACAGTCGTGTGATGAAACGTTTTCAGTTATCCAAACGGTACAAGGACAAGGTTAAGGTTTCGAATATGTCTTAAGGCTTAAGAAAGTTGATTAACTTAACTTTCGTTAGTACCTTGGTATTTTCAGATGCATGCTCTACCCATCTTATTCCTCCGCACTTAATTGGTACCTCTGAAGTACAGCTAGTTTGTCTCCCTACACCAGTCATTACATGCTGTACCATACTTAATCTAACTATTTTCAATCCTACCAGTGACTATGGTCTCCAGTGTCAAGCGATTGACTGCATTAAAGACCTGCTCTCCTGTCACGACACAGACACCCGTTATGACAACCCTGTGTGTCGTAGTCGCGTGGCAGACCTCTACCTTCCTCTGCTGGGGATAGTTATCGATGCCCTTCCACAGCTTCATGGGTACCGAGCCGACGAACCTGAAGGCCTCAGCCCCGAAGTTGCAATGGCAATATCCACTTCTAGTATATCGACACGATACGATACACGACCTGAACTTGCCTCACAGGTTTGTATGATCCTGATTAAACAATAGCTGAGTTAGAGATTGAGAAGATGCGATGATGCCTTGCCCACTCTTTAGTATTCTTTACAGCACTCTTCATACGACTGTGAAAAGCTCGGCGCCGTATTCGTGCCTTGCCATTACCGTGATGTTATCTAGAATTTTGATTGGCTCTTTTTTTTTCTTGCGCAATGCGATTGCTATGGCAGTGCCGTGACCGTGTCCGCGCCGTGCTCATGCCCTGTTCCGGGTATTTGATTGGATGGAGATTAAATTGGTGTGATTGGTCTGGCGTATGCTTTGCCATGTACGACTGCGTTCGTGCTGCGAACTACTCCACATATGAGCGATTACCGCATTGAACCACAGGGAACCCGCTTGCAGAAAGTTAGAACCCTCCGTAACCGTACTGTATCTTACTGTAACCATAACTACGCGTTGTGATTGAATGAATTACTGGAAGAAAATTGGAAGCCATTTCAGTGTTATGGCATGTCGTACCATGCATGCACCTCTAAGCGCGCGTTTCCATTAACCATCTGTCTTCTAAAGCTTTCTGTATATTTTCAGCTGTCTAAACCACAACAGCTTACACAAGAAGCTACTCGAAGTCTTCTTATGGGATTCCTGTGGGTTTTGAAAAACATGGACCCAGGTACGCTCATGCTTTGGTGGTCAGATCAGGAACCACCGCGGTAAGTACCCTAAAAAGTATTACCTATAGCTGCTGATCTTTATAGAATTATAGGTAAAATCCTCTTGGGAGAATCTGATTTGTGTTCTAGAATTATCCTTAAAAATCCTACAAGGGTTATATCCAAATCAAGTGTACGAGCTGGTTTGCTTTTGTAACTAAAGAAACAGTCAAACCATTGCCCCGCGTTTTGTATAGCAAATCTTTTATTCTTGTAACGCAATCTTTTATTTTTGTAACGCATTTTTTTATTTTCGTAACGCAATCTTTTATTCTTGTAACGCATCACGAATAACGCATCACGCATCTCGGAGATATTAGCATATATTTGCTATCTTAAATTCGAGCGGAAAAAACGTTTATTGTATCGTATTGTATAATAGCACCGGCGTCATGCCTTAGGTCTTTTCTGAGTTTGAAAAAACGAGATGCATTCTATTCTGGCATTGGTACAATAGTACAATGATAGGTACAAACGATATTTGTACCCAAGCTAGACTAGGATGCACTACGTTTGGTAAAGGATTAACTTGTAAAATGGTTGCCTGTACAAACGTTTCATTAGTCGCATAAGGCAGAATTTATCGTATTTTCAAAAATCGCTGCAAACATATATTGCACCTGAAAGCACTGCAAAATTCGCCCGCGTAAACGGACGACCTTAAGGATCTGGCCCTAAGAGATCCATGCATCGGATTTTGCTAATATCATTCTCCGTCTTATTTACAGACTTGGTCTACTGCTTGACGTTCTTCATCTGTGCATTACTCAATTCGAGTACAGCGGAAGGAAGGAGACCCGACAGAAGAGCAGCGCCACCGTACCTCGAAGCAGGACAATAGATGATAAGAGGAAACTAGAAGAAATGCTACGTGGGCAGGCTGGAGCTGCACATGAAATGATGCAAAGGCATTCTCGCAATCAGAACACTTCACAAGGTACACTGGTGGGGGTTAAAGGTGGGGGAGGGGGAGGGGAGGGGGGGAGTTGCCAAGGGCATCTGCTGTCAACCTCTGCTGTCTGTGTAAGATCAGCAGAAGCATAGGAAAGATACCCATAAACAAGTCCTAGACGCGGTAGGACTATAGCTGGGGAGGGCAATCTTCTGTTTAAAGTATCTTGAGCAGGAGCGTCTCTAGGGGAGGTCCTAGGGTGTCCGTGAAACCCCCCTTTACAGCTTGGAATTAGTTGGTTAGTATATAGCCTGCGTATCGGCCCTCAATACTCCACGATTAAGGGCTGCTACGCAAGCTAGTTAGCATAGCAAAAGGTGCATCGTCTTGAGTTTGTGCCCCCCCCCCTCCCCCCTCCTTCTACTTAAAATCCTAGATACGCCCCTGCTTGAGTCAAATAGGTTTTACTCCATTACGCGTTACTCATCTATAAGTCACAACTTAAAAGCTAGAAAGACCAACATTTCAATCATAGATATCGTAATTTGAATCATGCGTGTCACCAGGTTCTGAGCCTAAACTACGATGGCGTAAAGACAAGACACAGTGGAGAAAAGCAATCGATATTCAAGATAAGTATGTAACACACTAAACAACTGCGTCAAGCTTGTACTGTTACTTTACAACTACAGCTACTTTTTTGAGCGCGCAAACGATTTCATTAGTAATATTATTATGTTTAGATTTGATAAGTGAAAGTCTCTGGGAAAATAATCAAATAAGTTACATTGAGAGTAATCTTTACAGTCATTCTCAATCACATGCGCTGCTCTAGCGATTGTTTCTGTCGCGACGAAGAAGCTTTTAATGGACGTCAATCAAGGCGTTTCCATGACAATCTATAGGCACGTGCCCTTATAGCTTTGTATTTTCCGACATTGTTATGGAAACGCCTTGTGATTGACGTCCACCAAAACCTTCTTCGTCGCGACAGAAACAATCCTAGAGGGCGCGTGTAATTGAGAATTGCTGTAAACTGACGCAAGCGTAGACATTGATGCGTTGATCTCCAAGGTTTTATTTCAACTAAAGTCCGTAAGAAAAGATTGGTGTATAGACAAGACCAATCTTGAAGCAAACGAAAACACGTTGCGCCTTTGCGCACCTCATTGACGGGTTCGATTGAATAAGCTTCGGTCAACGCAGAACTAAAGTAATGCCGATTAGTCTTTTATTTTGTTGTGCATCGATGTATTCTAACCGTGTGTATTGCTTTAATAGAGCCTGTCCTGAGGTTGCTGTCGCAGCGCAGATCGAAGGCGCGTTATGCGCAGAAGTCAACATCATTGTTTTGGACACTTTAGAGCTGATTGTACAGGTATGCATGACTTTGTAACTTATATTAATGGTTCCGACTCATACAATATCGAATCAATCATCATTGCAATACTTTTCCTAGTAAAATAAAATCCTGTCTTACAAATAACTACACAGTATCTGTTTTAAAGAGTAGTACTACGAGGATTACAAAATTTTATTTTTATTTTTAAAATTTTTGTTCCACTTGAGAGTAACATTTAAATTTTATGAACGGGCATATTCTTATGTTACGAGATATTCTAGCGAATCAATCATCATTGCAGCAGTTTTCCTAGTGAAATAAAATCCTGTATCCTTAAATAACTACACAACATCTGGTTTAAAGAGTACTACGAGGATTACAAGACATTTTAAAAATTTTACAGAGAATTTTTCCACAGGAGAGTAACATTTTAATTTTACGAACCATGAAGTCGGAACCATGATTTTCGTGGTGATTCTATCATTATTTAGTTTTAAGGGTATTCTGTAATATTAATTCTTAATCATGCTCTCTCTACAGACGGTGTTCTCGTCAGACTCCCTTCGTGTTATTCTAAGTGGAGTCCTACGTGTTTTGCTTCATTGCTTGAACAGCAACCAAAGTGTAGAGGCCCTACAGAACATCTTCAACACCCAACGCTCTCTGGTAGCAAAGGTAATTGATTAATTTATCAACATAAAATGCGCGCATGTCTCTTTACTGTGATATAAAGACGCTGAGAGCTGTAGAGCACGAGAGAAGCAAGCTTAGAAACATGAGGCGTGGCTGTAGTCGACTTTAGATAAAGGGGGCTATATTCACAGGGGGCTATATTTACAGGGGGCTATATTTACAGGGGGCTATATTTACAGGGGGCTATATTCACAGGGGGAGGGAAGATTCCTGTCATTTAGTTTTGGTCCCATACCAATTCGACCCAGCCCGCAAATAAAAAAAATATTAATATTCTTAAAAATGAACAAAAATGAAGAGGTAACTATTAATTAACTAAACTTAATTGTTTTAACATTGTTTTCAGTCCCCAGAGCTTTTGTTTGAAGAAGATACAGAATTATGCGCAGATCTCTGCTCTCGACTGTTGAATCACTGTAGCTCGTCTATTGGCACGATTCGATCTCAGGCCAGTGCATCTCTGTATCTGTTGATGAGGCAGAACTTTGAATCCAATAGAGGCGAGGTAAGGTTTTTCATTCCCTCCCTCCCTCCCTCCCTCCCTCCCTCCCTCCCTCCCTCCCTCCCTCCCTCCATCCCTCCCTCCATCCCTCCCTCCCTCCCTCCCTCCATCCCTCCATCCCTCCCTCCATCCATCCATCCGTCCATCCGTAGGTCAACCTATGTCATCCAATCATTCATCCATACACATTCATCTCCCATCGACCCATCCTATTCCAGCCCACCCCATTCATTGCAGACAAATTCCTGTTTTTTTTCTTATTCTTTCATTTTCTCAACCATTCATGTTCCAAATCACTAATACCAACAATGACACACCCAGTACATCAAGATAAAGACATATATATTTTTGTAGAACTTCGCTCGAGTCAAAATGCAAGTTACCATGTCCCTGTCAACGCTCGTTGGTACTTCACACGTGAGTATACGTCTGCATTATTAATACGCTCTACGTCTTCATCAGTTTTATAAGTTTCTTCTAATATTATCCCTCTTTCTTTACTCTCTGTATAAAGTGCCAAAGTAGGATGTTGCTTATTTTATCAACTTAATATAAACTATTGTTACCTTCTCTTTTTAGTTTTAACTGAATTAGGGGGGGGGGGGGGGGGGACCTTTCTGTAGATCACTTTTTGAACTTGGCTACCTCATTAAAAATAAATATACCATTATTATAATAATCATCATTATTATTGTTAGGCCTTTAGTGAAGAATATCTACGAAGATCGCTCAAGACGATCATTACTTATGCGGAGTCTGACTATGAACTCAAGAATACCACATTCCCTGAACAGGTAATGTACGGAGAGATACTCAGATGGTTGTCAAGACTCTCAACTGTCTGCCTCTCAGTATTTATTGGTGATATCTTTTCTTTCGTTTGATTCCAAGGTTCGTGAACTTGTTTTCAATCTACACATGATTCTCACCGATACTGTCAAGATGAAGGAATTTCAGGAGGTATGTCCACTAAAAGGCTTTATTTCCTCTTCCATTTCTTCCATTTTCTCTTTCCCTTCCTTTCCCTTCCCTTCCCTTCCCTTCCCCTCCCTTCCATTCATTTTTGATTCCTGTGCTTTTAATCTCTATATAAAGTCATTTTAAACTCCCCAGAATTGTGATTTTTTTTTCAAATAATGCAATTATTTTCTACCAGGATCCTGAGATGCTAATTGATCTGATGTATAGAATAGCTAAAGGGTAAGATATATCTAATATGAATAATATGTCGTCTTGCGCACCCCAAGTTCGCTCGCGTATTTACGTCCCATTAAGTCAAAAACCTCCACGTACTGGAAAAAGCGTAGTAAGCTGGTTTATTGATACTTAACTTTTTGCCTTTTCCCAACAGCTATCAGAATTCTCCAGACCTTAGACTGACCTGGCTCAACAACATGGCATCCAAACACACCGAGGTAAATGCAGAATAGTTTATTATATTTACTGATTCTACCTACTTCCTTGTCGGGCTTCCTGTGCACAAGGAAGTATGAGAAAAGACTAGGATGTAGTTAGACGCGAGCAAACACATTGAATGCCTATCCAACGGTCTACAGGGCGCTCAGTTTCTTTCCTTGTTTGCATCTGTAGAACCACAATGCTTGAGTTTTCCAGCCAAATGTTTGATTGTCGAGAGTCTTACAATCTCGACCGCAGAGGCTTCCGGCGTTTTGGCCAGCGGCAGAGCAGGAAGGCGCCTGAAGAACTCTGGGTACGAGATTGAAAGTCTTACTAAAGCTCGCTGTTCCAGTGCTCCTCGGTCGTAGGTTTTGATCGAAAAACAGTAGTGCATTTTCCATTCAAAAACGTTTGTCTCGAAAAGTTTTTCCATTACACTGATTCCAGAAGTCGTGGTTTTCGCTCCTTTTTTGGTTGTGGTCGATATCCAGAATCGACAGAGAGCGAAACCGCCGAATTATGGAAACAGTCTAGTTTTTCCATCCATTCTATCTCACTTCATGAGTGAGATATCCTTTGGCATCCTCTGCTGATAATAAGCAAACTAACTCTTCATATTTTTTTGTTGTCTTAGCTAAACAACAAAGTGGAAGCCGCGTTATGTGTGGTCCACGCAGCTGCTCTCGTAGCTGAGTATCACAGCATGATAGAAGACAAGCGTTACCTACCCGTGGGATGTGTTGCATTTGAGAAAATCTCTCCTAATGTATTGGAGGAAAGTGCTGTGTCTGACGATGTGGTATCTCCGGTAAGTACTTATTTGTGAATTGCTGTATGTGCCTTAGTCGCGAGAAATTGTTTGCAATGTCTCATAGCCGCCGGTCGGCCGTTCGTATTGGTCGGTAGGTCATACAATCGGTCATTCATTTGCTTGGCTGGGTGGTTCATCTGGCTGGTTGTTTTGGCTGGGTCGTCTGGTTGATTGATTGGTGTAATCCTGTTTAATGTAATTGTGGAAAAGCGCACTTCAAAAAATAGCTGAATAATTGATGAAAGTTATAAACCCCCTGTCATTACAGGACGAAGAAGGCATCTGTACAGGGAAATTCTTCAGTGAGAATGGTCTCGTTGGTCTCCTTAAAACCGCTGCCAGTACCTTCTTGAGCGCGCAGATGTTCGAGTGTGTAAACGAGGTGTATAAACTTCTCATTCCCATCTTGGAGGCACGCAGAGATTATAAAGAACTTGCTAATTCCCACGACAAGCTCAGTAAGGCGTTCAGTGATATCATACGAACGGTAAGTCAGAACAGTATCAAGTTAAAATATCGACAATGAAATCTATTAATTTTCTGTTTCACTTCCGATTCAAAATTGTTTTATTAGGTCATCGTGTTCAAGACCATGAAATTATCATTTTCCTTTCTTTTCCATTCGTTTCCTTTTCCTTTTGTTTACTTTCTTTTACTTTCGTTTACTTCCTTTTCCTTTTCATTTCCTTTCTTTTCCTTTTCCTTTCTTTCCCTTTATTTTCTTTTCATTTAAATTCTTTCCTTTTTCCCTTCCATCCTTCCCTTCCTGCCTTCCCTTCGTTACCCTTCAATTCCCTCCGTTCGCAACCCTTTCTTCCTTTCTCATCTCTTTCTTTCCTTCCCATTATCTTGATACTGACTATATTCTCTGTATATATATTTTTCTCCAGGAAGGAAAGCGTATGATGGGTACGTACTTCCGTGTTGGATTCTACGGCCCGAAATTCGGCGATCTCGACGGCGAAGAGTATATTTACAAAGAGCCAGCCATCACGAAGCTTCCTGAGATATCCCACAGACTACAAGTAAGACAGTAATAAAGTCAGCCAGTTTTGTCCTCTCTGAGGTTGCGCGTGAAACTGGTAGCGAGCAGGGCGCAGGCAAATGTTTTAGTTTTGTGACTCGCTTCACATTTACCCTACTCGTAAACTGTTTTTCAAGAGAGTTTGCTAGGCTTTCCACCGTATTGAAAAAAAAGTGTCCCCTAAAACATCCCAATGACTCGGAGCGCGTCCTTCTCGTTACCAGTTTTCTGCGCAACCTCGGAAAGGCGAATGCATTAAGCTTGCAATCAGTTAGTCAAACTTTTTATACGTTTGTTTACAGTACCTTGTTAATTTTGACCAGATATTGCACGACTGTCAAACGGCACGGCACGGTCACAGCCCGGAATTAACAGCATTGTTTGAACCAATCACAATGCGTAATCTATGCTCAGCCAATGCAAATGAACAGACACTGTGCCGTCACGGTCACGGCACGTAACGTCCGTACCTGGAGTTTTTTCTTTGCCTAAATTGACTTTTTTCTTTTATCAAACCAAGGGTTTCTATGGCGAGAAGTTCGGCCCTGAAAATTTCGAGGTCATCAAAGATTCTGAAATAGTAGATCGACAGACTCTGGATCCCAACAAAGCCTACATCCAACTGACTTATGTCGAGCCATACTTTGATGAATACGAGATGAAAGACCGGATAACGTACTTTGACAAGAACTATAATCTACGTATGTACTTTGTTTGCTTTGATATCGTGCTCTTTCACGTTCCACCTTAAGAATGGCCACTGTTCGTCTTCATGCATAATTTGAATTTAAAGTGCTGCAATACTATAAAAGTTTTTAAGATCTCGCACAGACATCGTATGCAAATATCCCAGGCGCCTAGTCGTAGAGTAGACATTCCCCCGCCCTCCCTCCCTTCCTTCTTCTCTCTTATTTTCCCTCCCCCCCTCTCTTGCTTTTACGCTCTCTCACTTTTGTTACTTTTGTTAGCTTTAAATTCTACCTTACGTGACGCGCATCCCCATTTCGTTACAGGTCGATTTATGTACGTGACGCCTTTCACACCTGGTGGCAAGAAACGAGGTGATCTCGCTGATCAGTACAAGCGCAAGACCACCCTCACTGTTGCGAACTCTTTTCCGTATGTTAAGACTAGAATCAGCGTCATTCATCGAGAACAGGTAAGATTACACCATTTGACCTCCACACCTTACTTCGTGTCCAACTAAGTACAATCGACGAGTGGCAACTAATCAGCCAGGGGCGTAGGAGCTAACAAAAAGAATGATGATTTTCTCTTCCTTTTCCCATTTACTCCTTCTTTCCTCCCTTCCCAAGGCTATTGCAGCTATTCACAACACAAGCACACAGAGCTACCAACACCAACACCCAAAATGTACAGTTGACAAGCACACCGAGCTACCCACACCGGCACCCAAACTGTACAGTTCAAATTTATTGATTGGTTTTCATTATTGTTAGATTGTGCTGAAACCTATCGAAGTTGCTATCGAAGACATGCAGAACCGAAGCAACGAGCTGGTAAATGCTATCAAACAAGACCCACCTGATGCTAAGATGCTACAGATGGTGTTACAAGGTTCTATTGGAACCACTGTCAACCAGGTGACTTGCGTGAATATGATATGAAGGGAATTGTTTACTATGCATCACGTGACTTTTTGGAGTTGACTTGGGGGGGGGGGGGGGGGGATTAATATGCAACTAGCGACTGTTAAGTCGAAACATGTCAAGATAAGTCCTTAAAGTATCAACCGTACTATTTCTACGACCTGAAGCCAGATACGACCTTGAAGATATCCTCCAAGCTCCAAGCTTCAAAATGTTAACCCCGACCGTAACCCAACGTCATAATACAGATGTTACCGGAAGTGACGTGCATCCATAGAAAGTTATTACCTTGAGCAAACCTAACCATAAGTTTTGATTATAACAACAGGGACCTTTGGAGATTGCAAATGTCTTCTTGGACGCGGATAGCAATGGAGATGAAGACCCTGATAGCTCGTCACACAACTATAGCCGACATCACCACAAGCTTAGACTTGCGTTTAAAGAGTTTATGAAAAGGTGCAAACGCCAAATAATGAATTATAGTGAAAATAAAACGTACATATACGGCTATATGGCACTCTATCCATGTGTCCAAAGCGCTAATTTACATATATGAAGCATTTACGCGAAGAAAAATATAAAAAAAACCATCAAAAATGGTATACTAGCATCCTGATAATATCAGGATATGTATGATATAATGTTTGTGATATCAGTCGAGGTTGCGCATTGCTATGGTAGGTAGGTTTAATGTGCGCTTAATCAAAAACGCTTTTAAAACGTCTATACAAGCTTGAAATATCGATGCTGATTGCCAAGTCATATTTGCCTTTTCAAAAAGCTCAAAGCCAATCAGCTGAACGTTTTTGATAACATGACTTGACAACCCAATTTTATTCGATGCGCGCGCGGAGAAGACGAATCGAGTAGCAGAAAGAGAGTGGTACGAATCGTATTTCGTGCGCGCGAAGTTTTTCCCTTTCTTTATCCTCTGATATAAATCAGTCAGTTAGTGATGGAAAAGGGTCCAGTTCTGGACTAGAGTTTGTATATCAATAAACTTTTCCTTTTTCTTCTCCAGGTGTGGTGACGCACTTCACCTAAATAAGCAGTTAATAAAACCTGACCAGAAAGCCTACCAGAAAGAGCTGGAGAGGAATTACCATAAACTAATGAACCAACTGGAGCCATTCTTGAAAAATAAATTTGGTTCACTGCGTGGATCTATTAGGAAAAAGTAAGTAACTACACACTCTTTACAAAGTGTTATTAGGTATTTCGTAATTTAGTGAGCCTGCGTTCCTTTCGGTCAGTAACTAATGAAGTGCATTTATGTTACTTTTCCTTTTTAGATTTTCTCTTGGTCCTTTGTTTTCCTGGCGAAGTCCAATGGAAAAATGAAAATGGCTAATAATTCAAATCATAATCTTTTTTTGTTTTGTTTTTAGGGAAGGTTCTGCTCTTCTAAGAAAAATTTCAATGAGCTTCAATGCACAATACAGTACAGCATAAAAGACGAATGGATGTCAATTATCTATGGATAATTCCTTAGCAAAGTCAAAAGTTTTTGACGTAAAGCATCATAGAAAACCTTTTTATTTCGATGACTGACAAACCCAGAGTGCATTGCGCTTCGTGGCAAAACTACGTGTGACGTAGAAAAAAACAAAGATTATTCGCGATCCATGGAAAAAGTTGCAAGAAAAGATCAGATGAATAAGAGATTCGTTATACAAGGGCTTTGAAATAAGACGGTTATTTTGTTCAACTTCAGTTTCAAACATTTTGAAACTATCAAAATTATTGACAAAATTTAATTAAAGTAGGTAGTAAGTTAGTGTATTATAATATATTTGCTTTCACTGAGTTATTTTAATAGCTTTATTAAATAAATGTTTATAGGTGTGCGTAAAATCAATCAAAAACTAAAATATTTTCATTTTTTGGTGCATAGTAAAAAACGTTAATCAGAAGTACTATAAGGCGAATTTTTTTGGATTTTCACCGAGTCCCACCTGAGTCTTCAATCTCACCCATAACTCGAGCGGACTGTCTTGGATATTCAGTGCTGTATATCAAACTTTTGACGTCTAATAAAGGCATTACATCAGTAACTCTATGAAGAAAATTAGAAGCCAATAGTTTGAAAGGCTTGGTGGGAAGGGCACTAACCTGAATATCAGGCCTGTGGAGGGGTTGGTGGGCCTGGTACTCGGGTTAAAAGCGCATATAAAAAGAGGTACAATTTTTTTCTCGAGTTTGTTCGATAACGTGGACTAGATATTGCTTTATTTGAGTGAGCTTTTATATCACATTGATATATCAATATGTTGTAGAATATATTTTGATTTTTTTGATAGTCAAGTCTTCGATTGCACGTTACTTCATCGCGGCCATGTTGGTACCATTTAACAAACGATTTCTCATTAGCATCCATTGTTAACGGTACCACAATGGCCGCCATGTTTTTGTCTTTTAACTCTCTTGGGAATGCTTGCAACCCACCAATTAATGACACTGCTCTTTTGAAGAATAAAACTGTTGAGGGAAGCTAGAAACAATCTACTAGGATCTGTTATTAAGAATATCAATAAAAATAAATTAAAAATTCTTATTGAAGAACATTTTGTGTATGACTCCTTTTCGATTGCGAAACCAATACGACTATTCAAGGTTGGCGGTGAGAAATGCGCAAAAATTGAACAAAAAATGAAAAAACATTTTCAAAATTCGTACCAGCAAAACTTGATAAATAATCATAATCATAAGGCTTATTGATAATGAAGATATCGTCCTGTTTGCGTTTATGAGAAAAATATAACGATCAGAAATCTAAAATTTTCAAAATGAGAAAGATTTTTGTCAATAAAGAGTTTAAAATTCTCGTTTACGGCAAACGTGAAACGTCAGTTGACCAGTAAAAAGTTCTTTACAATATTGAATAGGAATCGCAAACATCTCCAAGTAGTAGATAAACAAAAGAATACTTGTCTTTGGTGAGAAGGTTTGCAAAAGGTAAAGTGAAATGTAGGGAAACGATGAAAACGTGGTCACGTTTGCCGTTTGCGGGAAGGAAAAACGGGAATCTTAATCTGCCTAATGAGTTTTGCATGCCCGCCAGCGCGCGAACCAAAAATCCCATATTGCATTGCAAACCTCAAGTAAGGAACGCCTGGTTGATATCAACATTTACTTGTGCAGTTTGCTTCTTGTAGTTTTTTCTCATAATTTCTTCAAAATTTTAATTCAAAGTGGCGGTTATAGAAAGCAATGAGTATGGTTTCTTAGTCGATCATGCAGTGGCCATTACACGAGACGTCAAACCTTTAAACTATCAATGCAGAAGAGATATATTTGAGCTATGGACGCCATACATCACTACAAAACATGAAGACGATGAAGAAGACACTTGCAGTAAACGAAAGGTTAGTCTGAAGGTAAGAGAAGGATTTGAATTACATGACCTATAGCTGTTTTCTTCGTTACAGCGTAAGAGGACACGAACTTCGGAACTAAATGAAGGTGAAATTGAAGGCTTTGAGCATCATCAGAAGGTAACCTAAATAAAATAAAAGACTTTTTGTTTCATTCATAAAAAAATAAGGCTTCATTTTTGAGATATGAATAAGTACAAGTAATTGAGTTACCTGTACTTGCATCTTTTATTCAAATGATGAATGTTCAGAAGATTCCTTGACAGTTTGAGGGGATTCAACTATATAATTTAACTACATGTACTTGATCATACTCACAGATAAGAGACATCATAGCAACAGCAACTAGAACCCTTACATGTCTTGGAAGAAAGGCTGGATACTTCGTAAGAAAGAAAAACTCCATCCTTTTTCAAGAAACCTCTGTAGCTACAAATGCTAAAAATGAAAACATTGCTGTTAATAAAGCAACATGCAAAGGTATGAATTTGTTAATGCAATAGCCCACTTCCAAGATATGTTTTGCTTGTCACGCACAAAGATTTCAGTAAGGCTATGTGCTAAACGCTCAGTCAAACCTTTGTGCGTGACAAGCAAAGCATATCTCGGAAGTGGGCTATTCATGAGTCTTTAAACTTTTTACCTTTTAAGAATGGGCAAAAACAAATTTTTTTCTCTCTTAGGGAAAGAAAGCAGATATATAGATGGTGAAATTATTCAGCATTCAAGTACTTCTCCTTCCCTAGTCTTCCTGCAAGATGGATGGCACATTTTACCCCCAGAAACTACCTATTTGATATCAGATGCCTCTAGTCTACAGCCACTGGTGGATAATGGTACATAATTGATGTATTAATGTAAGACATGCATTTTTCAAAGCCCTTGCATACAAGACACAATATATTAGTAATCAATTGGTTAGACAAAGTATTACAGGCTGTATGTCTTGTATTAAGATATTTGTTTTATATATGTTTTTAGCCAAATCCAAAGGTTCATTTGATGTGTTAGTTATTGATCCACCTTGGTACAACAAGTCTGCCAAGAGAACGAGCAAGTAAGATGTACATTCTTTCTTTCTCCTTCCAGGGCTTAAAATACAGTAATGGCTGGTCAGTTACTGGTTAATGATCAATATACCTCCTTTCTGGCTGAATTCTATGGTCAAAATGACCAGCAAGGCAAATATATAATGGTACAAGTTCCATTTCTGACTGGACTTTTCAAATGACAAGCCATTATTTTAAGCCCTGCCCTCCCTCTCTCCCACTCATTCATTTATTTATTGGAAATTTATTCATTTTGCATGTTAAATGCAACTGTGTAATCTTTTCTCATTTCATTCTATCTTCAGGTACTCATTCATGTCATTATGGCAGATCAAGTCCCTTCCAGTACCCCTGGTACTTTCCCATAATGCACTTGTGGTAGTATGGGTCACCAATAAACCAAAATATATCAGATTCACTCGAGAAGAGCTTCTACCACACTGGGGTGTTGAGCTACTGGCTGAGTGGTACTGGGTCAAGGTACAGTAAAAACATGTCCATAGTCATTCAGCATGGGTTTCCTGTGCTTTATCATACCACAAGCTACCCAATATTAACGGATGTATATATTTTTTTATTTCTAAGGTGACAAAAACAGGAGAATTTGTTATTGATCTTGACTCTCCACACAAAAAGCCTTATGAAACTTTAATAATAGGAAGATTCAAATCAACTAAAAGTTCTGATGCCAATCTGGCTGTATCATGCTTATCGGATCCCAAAACCACAGATACGACAGACGCTTTGGTTTTTACAGATGAAAAGGAATGCAGAGAAATGGTGAATTGCAAAGAACAAAATGGCTTAAAATCAATTCCTAACCACATGGTTATCTGTAGTGTTCCCTGTCAAATTCATTCAAGAAAACCACCCCTTTCTGGTAAGCATATCTTGACGTGACAAATAGAAAATTATATGGGGGCATTGATAGGGGTGGGCTATGGCGAATTGATTCTAATGCCCAAATAAATTAAACTCAGATTTTTTAAGATCAATTTATATGACAATTTTTTTTTTCATGTTCAATGTCTTTCAAGATGTTCTAGGAGACTACATCGATAAGGAAGGAAGATTTTTAGAAATGTTTGCAAGAAATCTAACACCAAGATGGACAAGTTGGGGAAATGAGGTAAAAAGACAGGGGTAGATCTAGAGGAGGAGTACAGGAGGAGTGCGCCCCCCCCTCCCCACCCCCCAGATGAGCTAGCTGATATCTACTGCTTTATTGATGTTTGAGTTTGTAAGCAAAGGGAGCACACCCTCCTTCAACAAAAATCCTCTATGGTACACCCCCCACCCCTCCCTAGGAAAAATCCTGGATCTGCCCCTAGACATTTGAAGAAAATTCCATGCAAATTTTAAAAATTTTCTTAGATTTACAGTTTTTTTTGATTTTTGATTTTTTTTTTTTTTTTTTTTTCAGGTACTCAAGTTTCAACATAAAGATTATTTTGAAGGAATCTCTTCCATAACACCTAGCTCTGACTCATCATGAACATGCACAAAATAATGTTACTCTAGCTTAGTATTATATCATAAAATAAGCATTTAGAACCAACCGTTATGCATTTAGTGCCTTAGTGGTTTAATGTGCTGATGCAACTGCACCTCATACTATTTACAAAATTACTATTTTACCATCCTATAAAAATAAGACTTTTATATTGGTATTTATATAACTTGTAGTAGCAGTTTATCTGCTCATTGTGACTTGTCTCTATATTTATCTTTTCCTTCAATGAAGTGAAAATTGTGGGCAGTTGCCTTTGTGCTAAGCCTGGTTCAAAGAGAACAATCCCTATCCCTTCTAAGAACAAATACAGTATCTAAATACAGTAGCAATATTAGTGTATTACTGTAAAGTATGAAGACAATACTTCTTCTCCTTCGTTTATCTCTCTGGTTGAAACAAGTGCAACAGTTCTTATAAATGCATTGTCTCTCCCAATGTTATCTGCACCATACCACACATTAGGTATATACTTCAGTAAGTTGATAGGCACAGTCTTAATGACTATATCGAGTTCTTGATACGCAACATTAGCAGGGTGCCTCTTGGAGGCATTGTTAGCATACTGTCCAACAGCTAATGGATTATGAAATGTACCATCCAACCAGGAGAGATCGCAGGGCACATATGGCCCTAATTGGTCACGTAATCCACTGGACCTATGGATATACAACAAGATAAAAAGATCATCCCTGGAAATCATGGGTACCTATGACATTCCCCCCCCCCCTCCCCCCACACTTTGGGCATCTCTTCCCACTTCCTTCACCAAAGCAAAAAAGGAATCTATATGAGCTCTGCTACTTTCATATGATCTAAATCCCTGCAAACCTGCACTTGGAGGCAAGAGAAAACTAAGGGTGGGTTACCTGTGGCAATGAAGATGGAATGGGAAGAATTTCAATGGAAAGAGAGAAACTCTCATTTTTTCCCTCTCACTATCGTGTAAAGTAGTGAAAAGTAATGAGAAAAGCTCCCTCAAGAAAGCCCAAGGTTTGGATAAAAAATTATATTGTATGCACTGCATACTAGCCTGCGTGCAGCTGAACTAACTAAGCATGCAGGCTAATTGCATACTAGTCTGGCATTGGCACTATGGGTAGCCCAAGCCACATTAAGAATCTCTCATATTGTATGCAATGCATATTAGTCTGGCATTGGCACTATGGGTAGCCCAAGCGACATAAGAATCTCTCATAAGTTACCTGAAAATAGATTTCGATATTCCACGATCATTTCCATCGATAAGAAGGCCATCAATACATCGGAACACAAAGTGATTAGCAATGGACTGAAAGAAGATTGGTTCATAAGGCCAGTAGACTGTGCCAGGGTAAAGAGCAACAAGACTTCCCCTGGGGACTACCCCTTGGGTGACAAATAACCCTTCTCCCCCTCCTGACAGTAGACTTGGCTTCCTCTGTGTCTTGTATCCAAGTACTTTATTCATTACTTCCAAAGCTGTATCCTGTGTGTTATGTTTATTAGTGTCATGTTTAGCCTCGTTCTCGTTTAGTGCAGTTATCACACCTAATAACAGCTGTTGTAATGTGTTTTCTGGTATGATATTGTCTTCTGATGCATTCGGTACCTCTCTTACTGTCCTACAGTACATAAAATAAAAAATATATAAAAAACTTAACAAACACTTTGAAATTATAGAAATCAAACCAAGTAAAAGTGCACACCTGTTTTTCAGGTTAAATGTAATCCATGGAACAAATCTGTACTTGTAGCTATTCCACTTATCCAACCATCTTTTCATTATCTACTAATTTAGTACATCTTTTAAAGACATTTTGGAACAATCTGTGAAGTTGAATGGAAGAAAGAGCCTGCGATATATTATTTATGAGGTCAGCGGTGATTCTAGGAGTACTAGTCTCTCACGGTCGTACGAGGAACGCCTGGTACACGTGGTAAACATTGCGACGAAACTCAAACTCGAAGGATTTTTCGTGTTTATCGATCTTATTTTAACTCAAAATGCCCAAATTAAAGGCAGAGAAGAAGTCTAGAAAGCATACAGAAAGCCAGCCATATCAACAAGGTAGGATGAGGTTAATTTTTAAAGCTTTTCTTTGTGAAAAAGTGTAGATTTTGTGGCTCTCTTTTTGAGATTTCAGTGTTCAATTATAGGTCTACGATTTCAAACTGAACATGGACAGCATATACTAAAAAATCCTTTGATCATAACAAGTCTTGTAGAAAAGGTGAGCATGTAAAAAACGTAAGAATTTATCATGTAGTGAAAGACAATTTACGATTTATCATTAATTCAGAGTTGTATGTTTGGTAAATAATTACATAGTAGTTACTAAAAAAGCATTTCGGGTTTGTGTTATTTCAGACTGGTTTGAGATCTACTGACACAGTACTTGAGATTGGTCCAGGCACCGGTAACTTGACTGTCAAATTATTAGAGGCAACAAAAAAGGTACAACATGGATAAACTATATCTGTTGGTTAACAATTATTGCTCCTTTAACAATACTTTAATTGATTCTTTGCTCAAAGGTTATAGCTTGTGAATTGGATCCTCGTATGGTTGCTGAATTACAGAAAAGAGTACAAGGAACGTAAGTTGATATAAACAATGTATGTGTGGTTCCAGAGATTATCTATGCCCTCCCCACAGAGGAATTTGGAATTTCCAAGGGGTAGGGAGGAGGGGGGGTCAGAAAAGAGCAAAATTACAGAGTTTGTATGGAAGAAAATTGGTAGGTAGGGTCTTAGAAAATGAAATTCCTCCGTGGGGGAGGTATGGATAATTTCTGGAACTGCTGTGCGCAATATGAAATAATTCTGCTACTTCCTCAATTACGTCTTTTTCTCACTGACCTTAGTTTTTGTCATCTGTTTTCAGACCACAAGCAAGTAAGCTTAGTGTGATGGTGGGTGATGTCCTGAAAACAGATCTTCCATTCTTTGATGTCTGTGTAGCAAATCTGCCATACCAGGTGAGTTTGGAGACAGGGAAAAACACATACCAAAGTAATAATATGTACATATACTTTTTGAAAAAATGTGGTTGAATTATGGTGATTCAATTTAACTATACATGTAGTTTCTCCATGATTATGTGTAGTGTCTAGTATATAGTAGCTATGATTGCTATTCCAAAGTTGGCCATTCTAGTAGCTGAGTGTTGATCAGTAGCCCATATAAATGGTTGATTGTTTGATCTTTGGACCAAAGTTGATAATCTTCAGTAACACTAGTTAATCAAATTCACAAGGCTTTTCTAATATCTCTTTTTTTGATCATTGCAGATTTCTTCTCCTTTTGTATTCAAACTCCTATTACACAGACCATTCTTCAGGTATTCCAGGAAAAAAAAGAACTTTGATTGTATAATACATTATGTAATATATACAGTATGAGTGGCTGTGTTGTATCAGATATACAACCACGAGGCATAGCCGAGTGATAGTATATCTGATACAACACGGACACGAATACTGTATATGACTTATCAAACGTCTAGGTTAGTTCGTTTGTGTTTCACTAAAATTTTCAAAATTAAAGTGAATTTGGCCAAGAAAATCCAACTTAAAGTTTATGCAAATGAACACAGTTTTGTATCAGATTTACAACACTCTTCATGGTCGTGATTTCTGATGTGTTTTTCTCATGAATTATTCATGAGTTTGATAAATATATATACATGTACTGTTTAATAAACGAGCAGGAGTGTTTTATCGGGTCTAAAACACGAGGCGTAGCCATATGTTCTCATACTGTACCGAATTCTTTACGAAATGAACCAAGTTTGATAGAGAAAATCCAAGTTAAAGTTTATGCAAATGAAGACGAATCTATATCAGATATAAAACCTCCTTCATGGTCATGATTTCTATTGTGTTTCCTTCATGAATTATTAATGCATTTTTTTAAAATTAGTATAATTTTAGACTTGAATATAGAGTTTCTTGATCTGTGATTGGTCGAGCAACCTGTGATTCTGAGACGATAATCACCGCTGGAACGGTGATTATGAGGTTTTCCAAAGTTTTCCTGATTAATGCTAAAACATTTTTTTAATCTTAAATTTCGACTTTTCTCTAATATTCTTGAAAGTCTAAAATTATACTAGAGCAATTATTCCCCTCAGACTCAGTGATTATGGTGAATATTTACCTCGCCGCTCTAGGACCTGCGGCTTGGTACGAATATTCCACCGATAATCACTTCACCTTCGGCGAATAATTGTCAAACATACATGTACTGTTTACATTACAGATGTGCTGTTTTGATGTTCCAAAGAGAATTTGCACAAAGACTTATTGCAAAACCTGGCGATAAGTTATACTGCCGACTGTCAATCAATACACAGTTACTAGCAAGGGTTGACCATTTAATGAAGGTTAGAGATAATATGTATCAATTTAGTGTGCCAACTTGGAAACACAGGTTAATAGTGACTGGTTTACTTCTTTTCAGGTTGGTAAAAATAATTTTCGTCCTCCTCCAAAAGTTGAATCAAGCGTCGTCAGAATAGAACCCAAGAATCCCCCACCCCCCATCAATTTCAAGGTAACAGCCATTGATTCCTGTCGTATTTACTTGTAACATAAAGTAAAGGTGTAGCTATTAACGATAAGC